>NW_022436980.1:11953026-12243141 GCF_009761245.1 Sapajus apella
AAAAAAAAAAAAAAAAAAAAAAGGGCAGGGGTGTTTGATTTTGTGTCTTTGTTGTTGTTACTGTTGTTTTTTGAGATGGAGTCTAGCGCTGTGCCCAGGCTGGAGTGCAGTGGTTCAATCTCGGCTCACTGCAGCCTCCGCCTCCTGTGTTGAAGTGATTCTCCCACCTCAGCCTCCCGAGTAGCTGGGATTACAGGTGTGCACCACCACACCCGGCTCATTTTTATATTTTTAGTAGAGATGGGGTTTTACCATGTTGGTCAGGCTGGTCTCAAACTGCTGATCTCAGGAGATGCACCCGCCTTGGCCTCCCAAAGTGCTGGGATTACAGATGTGGGCCACGGCGCCCGGTCGATTTCATGTTTTGGCTGGGCTGGGTCTGGCAGGTGTATGGTCAATAAACCAGGTCTAAATATCTCTAGGCTACCCATGGCTCGGGCACGCAAACTGGCAGTTATAACTGGGGAGGACAATTTGCATTATGGGAACATGGGAGTTATGCCAAGTTCCATAATCAAAGTTGGTGAAAAGAAAATGGGGTTATGGGGTGGGGCGGAGGCATGCACACCTGTAATCCCAGCAAGTTGGGAGGCCGAGGTGGGTGGATCACCTGAGGTCAGGAGTTTGATCTAGCCGTCCTCCCCAGGACCCCTCTCCCCTGCCTGCCCCACCTCCTGATTGGTTCTCTGTATTTTCTCTGTGGCTTCCTTGGTGCATGTGTAATTAGTTGGAGTAACTGCATTAGTCATCAAACCTGCTCCTTCAAGAGGGTCTGAGGTCCTCCCACCACAGGGACACGATGGCACTGATAACCCCAGGGTGTGTGGGAGCCAGTGCCAAGTTGCTCAGGGCTGGCTGTCTCTCTGCACAGGGCAGCCCAGCATCTCCTTGGTGGCATTCCAGGTCTTCACAGACATTCACAATGGTAGTTAGAGCTTTGAGCATTCTGGATGCATTCTGATGGGACCCACATCTCTCAACTACTCTGAGCTGCTGTTACCATGATGGGCACCTGGAGCTCTCTGGCCAGAGCCGGCATAACAGTGAGGCCTTGTGGGCTGGATTCCCAGGCGAGGCCTCCCTGCTCGCAGAGCTGCAGATACATGGTAAGGCACTCAGCGCACAGCCCTGGGACTGGGGAGCTAGCTTCTTCCATGCCTGGGCCAGCCAGCAGCCTCAGGCCTGGACCCAGATGGCACCCTGTCAAGCCCAGTGTGGCCCTGGGCTCTGGGACAGCCAGGACAGCCTTGCCCATGAATGGCCTCACTCCCAAGGCAGGCAGATTTGTTTCCTCAGACTTCTGCAACCAAGTCCCACACACCAAATGGCTTAAAACACAGGAATCTTAGCCGGATGTGGTGGCACGTGTGTGTGGTCCCAGCTACTCAGGAGGCTGAGGCAGGAAAATCGCTTGAGCCAGAAGGTCGAGGCTGCAGTGAGCTATGATTGCAACACTGTGCTCCAGCCTGGGTGACAGAATGAGACCCTGTCTCAAAATAAAACAATCCACAGTGGATTGAACACCCATCTGTCTTGAATGTGAAGTTATTTTTACTTATTCCATCTGTAAAGATGATTTACTTACTTACTTACATATATATATATATTTAAGACAGAATCTCACTCTCACCCAGGCTGGAGTGCGGTGATGTGATCTTGGCTCACTGCAACCTCTGCCTCCCATGTTCAAGTGATTCTCCTGCCTCAGCCTCCTAAGTAGCTGGGATTACAGGCGTGCACCACCATGCCTGGTTAATTTTTGTATTTTTAGTAGAGATGGGGTTTTGCCATGTTGGCCAGGCTGGCCTCAAACTCCTGACATTGTGATCCACCTACCTCGGCCTTCCAAAGCACTGGGGTGAGAGTTGTGAGCCACCGCGCCCAGCCAAGACCTTATTTCTAAATAAGGTCATATTCATGGGACCAAGGGTGAGGGCAGTGGGACTTCATTATCTCTTTTTGGGGTCCATGGTTCAGCCCATTATGAGGGAGAAATAAAAGGAGCCAGCATTGGCTGGGCACTTACTACCTACACGCCAGGCAAGCTGTGCACACAGTACAGCTGTCCCCATCACGCGGGAGAACGCCACAGCTCTTAGAGGGGTCTGCGAGCCAGCAGAACCCACACCCTTCCCCCAACTGACCTCGTCTCCCGACCCCCAACCCCACCTGTTCCACTCCTTTCTATTCTTTAACACACCAGGTTTGCTGCCGCCCCAGGACCTTGGCACGGGCTGATCCTGCCACCTGGAATGCCTCTCTCCCACACACCTGCCTGGCTCCCTCACCTCCCTTAGGTGTTTTTCCAATGGCATCTCAGGGAGGCCTTTTTTCCACCTCCCCATCTCCTCCCAATCTCTTCCCAGCTCTGTCATTTGAACACACCATGTAGCATACAAATACCTTGGTTTCTCATTTTCTCTACACTAGAATCACCAGAATGTGTGCTCCATGAGGGCAGGGATGATTTTTGTCTGCTTTGCTGCAGGGCACATAGTAGGTGTTGAATGTGTGTGAATGAGCATATGAGGTAGGTTTGGAATGCCATTCCCATTTTGCAGGTGAGGAATGGAGGCTCAGAGAGGTTAAGTCACCTGGCCCAGGCCACACAGCTGGTAATGATGGAGCAAGGATTGAACCCAGAGCTACTCTCTGACCCCTATATAGATTAGAGAGACCTGGCTCTTGACCATTCAGGACCCCTGGGTCTCCCTAGTCCCCTAGTGCATCTTCTGTTGGCCTCAAACTTTTTTTATTTTGGAGGCTTGGTGGAATGGCTCATGGCTGTAATTCTAGCACTTTGGGAGGCTGAGGCGTGTGGATCATTTGAGGTCAGGAGTTCGAGACTAGCCTGGCCAACATGGCCAAACTCTGTCTCTACAAAAAAAAAAAAAAAAAAATTAGCTGGGCATGGTGGTGCATGCCCATAGTCCTAGCTAGTCAGGAGTTTGAGACATGAGAACCACTTGAACCTGGGAGGTGGAGGTTGCAGTGAGCCGAGATCGCACCACTGCACTCCAGCCTGGGTGACAGAGTGAGACTCCATCTCAAAAAAGTAAACAACAACAACAACAAAAAAACAGCAAAAACTTTATTTTTGGCCCTCAGCCTCCTGAGGGGTGAACAGAGGACTGGATCACATGAGGAAATTGTCCCTAGTCTGAGCTGACCTCAGAATTTGTTGGGGACAAGTGATGGAGTGTTAGGAGGTCATTCTGGATGAACACTTTCACGCCGCTCTAGTTCCTGGCCCAGGATGACTGGCGTGGCTGCTCCCAGCCAGGAGTGACCTCTCCCTCCTCGCATGGCTGTCCACAGTCTGATGTACCCCCTCTTGGGGACACTTTCTGCCTGTTAACATTCTTGGTATCTCTGACAGCCAGGCACTCCCGGGCGTGGGAATTGTGTCCCCTCCCTCCTCTTGGCCTGCACGTAGTAGGTACACGTGGTTGAGTGTGGAATGAGGAAGGAAGGGTTTCCCAGGCCTCCTGCATGCCCCACAGGTGGTCCTCTCCCATGTGTTACCCCATTTTCTCTGGATACTGTCCCTTGAGGCGGGTGGGCTGTGCCCACCTTATTGATAAGGAAGCTGAGGCTCAGAGCTGTGGGGCTTATCCACCCTGCTGGCCAGATGGGAGGTGCTGGAGCCTGGCTGAGTGTCACTTGGGCCTGAGCCATGAGCTGCACCCCATGGGAACCTGGCATCTGACATAGAGTAGGCGCCATCTGTTTGCTTGGGCGGCTCCTGGACCCGCTGGGTTTCTATGTGTAGCAGCGGGAATTTAAGTCCAAGAAGAAACTCCTATTGTGAGCCAGACTCTCCTCTTCTGTGGGGGTGATGGGAGGGATGGGACCCTCCAGCCAGGGCCAGGTGGCTGCAGGTGGGTATCAGGCCACAGTGGCCATTTATCAAGAGCAGACCTCATGCTGTCATCTGCAGGCTACTCAGAGAATCCCCAAGAATTCCTACAGAGAAGCAGCCTCCCTCAGTCATTCGGAAAGTACTCACTGACCCCCTGTTGTGTGTCAGGAGCTGTCCTAAGAGAAACCCCAGCCCTGGGGGGCTGGCATTATCATGGAGTGGCAGTAGGCGAGCAGGAACCTAATAAGTAAGTGAGTGAGGTCATTTCGGGTTGTGCTGGGAACCCCACTCCAGGGAGACGGATGGAGGATGCCTGGCAGCAAAGAATTGGGAGGGACTTCAGAGGGGTAGTCAGGGGAGGCTTCTTGGAGGAGGTGTCATTTCAACAACTTCAATGAAAGGAGGAGCCACCCAGGCCTAGATCCTCAGGGACAAACGATGACAGATGATGTCAAGGAGGCTCAAAAGGGATTGAACCCACCCAGCCCCCCATGGGAGCTTTTCCCTTTCCCGCTGGTGTTGTATTTGAGGGCCACAGGGCATGGCCCCTCCTGAAGTCTGGTGTGTTCTTGGGCTGGGAAGGGAGGTGAACCTGTCTTCAGTAGCCTGTGCCATTTTCTGTCTCTGGAGTCCCAGACCCAGGCCAACGTGGCCCTCCGTGGCAGGGACGGTGGTGTCAGCATGGACCTGGCAGCCCTGGTGGCTTGGCCACTGCATGGCCCACTGCAGATGGTGGCCAATGCCAGCCACACAGTGCCCACTCTTCAGAGGCTGGTCCTGCCCTTCTCCAGCCAGGTAAGGAGTGGATGGGGAAGACCTCCCTCCAAATTCTGTACCCTCTGTCCAATTTCTGGGGTGCAGAGGACCCGCTGTGTGCAGGGCAGATGGGGAGGGCCAGGCCTTGGGTATCCCCAGCACTTTACAGTTTACAAAGGCTTCATTTGTAATCGCTGTAACCAGGTCTGCTCAGCAGTCTCTGCCTTCCCAATCACAGGGCTGGTGTGGACGGGTGCCCTGGATTAGCGTCTGGCTTCTGACCTGTCTTTCTGCCCTGCAGTCTTGGGTCAGAATCAAAGCTCCTGCTTGTCCAGTGCCCACCCCGTGCCTGCCCCCTTTGAAGGGTTCATGGGCATTTGTTAGTTTCATCCTCCCAACGTCCCAGAGATAGGCAGGATGGCCCCTTCCTTACCAAGCATTTTTCCAGTGTTTGGATCCCACCTCTGCTGCTTGCCAGCTGTGTGGCTCTGGGCAAATTCCTTCGCCTCTCCATGCCCTCATCTCTTAATCTGCAAAATGGGGATGATGATACTACCTAAAACGGGAGGTTGTGAGGGTTGAGTGAGTTAATCTCATGAATGCCTGAGTAGATGCATAAGAAGCACTTGTGATAAGGATGAAAAAGGTGATGCTGATGGTGTGACAGTGACCGTTATCATCATCATCACCATGGTATCTGGGTCACAGGCAAAAGTGTGGGTGACTTGCCCAAGGTCACCTAGCAAGCAAGCAGCAAAATAGGGCCTCAGACTTGGCACCCAGGTCCTTCCTCATGGGGCCCCCCGCCTCAGCAGAGGAACCCATGTTAGCCATGCCATGGCCACTGTCACTTGGCATGAACTCATCCTGCCTGGCTGGCCCTCCTTCTCCAAGAGCCACAGAGTGTGTTCCAGAACAGGCTCCAATGCTTCTTTCACGTACACACACCTGTTTCAGATTACCCAGCAACCCCTGCCCTAGTCCACTCTGTGGTGGGAGGAGGGGGTGGCTCCTGGGGCTCAGGGGGCCAGGATGTCACCCCTCCTGCAAAGGATCTCAGCTCTGTACCCCACAACTGAGTGGACTGGATACCCCATGCCCCTGACTTCATTTACACTCTATCCTGGACTTGAGGCCAGGTGATGGGGAGACCCTGGGGAGCATGTTCATGGCTGATGTCTGGGCTGCAGCTGTCCTTTGAGTGGGCATTGCCATCCTGAGCTGCAACAGGGACCGACCCCTTGCATCCTCAGCACCCATGAGAACGTGGGATGAGCCAGGCCTGTGGGGCTTGGGGACAGGGACGTGCTGGGCTGTAGAGCTTGGCTGGGGTCCCCAACTGGCCTGTGAGGGTCCTCAGGCTGTCTGTACCCTCTCACCTCACAGTCTGCTCCCTCCTCAGCTCGTGTTCCTAGGACTCTGGGCAGCAGAAGAGATGAGGTCCTCGCTGCTGCTGACCTGCGATTCTCAGGCCAGCTTGGTCGTTGGCGTCCATGGCCAGAACCAGACAGTTGGGTGAGGCCCCCACCTACCAGAAGGAGAGGAGTTGGGGGGAGGAACCATTAGCTGGGCACCTACTGTACAACGATGCTGGACACAGCACCTCTCAATCCTCTGCTCGGCCCCGCTGCACCGCTGTGAGCAGGAAGGCTCAGAGAGGGCAAGTGACTTTTCCAAGGTCACCCAGCTATAAAAATCCCTCAACCTCTCCAGGCAGAGTACTGATGAGTTCTTGGTCTCAGTAACTAAGTGCATCCCAGGCTCTAGACACTTACTAGTGATTGTGACTGCCCTTAGGGCTGGGCGCCTGGTGAGGTGCTTGGTGTTCTCACACATGCGGTATGTCAGGCGCCACTAGCCAGTTTCCAGTGCTCAGATCTCAGCAGCTAGGGAGGGAAGGAGTAAGCCACTTGTTGAAGGGGTAAACCAGTGGTTCTCACTTAGAGGCGACTCCCCCCAACACCCAGGGACTTTTGACATGTCTGGGGAGTTTCTGGTTGCTACACTGGGGAGGAGGACACTATGAGGTCAGTGTATAGAGGCCACGGATGCTGCTAAGCATCTTACAGTGCGCTGGACACACCCACGACCATGAGGCCATGAGCCAAGACATCAGCTGTGCCAAGGCTGAGACCCTGGGGTGGGGAGGAACCCGACAGGAGGGTGCAGTGCCCTGGGGTTACCAAGGCCTGGCACAGTGGCTCATACCTGTAACCCCAGTGCTTTGGGAGGTCGATGTGGGAGGATTGCTTAAGCCCAGGAGCTCCAGCAGCATAGTGAGACCAGTCTGGGTAACATAGTGAGACCCCCATCTCTATAAAAAGTCTTAAAAATTGGCCAGGTGTGGTGATGCTTGTTGTAGTCCCAGCTGCTTGGGAGGCTGAGGCAGGAGGATCACTTGAGCCTGGGAGGTAGAGGCTGCAGTGAGCAGAGATCATACCACTGCACTCCAGCCTGAGTGACAGAGAAAGACCCTGTCTCTAGGAAAAAGAAAAAGAAAAGGAAACATTGAGATGATTCCCACCCTGGCCTGAAGGACTGAGGGGAGGGGAGCTATGTGAGGAGCCCTGGGAGGCGGCCAGGGGGTCACAATCCTGCTATCCAGACCCTGCTGGGGCTCCCATGGGACCAACCCAAGAAAACTCATGGATGGGCTCATGGCAGACTTGCAGCCCAGAGCCATGCTTAACCCTTGATACCAATGGGGAAACTGAGGCTTAGAGAGGGGCAATGGAGATGCTTGCCCGTGGTGCCAGAGCTAGGTAGAGGCCAAGCTGGGATTCAAACCCAGGTCACCTGGCTCCAGAGTCCAGCCCTAACCAGGACACCATATGGCCCTTGGGCCTCAGGGTGTGGGAATAGCCCTGCATTGGACCACTGATGTGATCCTGGCTCTCTGACCCTCTCTTGGGGAAAAATTTCTTTTTGAGACAGGGTCTTGCTCTGTCACCCAGGCTGGAGGGTAGTGACATGATCAGAGTTCACTGCAGCCTCCAGTTCTAGGGTGCAAGTGATCCTCCCGCCTCAGCCTCCAGGGTAGCTGGGACGACAGGTGGTACCGCCACACCTGGCTCCATTCAGGGAGCTGCTTAGTTTTTCCCCAAGTTGGGTTTTGAGTCATTTAAACCTATATAAAAGTTACTGTGGGGCAGTGAACATCGATCAATTGTTAACATCTTTCCATATTTCTCATCTATGTTACATAAATTGGTATTATCATACATATATTTTTTGCTGTATCATTAAGAATTAATATAGAGATGTTTCTGAAAACGTCACCTTTTTACTCTGAAATACTTCACCTCTTTCCTGTAACAAGGATATTTTCTGATTTAACACAATAATTACAGCATTTAGGAAATTGAACATTGAAGCAATACCTTCATTTAATGTACAGCCCATATAAAATTTGCCAGCTTTCCCAATAACGTTCTTTCAAAAAACTGTTTTGTTTTTTTTTTTAAATTTGGGATGCAGGCCAAGATTGCACAGCATGCATAGTTGCCATGTCTTTTTAAGTTTCTTAATCTAGAACAGAGGTCTACAAACTTTTACTGTAAAGTGAAATGTAGAGGTGGCAGGCCCTGTGATTGCTGTTACAGCTACTCAGAATTGCCATTGTAACACAAAAGCAGCTCTAGATGACATGTAAGTGAATAGGCATGGCTGCATTACAATAAAACTTTATTTACAAAATAAGGTTGTGGGTCACATTTGACCCAAAAGCCAGCCCCTGATCTAGAATATTCTCCTTTCACACCCTACCTTTCCTTAACCAATGTTTTATTTTTATTTTTTAACTTTTTTTGATACAGAGTTTCTCTCTGTTACCCAGGCAGGAGTGCAGTGATGCGATCTCGACTCACTGCAACCTCCGCCCACTGGGTTCAAACAATTCTACTGCCCAAGCCTCCTGAGTAGCTGGGATTACAGGCATGCACCACCACACCTGGCTAAATTTTGCATTTTTAGTAGAGATGGGGTTTTGCCATGGTGGCCAGGCTTGTACTCAAACTCTTGACCTCAAGTGATCCACCCACCTTGGGCTCCCAAAGTGCTGGGATTACAGGCATGAGCCACTGTGCCCAGCACCGCCCCAACATTTTATTATAGAATTTTTCAGACACTAATAAATGGAAGTAATTTCACAGTTGAGCACCCACATACCTAGATTTTCCTGTTCACATTTTATTTTGCATAATCCCATAGCTCTCCATCCATCTTAGTTTTGGATATGTTTCAAAGTAAGTTGCACATATCAGTATGATTTCCCCTAAACATTTTATTGTCATTAACCACCTTTAAAAAAAATCCCAACCGGATGCAGTGGCTCACACTTGTAATCCCAACACTTTGGGAGGCCGAGAAGGGAGAACTGTTTGACTTCAGGAGTTCAAGACCAGCCTGGGCAACCTAGGGAGACCCTGTCTCTACAAAAAAGAAAAAAAATTAGCCACGCATGGCAGTCCCTACTTGTAGTCTCAGCTACCCGGGAGGCTGAGGTATGGGAGAATTGCTTGAGCCCAGGAGGTGGAGGCTACAGTGAGCTGTGTTCACACCACTGCACGCTCCAGGCTGGATGACAAACCAGACCCTGTCCCTGTCCCAAAAAATAAATAAATAAATAAATAAATCCTGCATTGACAATTTTGAAGTGTCCAGAAAGTTGTTTTGCAAAGCATTCTCCTAATGTGGATTTGTCAGATTGTTTGCTGAAGACAAGATTCAGATTCAGGTAGAACATTTTTGACAGGGATATCACTAATGTAATGACACATCTCTGATGAGTTCATTAAAAGTACCAGCTCTTGGCCAGATGTGGCAGCTCCAGCCTGTAATCCCAGCATTTTGGGATCCTGAGGTGGGCAGAGCAACTGAGGTCAGGAGTTCGAGACTAGCCTGGCCAACATGGCGAAACCATTGTCTCTACTAAAAATACCAAAATTAGCCGGACATTGTGGCACATGTTTGTAATCTTAGCTACTCGAGAGGCTGAGGCAGGAGAATAGCTTGAACCTGGGAGGTGGAGGTTGCATTGAGCTGAGATTGTGCCACTGCTCTCCAGCTTGGGTGACGGAGTGAGACTCATCTCAAAAAAAAAAAAAAAAAAAAAAAAAAAGTACTAGCTCTTGAACCTCTTCTCAGAGACTCCGTTTTTGTAGGTTTTAAGTGGGAGCCCAGAATATATTTTTAGTAAGTTTCCCCTGGCAAATCTGCTGTTCAGCCAACCTGGAAATTAGCACATTATTTCATACAATGTTGACAGCAACCCATAATAAAACAGATGTCCTTATCCCTGTGTTTTGAATTAGAAGACTGAGGCTCAGGTGGTTAAGGAACTAGTTGGAGATCACTCACCTCTCCGTGGTGCATTTACACTTGGAGCTCTGTGTTTGATACTGACACCAGCCCAAGCATTCTCCTTTCTGCTAGACTGCCCCCTGCTGTCTGCAACAGTACTGCAACTAGAGTTCTTGCCTGCTAGTGCCAGGCTGGTAGGTATTTTCAAGTCAGTGTTATAGCAGGGAGGGCCTGAGAAGATGGTTGCTATGGCCACATTTGATGGCCTAAACTGAGGCTCCAAGCCCTTACGTCACCAAAGTTCCTCCAGCCCAGGAAGCTGTGGGTCTCTTGGGCCTTGGGCTTCCGGAGGCAGAGCTCACAGCTTAAAGCCAGCATCTGCTTAAATGTTCCATCAGAGCCCTGATGAGGCTTATCGTGTGTGTGTGTGTGTGTGTGTGTGTGTGTGTGTGTGTTTTTTCCTGATTCAGCTACACTACGGTTCAGAGCACGTTTGCCTTGGGCGTGGAGGAGCATCATTTTCACATCAGCACCCATCTGGTAGCTGTTGAGGCCAGTATCGCCAACTTCATGAAGCTGAAACATTCCTTCCTGCAGGTTTGTGGAGGACAGCTCAGGCCAAGGGCATGCTGGGGTGGGGGTGGAGGGCTCCTGGGACAGCCCTTGGAGAAAAAAGAAATTGTCCTAATGTCCTGATTCCTTGGAAGAAGGGCAGGCAAGGCTGTGAAATGGCAAAATTTGCTGGAGTAGATTATCAGCTGGTGTCTTTATCCATCCCTTCTTCCTTTGGCATGATTTATTGAACATCTATTAGGCACTATTTCAGAAGGTGGGGTGTGACCTAAAATGGAACTGATCAATCCTTCTTCTCATCAACTGTGTACTGTAGTGGGGGAGATTAACTACCCAAAATGGCACAAATAGATAGTAGTAAGATCTGGAGAAAATGTACTGAAGTGACTGAGTGAACAGGGAGTGTATTTAGATTAGGTGGGCAGGGAAGGTTCCACTGAGGAGGTGGTGCTTGAGCCTGTCTTGGATGATAAGTGCAGCCATTTGAAAATCTACGGGAAGGCCAGGCGTGGTGGTTCATTCCTGTAATCCCAGCACTTCGGGAAGCTGAGGCGGGTGGATCACCTGAGGTCAGGAGTTCAAGACCAGCCTGCCCAATATGGATAAACCCTGTCTGTATTTAAAAAACAAAACAAAATTAGCCAGGAACAGGCATCCCTGGAAGGGGCTGTCATTCGTGGTCTCTGCAGCCATGCAGACTGTCAGTTTCTGTGTGAGAAACCCCCTGGGCACAGAAGAGCCCAACCCCAGACCCACCAGATGCAGAGACAGAGTGCAGAACCCAGCCCAGGGGCACGGCTTGCCAGGAGGCCTGATGGAATCCTCCCAGTGTCACATTTGCCACTTGTGTGCCCTGGAAGGCAGAGGAAATGAGCAGGTCCTCAACAAGCCAAGGCAGTGTGCATGTGTGTGTATGCCTGTGTGTATGTGTGTGCATGCCTGTATGTGCGCATGTGTGCCTGTGTATGTGTGCATGCCTGCATGTGCACATGTGTACATGCCTGTATGTGCATGAGTGCTTGCATGTGTGTACGCATGCTTGTATGTGCAAGTATGTATGCCTGTGTATGTGCATGCCTGTATGTAGATGTGTGCATGCATGTGTGGGCCTGTGTGTATGCCTGTGTACATGGGTGTGTTTGTGTATTTGTGCCACCCTTGGTGAGCCTCACAGCTTGCAGCCCCACACTGTGGTCACTGTGTTGCACGTGGTGGGTCAGCAGGTGGCAGGGAAGAGGCTTCCAGCCCTGCATGTGGTCAGCCTCCCAAGAACCAGTGACTGGGTGATGTCCTGAGAACCAGCCAGTGCCAGTGTCTGGGCACAACTCCCTGCAGCCCATCTGAACAGGTGGGTGCCCTTTGTACAGAGCTCAGAGGCCACCACAGCACAAAGGGCCCCTAGGCAGCCTCCTGCTGTAGGGATCTGGGAAAGCAGGGCTGTGCAGGGGCCTCAGGAGGTGGGGTCAAGTGATGCAGGAGGTCAGGGCAGCTTGACTCACCTTGGGGACAAAGGAAGACCCAGGGTGTGCAGACTGTTGCGAGGACTCAGCTATGGGGTGCCACCTGTCATACCCCGAGATGGAAGGAGAGCATAGGATTGGGCGGCATGGGGGTGTGGGGAATCTGCGAGGGCACAGGTCACCCATGCATGTGAGGCCCCCAAGAACAATGCAGGTTGTTGGGGATTGGGGCTGCTCCCATTAGATCTTGATTAAAGATGGTAAAAAACTGCTCTGAAACTCAGAGGCATCAAGCAAGCATTGGTCCTTGCTCACAAGGCTGTGGGTTACCTGGGCAGCTTTCCTGGTCTTCCACATGTTCAAGGTCTGTAGGGTGAGCAGGTGGCTCTGCTGGCCTTGGCTGGGCTCTCTGACCTGCTCGGGGGCTGGCTGTCAGCTTTGCTCGGACATCCTGAGCTGAAACCAGGCTCCCTCCAACCCCGGGTGGCACCAGCCCAAAGGCGAGCAGGGTTGGTTCTCATGTGGCTGGGAAGGGGCTCAAGGGAGGAGGTGGCGAGGCCTCTTAAGGCCTGGGCTTAGAACTGGCGCTCGCTCGGTTACTTCACTGAATTCTATTAGAACATCACCAGGGCAGCCCAGGTCTGAGGGCTGGGGAGGCAGATGTCACCTCCTGGAGAAGCCTTGAAGTCTCATTGTAACGGGGAGTCCCACAGGGACAGTGCAGGGTGCCAAGTGGTGATGGTGACAAAGTGAGCGCATAGCTTCCAAATTTTGTAAAAATTATCTGGGTGTGTGGCCCCGAGTGGCCACCTGCCTGAGCTGGCAGCGGCAGCTGCCGAGAGTCCTCTGAACCACCCTAGGGCTGGAGCTGCTGACCTCAACTCACATGGCCTACCCTTTGTGTGTGTCCTCCCCCGCCCAGTGGAGCTCACTCTGCTGCTGCCCCTCCCCCTGCCTCGACACTGCAGCCTCCACCTGTCCTCAGATCATTCGGGAGGCAGCCACCGGGACGGCCTTGTTGTCGGCTGGGATGGCAGGAACCAGGTAGGTGTCAGGGCTGAAGGTCACCCTGGGGCAGAGCTGAACTCCACCCTGCAGGCTGAACAGGGTCCTTGGGGCCCTATTCTGCTCGAGGATTCTTACCTGGGGCTGAGAAGGCTGCACCATGTCCCACAGTCTCACTAGAAGGGCAGCAAGAGACCTGGGTCCCCACAACACCTTGACAGGCACGGCAGTGGCAGTGGCTGACAGGCCCTGAATGCTTATCCCATGGTAGGTGCTGTGGGTCAGCCACACCTCAGCCTCCAATCTGCTCAGTGCTATTAATAGCCCCGTGTTCAGATGGCAAAATTGAAGGACTTAGATATGCTATGACCTGCCCGGAGCCAAAGAGCTAGGGAAGATGGTGGAAAGGAGGGTGACCTCCAGTTTCATCTGTCACGTGTTCACTCCATCTGCTCCTCTCCAAGCCTCGATGTCCTCCTCTGAGAAATGGGCTGAGCTCTCCCAGGGCCTTGCACAGGGCTGGGTTTGTGCTCAACGCCATCTGTCCTTGCAGCTTTGACCTTGATGGAGAAGGTGGTCTGTGCGGGTGGGAAAGAGGTGCAGCCTGTCTGTAAGGCCCCTGGCTGAGTCTGTCCTCCTCCCCAGGTGCTGGTCTCCTCCTCCCTATGGCTGGGGAAGAGCGAGCTGACTGCCCGCCTGGCCCTGGCTCACCCATTCAATGTCTCCTGGCAGCAAGCTGAGGCAAGTGGTCTTGCCAAGAGCAGGGGTGGCAGGCAGAGCTGGCAGGTGAGCGAGGATGTCCCAGGCGCCCTTGGTGGGGGCAGGAGCCAGGAGCTATGTGGCTAAGCCTGGGGGGCTGGGCACCTCAGGTAGGAGAAGGAGACCGTATTCACCAGTGACAAGGACTTCTCCAGAATCACAGCTCCCTGAAGCCTGCCATCTCCAGGGTCCTTCATTCAGTTGTTTCTTTATCAATAACTCATTCAGCACCTGCTGTATACCATGTGGTGTTTGCGGACAGTTCACATTTTAACATGGGAAACAGGTCTGGGCGTCTCCAATTCATTTAGAGTTGCCTGTTTAGTGGTAGCTTTGGGGACTGAGTGAGCAGCTGGGCACCCCATCTGGCTGGGTGGCCTCTGGCGTCTCCCATCGCCTCTCTGAGTCTACAGTTTTTCCATCTGTGAAAGGGAGAACAATAGGCCAGCTGTGTGCAGGCAAAAGACGCTGTCCAGGATTCAAGCCAAGGAATGAATTTAAAAATCAGAAGGTGCAGTAAGCACCATAAAGCAGTAAAGATGGGCTGGGCGCAGTGGCTCACGCCTGTAATCTGAGGACTTTGGGAGGTTGAGGCAGGCAGATCACTTGAGGTCAGGAGTTTTAGACCAGCCTGGCCAACATGGCAAAACCCTGTCCACTAAAAATACAAAAGATTAGCTGGGCATGGTTGTGCACACCTGCAATCACAGCTACTCGGGAGGCTGAGGCAGGAAAATCGCTTGAGCCTTGGAGGCAGAGGTTGCAGCGAACCAAGATCATGCCATTGCACTCCAGCATGGGCAACAGAGTGAGACTCCACCTCAGAGGAAAAAAAAAAAAGTCAAGAGTATATAAGATTGAGAGTAACTGGGCAGGTGGGTGGGGGAGCTGCTGTAGGCAGGTGGTCAGTGAGGGCCTCATGGGAGAGGCAGCCCTGAGATGGGAAGGACCAGGCTTGTGAAAAGCTGCAGAAGCAGCACTGCGGGAGGCAGGACAAGCATGTGCAAAGGCCTCTGTGGTGGGAAGGAGCCTGGTGCTTCGGGGAGAGCTGGAAGGGGAATAGACAGGGGCAGAGTGCTTGACGGGGGACAGATCCTGCTGACCCTGGAGGCCGCAAGGAAGCACGCGATTGCTTTCTGCTTTTGGAAATGCTGAGTCTGGGTGTTGGGGATGAGGCAGTTTTTTAATCCAGATGCTTTCAGTCTGCAGCCTGGGAACAGCTCTGGGCTCTTCCAGAGATGAGGGGCAGGGCAATCTCTTCACCCTCCATCTTAATTCCTCTACAGGGATATTGCAGGAGGGCGGTGTCAGCTTCTCCATCTTCCCTAGCCTCTCATTTCCCAACAGATGGGGTGTGGGCGTGCCGTTAGCCTCTCTTCTCCCCCAAGTCTCCCCCTTACCCCCACCACTGCCCTCCCATCTCAACGCAGGTACAGCTCACCTGGAACAGAGGACAGCCTGTGACTCTGCAGCTCACCTGGGCCGACAGGTTCTCAGCACACAGCACCACCTGGGATGGCTGCCTGGCTGCCTACCCAGGACAGGTACGTGGGGTCTGGCCGCTGTGCCCAGTGTGGGGCTCCCCTTTGCTCACTTCCCTGCTGTGCACCTTGGTTTTCTCACCTGTGAAATGGGCACAATACTCCCTTCCTACCTGGGTTGTGGTGAGGGCTCTGGAAGACAAGAAGAGCATGTGTTTTCAGCATGAGATGCTGGAAACAGATGGGGAAGGAGGTGGGTGCTAGTGGGCTTCTCAGGAGGGGGCGGAGGGAGATCTGGAGCTCAGGTTCATGGAGGCATCAGGGACCAGGTATCCTCCAGCATCACTACCTGATGGGCTCCTCATGGGGCCCAGCACTGTTCTGCAGAGCCTCGGGCAGGAACCCGCCCATGGAGAACTGGGAAGAACTGGCCCTGGAAGCCCCCTCCTCTTCTGGGCCTCCCATCTGGGTTCCTAGGGCTCTTAGGCCCATCCCCCTAAGTGCTCACAGCAGAAATCCTGCCATGGTCAGGGTGCAGTGGCTCACGCCTGTAATCCCACCACTTTGGGAGGCTGAGGCGGGGAATTGCCTGAAGTCAGGAGTTCGAGGCCAGCCTGGCCAACATGGTGAAACGCTGTCTCAAATACAAAAAATTAGCTGGGCGTGGTGATGTGCACCTGTAGTCTCGGCTATCTGGGAGGCTGAGGTGGGAGAATCACGTGCACCTGGGAGGTGGAGGTTGCAGTGAGCCGAGATTGTGCCACTGCACTCCAGCTTGGGCTACAGAGCAAGACTGTCTCAAAAAAAAAAAAAAAAAAAAATCCTACACCAGAGTGTAAGGGAGTGCTATGGCTGATGAGGGCTCTGACAGTGGTCTCTGACATGTTCTTGCTAGGTGAGGGTCTCCACCTGCAGCTGGCCATGGGCATTCTCTTATGTCATGAGCCCCTGACACATGCGCCCTTCTCATTCCAGAGGCATCGGCCATCTCAGCCAGACAAGATCATCATGGAGGCCCTGCTGGAGCACGTCCTCAGGGCCTCTTGTGCCTGGCAGAGCTTCTGGGGAGAAGTATAGACTGACTACACGCACTGACTGCAGCACTCCCTCCACCTGGGGCTGTGACCTGCCCAGGGTGAGTCTGCCCTGAGGAAAGGGGCAGCTGGAGGACAAGGGACCCATGGTGATGGAGCAGTACGGAGGGTGGTGCCCACAGAAGGCAGAGGGGTGTGAGCGAGGCAGCCAGACACCAGTATGGTGGCTCTGCCATTTGCCTGCTGGGTGACTGGGCAGGGCCCATCTCCTCTCTGAGCTTCCAGTGTTTTATCTGAGGAATGGCAGCAGCAGCACGTTCCAGGATGTAGGGTGATGGTGGGAGTTAAGAGAGATGTGATGCAGGAATGCTCAGCCTTGGTGCCTGGCACAGAAGAGAGGTGTTGGGACCTCTTTTCCTCAACCTCTTTCCCCTCCTGGGGTTGGTAGCTGGTTCATTGGTTGTTTTATCCACCCAGCCATCCATTCATTCACCCATCCTTCCTTCTTCCCGTCTTCCATCCCATTTCTGCCCTCCCAACCTCCCACCCTCACTCCCTGGCATCCCTCCATCCCTCCACCATCCATCTACCATCCATCCTTTCATCCACCATCCATCCATGCATCCCAGGGACCCACACTCTTCTGTAAAGGGACACATAGTATTTTAGGCTTTATGAACCATCCAGTCTCTGTTTCAACTACCAACTCCACCACTGTGAAAGCAGCTATGGATGATATATGTGAATACATGTGGCTGTATTCCAGTAAAAGTATTTGTAAGAGTTGGCAGTGAGCCAGATTCAGCCCTGAACCATCGTTTCCCACCCCTTATCTATTCCACTGTTCGTTCAGAAAACACGTGTGTGTTTTACCTATGCCAGGCTGTCCTCTAGGTTCAGGGACTGGGTAGTGAGAGAGACAGACCAGGTGCCAGCCTCCTGGGCGGTGCATTCCAGTGGGGCCAGGAAGATACAGCAAACTAGAGCTGTTTGGTCTGTGGTCAGAGCCTGGTAAATGCTGTGCAGGGAGGAAGCAGGGAGAGGGGGCAGGGTGTTGGAAAAGGGGCCTCACTGGTGAGGGTGAGCCCTGCAGAGGGAAGGTGCCTGAGGCAGGACTTTGTCTTGAGGACCATGGGGCAGCCCTTATGGAGGGAGCGAGGAAGGTGAGGTTGGGAAGATGAAACAGTCCATAGGCCATGCCAGAGCGAAGTTTCTCTTAAGTGCAGGGGACAATGTCTGATTTGTTGTTGTTGTTGTTATTGTTTTTCTGAGACAAATGGTTTCACTCTGACACCAAGGCTGGAGTGCAGTGGTGCGATCTCAGCTCACTGCAACCTCCGCCTCCCAGGTTCAAGGAATTCTCCTGCCTCAGCCTCCTGAGTAGCTAGGATTATAGGCAAGCGCCACCATGCCCAGCTAATTTTTGTATTTTTAGTAGAGACAGGGTTTCACCATGTTGGCCAGGCTGGTCTTGAACTCCTGACTTTGTGATCCACCCACCTTGGCCTCCCAAAGTGCTGGGATTACAGGTGTGAGCCACTGCGCCCAGCCCTGATTTGTGTTTCTTAGAGGTTAGCTGGGGCAGGGGCAGGCGTGGAGGCTGGGGGGTGACAGCTGCTGAGATATTCCAGGTGCAGGGGATGGTGAGAAGCAGCTCTTACTGCCCAACCACCCCCCACCCCCGTGCCTGCCTGACACCCAGACTCTTTTATCCTAGGCCCTCTTGATCTCCGGGGAACATATCCTGGGCTAGGGTGGGCTCCTGCTGCATTCCCACTGCCAGCTCGGCCTCGCCCCAGCCCCAGCCCACGGCCTGCACCTCAGCCTGACCCTCTGAAACCACAGCAGGTCTCACTCGCCTGACTTCTCAGGGGAGCTGGAGGTGGATGGCCAGGACCAAGCTGACAGTGCCTGGGCAGCCCCGCCACCTAGTGGCTACCTGAGGAACTGCAGACGAGCACCCTGGATGGGGCCAGAGTGTCACTCTGGGTGCAGGGAACACCTGCTGAACCCCAGGTTAGACCTGTCGCCATGACAAAGCAGCTCCTCCACCGGCCCAACACCCAGCCCTTCCTATAACGGAGAGGTAGTAGCTGGGCTGCCCAAGTTTGAATCTGAGCCCAGCTGCCTCCTGGCACCTGAGTTTCCTCCCCTGTAAAATGGTTATGATAATTGCACTGGCCTTATCTCCAATGGGGTTAATATTGCAAAGATCACATATGTTCATAAGCATAGATTGCTTAGAGCAGTGCCTGATGGAAAACTGCCACTGCGTAAGTATTTGCTGTCATTAGCCATTATTGGCCCCATCTTCTCACCTTCCTGCCTCCCAGAAGCCCTGGGAAGTAGGAAGGGGCAGAGTTTGCCTCCAATGCCTACTCTGCCCTGACCTGGCCAGGCGATCCCAGCAAGGAACCTCTCTGAACATGTTTTCTCATCTTGGATCAGGTATTTCATAGGGTGGTTTTTGGGGGTCTGGATAGCAGTTCCCACTGCCTGCATAGCCAAGGCACGTGACATAGAAGGCGGTCTCTCGGTGTTTCCATCGGCCTCCTCTGTCTGCCTGGCTGGGTGAACTTGACCTTGTGACTTTCCTTTGCTGAGCCTCAGTCTTCCCCAATGTCAAACAGGAACATCTAACATCTCCCTTGCAGAATCCTTAGGAGGAAAACAGGCATTTGTACAACATCTGCACATAGTAGGTGCTTGTGAGAAGGGAATTCCCTCCCTTCCTGGCATCTGGAGCTGGATGAGGGTGGCATTTGTGGGTTGATAGTCCAGCAGCTGTGGCCATTTCAAAGGAGCTTCTCCTTCCCAGCTTCTCATTCTCTGGGACTGATGGTCACTTCCCATTTCCCAGCCAGTCTCCTGGCTGCTCCCAGATCTGTAAGTCCCATGCCCGATGGAACCAGATGCCTGGGAATGAGCCTGTGGTGGACACTCAGCAAGTGACAGGTCCTCTTGCTCCCCTGTCCCAGATTTATTTGGGACAGCTGTTCTGGTGCATCCTCATTGGCTCCATTCTGGGGTCTGTGGAGTGGTCAGAGGCTTTCTCCTCCTTCGTTCCTTCCCACAACCCAGTGGCCCCAGGACAGATAAGGGACAGATTCAGGGAGGTCAGGCACTCTCCCAGGCTGCACAGAGGCGTGGGGGGCCCGTGCTCTTCAGTGATAGCCAGCGGGGCTGAGGCCGACTCTGTGTGGTCTGCAGACTGTCCCCTGCCCCCACCTGCCTGGCAGGATCCCACTGTGCTCTCTGAAATTCCACAGGAGTCCTAGGCTGTACCTTCTTACCAACTTGGATCTCCTCAGAGATCAATGTGCTTCTGCATGTTTAGTAAGCACGCTGCATTAAGTTCCAAGGGCTACTGTATTAAACTGCCACCAACCAGAAGGCTTAATGCAACAGACATGGTTGGTCTCACAGTTCTAGAGGCCAGAAGTCCAAAATCAAGTTGTCAGCAGGGCCACGTTGCTTCTGAAAGTCCTAGGGAAGATCCTTCCATACCACCTCTAGCTTCTGGTCGCTGCCGGCAATGCTTGGCTATGGTGGCATCGCGCCAGTCTCTGCCTCTGTCCCAAGTGGTGGCCTCCTGGGTGGTGTCTTCACATGGCCTTCTCCTGGGAACAGCAT
Source organism: Sapajus apella (assembly GCF_009761245.1). Taxonomy (NCBI): domain Eukaryota; kingdom Metazoa; phylum Chordata; class Mammalia; order Primates; family Cebidae; genus Sapajus; species Sapajus apella. The sequence goes on from NW_022436980.1 coordinate 11,972,891, forward strand.
TCATTGGGTGTGTGGCCTAACTTCATCCACTGTGGTCCCATCTTAACTTGATATTTGCAAAAAAAAACTATTTCCAAATAACACCACGTTCACGGGTATTGTGGGTCACGACTTCAACATATGTGAGGAACCAAATTCAACCCATAACAGACACACGTGTACACACACACACACAATCTCTTTTAAGTTCTTCTAAGTTTTGTGAACCATTGTTCTGTATGTTTTACAGACCTTGGGGCTGAGGCCCAGAGAGGGTGCTGCCCTTACTGAAGGGTACACAGCTTGTTAGCTGCAGTGTCTGGAGTAGAATACAGGGTAGCTGAGGCTCCTTCCCCCGCAGGGCTTCCTGCAGGCTTGTGTTCTCTTGGGGACTCTGAGCCTTTCCCCCACCCAATTCTAGACACCTGCCTGGTCCTGGTCCCTGCCATGCCCCAAGGATAGGCACCTGCGGGGATTTAGGTAAACTGCTCAGTGCCTGGGGTGTTATGCCAGGTGTTACCCGCATCTCCTTGAACTTGCTTAGACCTCTGCAGTGGTTCCCATGCAAACTCGGAAACCCTGGGCTGTTGGCAGAAACACCGGGGAACTGCGAACTTTAGAAACACAAGTGCCCGGGATGCCCCCTCAAACCGGTGAAATCAGAGTGTCTGGGTGGGGCCTGGGAAGCCATCTCTAAGTTGCCCTGTGGAGGCTGCTGCTGGGTTGGTGGGCTCCTAGATGGTTTTTAATTTTTTTTATTTTTGGAGAAAGAGTCTCACTCTGTCACCCAGGCTGAAGTGCAGTGGCACCATCTTGGCTCACTGCAACTTCCGCCTCCCAGTTCAAGCGATTCTTTGGCCTCAGCCTCTCAAGTAGCTACGACTAGAGGTGTGTGCCACTATACCTGGCCAATTTTTTGTATTTTTAGTAGAGACAGCATTTTACCGGGTTAGCCAGGATGGTCTCGAGCTCCTGACCTCGTCATCCACGATCCACCTGCCTGGGCCTCCCAAAGTGCTGGGATTACAGGAGTGAGCCACCGTGCCCGACCCTGAGAATTCTCATAGGTGCTTTCTGTGATGAGGCACTGGGAGGCTTTTGGGAGGGATGTGGCAAAGGGACCTTGGTGCTCTGGAGATTGGGTGTGGTTACTGTGCCTTCCCTTTGTTTCCTACAGGACCGACTGCAGCCTCCTCAGCCAGCCCCTTCCTAAGCCTGGGGCTGGCAGGAGACAGAGACCAGGGAATGCTCCACTCAGGACTTTGCCCTCCCGCTCCCAGCTTTGCAGCTCCAAGGCTCAGCAGGTTGGCCTACTGGGACGTGTCTCCACCTCAGCTTCTCAAAGCCTGGTCCAGTTGGAGGGAAATGCGGACAACAGGGAGGAGAAAGTGAGGCTGTCCATGTCCAGGGCCCCAAGCTGTCTCCAGGCTTCTGTGTCCCATGAGGAAAGTGAGTGGCGGCTGGGTCCCAGCTCGGCTCACTGGGTCATGGCCCCCATTGGCTCAAGAAAGGAGAGGGGTCTGGGTATTAAGATTTCAGAAGTCGGGACTGGGCCCAGGGGTTCACACCTATAATCCCAGCACTTTGGGAGGTCAAGACAGGAGGATCACTTCCGCTCAGGGGTTCAAGACCAGCCTGGGCAACATAGTAAGACTCCTATCTCTACTTAAAGCCTGGTGGGGTGGTGCGCTCCTGTGTCCCGGCTGCGATGGTGCCACTGCACTCCTGCCTCAGTAACACTGAGACCCTGTCTCAAAAAAGGCTCAGGAAACCCTGTCAAGACGGCATGGCATCCCTCACTGACAGCCATGTCAGGTGAGGCTGCTGGGAAGGGTACAGAAGAGAGGGCTTCAGATAGCTCAGCAGGTTGATTGAGGTGGTGCAGCTCCAGGTTCTCAAGTCCTAGGGCTTTGAGGCTTGGCCTGGGGCAGTAGGGAGCTATGGATAGCGGTGGAGGAGGAGGCAGCTGGAAATATCAGGGTGCCCCAGCAGGTCCCCTTCTGGCTCCAGGGGGCAGAGAGTGTGGTGCTGCGGGCATGTGCCCACGGGCAGTCAGCAGAGGTGGAGGTCCTGTTCTGGGATGGCAGGCAGCCCTTCCAGCCCCTGGGACACCTGACGCTGCAGGCTGCCAACCATAGCTTCCTGCTGGCTGCATACGGCTGCCAGGGGCTCCTGCTGGGCCATGTGGGGTGAGAGAGCCTGGACTGGGACACAGGGAAAGGGTTCTCTCTCTGGGCAGACGCCACAGTGCCAGGAACCCCGAGCCCTTTGGGTCCATCTGTGCCCAGAAACCAGAGCACACGGCCCCAGGGTGAGGCCCGCACCTGCCGCTGGCACTGAGACCTTTTGTCTATTTCATTCCTATGCGGCCCTGAGGGAGTCCCAGCCCTCTTCTCTGTCCTAACAGTCCGGGATTGCAGCAGTTGGCTCCCAGGTGCAAGCCTGGCTGGAAAAGAAGATTCAAGGCTTGGGTGCCTCTGTGAGAAGGTTCCAGCACCTGGTGGGTAGCACAGGGGGGAAAGATTGGGGGGAGAGCTCCCTCTTTGGCCTGGCTTGTAGCCCCCACTTGCCAGGCATGCCACCCTGGGCAGGAGGGTCTGGAGCTCTCTCTGCCCTGGACCTCACCCTGATTCTGCCTTGGCTACCCTGCTCAGGTACAGCCGGCAGGCACCCTGGATGGCATAGCAGGCCTCCTCCTTCGGCTGTCCCAGGCAGGGCTGGAGGCCATGCAGGTGAGTGGTTGGGCGGTCACCACCTTGTGGCCAGAGCCAGGCCAGGCAGGCACTGACCCAGCACCTGTCTGTTTACCTGGAGCAGCCGTGGAATGAGCTGGAATGTGAATGTGGGAGGGACGGCTCAACCCTGCACCAAAATCCACGCCCAGTCCAGGGCCCTAAGCCCTCACATTGGCCTATGGCACTGTTTCAATCAGAATGGTGGCCTTGCTTCCCACCGGCCTGCAGCCCAGCTCTGTTGAGATCCCCGCCTTACTTCTTACAGACCTATAGCGTTGTTTTTTTTTTTTTTTTTTTTTTTTACACAGACTCTCGCTCTATTGCCCAATCTGGAGTGCTGTGGCACGAATTTGGCTCACTGCAACCTCCTCCTCCTGGGTTCAAGCGATTCCTGTCTCAGCCTCCCAAGTAGCTGGGAATACAGGTGAGCGCCACCATGCCCAGCCAATTTTTCTATTTTTAGTAGAGATGGGGTTTCACCATATTGGCCGGGATGGTCTTGATCCCTTGACCTTGTGATCTGCCCACCTCAGCCTCCCAAAGTGCTGGGATTACAGGTGTCAGCCACCATGCCTGGCCCAACTTTCTTTTTTTCCATGGTCTGCTGTCTTCTTCTTACAGGGTCTCCAAGCTAATATCCCTTATGCCTGCTGCCTAGGTTTCTCCAGTCTTCCGCCTGCTTTCTTTTGAGTGGACAGCCTTGTTTCTGTGAAGCTCACTGCCACAGGATCTCTTTCTGGTTCCACAATGAGATCTCTGTGGCCATGTGGTCGTTAAACGTTCACAGCTACTGTCTTCCTGGCAAGACTAAGACCTTCTGGCCTCTCCATCATCGAGCTAATGTCCGGCCCAGCGCCAGGGTGAGTATCCCTCTGACCGGCTGTTGAATGTCACCTCCATATCCTCTCTGCTGTGCCAGAGTCCCATGGCCACCCACACGGCAATGAATTTGAAAGGGTGCTCCATGACTCGGCACACTGTGCTGTTCGCAGCTGTCATTGACTATAGTGAGAGGAGGCAGGAGTGTTGGCGCAGGGAAAGGGGCCGGGGCAGAGTCCAGAGGGAACCAGGAACAGCACCTAGTGTCCTCTCCCAGTCCCAGTGCCTTCACATGGGAGGAACTTGGCTGTCCTAGCACTATGCGACCCAGGGTGTTTAGTGGGGCTGCCCCATTGGCTGCTTGGTGCAGACCACACTGTCAGACTCCTAGGAGGCAAGCGGGGGTTCAGCATAAACCACGTTTGTGCGAACAGTTCAGGTGCAGAGAGCCTCGTATCACTTCTAGGAGTGGTGGGAACCCTCCCCCAATCCAAGTTCCCAGACAAGCTATAAGCAGGCCATGCAGAGGCAGCTCGGGACTGCTGTGACAACTCACCCACAATCTCCAGTGCCTGCTGCTCTATTCCTTTTCCCCCACTCCCCCACCATCTTTACCCCAGGGACAGGCCCTGTCTCCTTGAGGCCTGGGCTGGGCCTCTGACCTGCCCGGAGGCCTCATGGTGGGTGTTGGCTGCCAGTTGCAGGGTCCCTGGCCACACTGAAGGACTCCTACCTGGAGGTGATGCTGCGGCCCCTGAAGGAGGTGTCGTGGGAGGGGGCAGAGGAGGCCATGTGAGGGCTGCAGACCTGGGTGCCCGGGATGCCAGGCAATGAGGGTCCCAGGCCCATCAGGGTGGCCCTGGGGGCCGTGAAAGGCGCCCTGGAGCTAGTGAGTCAGAGCAAGGATGGGGCTGTGGCTGGCAGTTCAGGATGACCGAGACAGCTCTCACTGTCCCCTCCCTCTCCAGGTGGCCCACCAGATGCTGTCCTGGGCTGAGGCCACATTCTCATGGGCACAGAAGAGTCTCTGCAAACCCCTGCTGGACCTGTATGGCCTCACAACCAGGTAACACAGGGTTGGGAGTGGCGCATCCAGCATTCCTGCCATGTATCAGGCTCAATGCTGAATGCTTCGACATGCTCTGACTCACTGACTCCTCCGACCGCCCTGCACAGAGGCTTCTTCACTCCCCATTTCACAGAAGAGGAAGCTGGGGTTTCTTCCTCACTCCATAGACCTCGTGAGCACAGTTCCAGTGCAGGCAGGATTTTAGGAGCTGCTTCGGAGGAGCGCAGTGGGCAAGGCTGAACCCTGCCTTCAGGAAGCTCAGTTTTTCTCAGGGCAGACACGAAGCCCAAGAAATCATCAATAGCAGGGTATGCACAGCTCCCTGCAGAGAGCCTGAGAGTCACCTCTTAAGCAGGCCATTCCACTCTGTCACATTTCCTTTTGTTTTGTAATCATGCTTTTTTCTTTTCTTTTCTTTTTTTTTTTTTTTTGAGATGAAGTCTTGGTCTGTAGCCCAGGCTGGAATGCAGTGGTGTGATCTCGGCTCATTGCAACCTCCGCCTCCTGAGTTCAAAAGATTGTTCTGCCTCAGCCTTCCGAGTTGCTGGGACTACAGGTGAGTACACCACCGCACCTGGCTACGTTTTTGAGTTTTTAGTAGAGGCAGGGTTTTGTCACTACAGGCTGGTCTCAAACTCCTGACCTTAGGTAATGTGCCCCCCACCTTGGCCTTCCAAAGTGTTGGGATTACAGGCATGAGCCACCACTCCCAGCCTGTTTTGTAATCTTTTAAACACACAAATCCCTTCTTTCTTGCAGGCCTTGCAGAAGCCGGCCACAGGCTGGGTGTGGCCCACTGCTCATCATTTACCACCACCGAGCCGTAACTTAGGTGGCAAATGCTAGAGAGGGAACATTGGTGAGATGGTGGGCTGGGGATCCTATGGTGTGGCCATGGCCAGCTTGGAGAAGGTACAGTTCAAGCAAGAGCCATGGGGCCAGCGTGGAAAGGGAGCTCCAGGTGGGGGCACCACTGCATAGAGGCCTGGGGGAGGGATGTGCCTGGCCTGTTTGTTTTTGAGATGGAGTCTCATTCGCTGTCACCCAGGCTGGAGTGCTGTGGTGTGATCTCAGCTCACTGCAACCTCTTTCAAATTCAAGACATTCTCCTGCTTCAGCCTCCCAAGTGGCTAGGATTACAGGCATGCACCACCATACGTGGCTAATGTTTGTATTTTTAGTAGAGTCAGGGTTTCACCATATTAGCCAGGCTGGTCTCAGATTCCTGGGCTCCAGAAACTTGGCCTCCCAAAGTTCTGGGATTACGGGCAAGAGCCACCATGCCTGGCCTGTTTTAATAGCAAGCTGGTTGGGCTGAAGCAGAATGTGAGCAAGGGAGAGTGGATGCAACTGGGAGGGACTGGGAGGTCCCGAGGCCAGGGCGTGGTGGGGAGGACCCTGGCTTCTGCTCTGACCCAGGAAGGACATGATCACCCTTTCACTTCAAAAGGCCCCTTTGGTCCCTGTGTTGAGAACACGGCGGTGGTGGATGGAAGTGGGGAACCAAGTCTAGAGTAGGGGCCTGGGGGCCCAGTATTCTTTTCCCTCCTAGGCATGAGACCCACCAGGAACTGGGCTCCAGGAGGGCAGGCAGCCCCCTTCTTCCATGCTGGTGGCCTCACAGAGTGTCTGGACTCCAGCTCTGCCTCTAACTGGGAATCCTCTGCATCGGCTCTGTGTGCCTCAGTTTCCCCAGCTGTAGAAAAGGGACTAGACCCAATCATGGGGAAAAGGCTCCATGTAATACAAGTTCCTGCTCCTGCTGCCTTGCCGTCAGAATGTAGGCTGAGGAAGGGAAGAGCTCCTAGGGCGGGGCTTTGGCTTGGTTGAAGAATCACCTGCCTGGTTATTCGCCTACCCGGTGAGTGGGATCTGGTGGGGGTGCCAAAAAATGGATTTAACTGGCAAGGAGGGCATTCAGGCTGCTTCCTGCCCCCAGCTGCAGGGCCTCTGAGCTCCCTAGAAGGTGAGTCCACCTGCCCCTGCACCCCCTCCACTGGACCCTCAACAACAGAGTGAGCAATGTTCCTCGCCTCACTCCACCCCGACGTGAGCCGAGATCTCCCTGATCATTCAGATCTCCCAGGCTTGACCCTACTCTACATATTGAGAAAGGTCCAGTCCTCCCCTCAACTGTAGACATTTCCTAGACCTGTTAGTCGGGCACAGTGGCTCACGCCTGTAATCCTAGCACTTTGGGCAGATCACTTGAGGTTGGGAGTTCGAGACCAGCATAGCCAACATGGTGAAACCCTAACTCTACTCAAAATACAAACATTAGCCAGGCATGGCAGTGAGTGCATGTAGTTCCAGCTACTGTGGAGGCTGAGACAGGAGAATCACTTAAACCCAGGAGGCAGAGGTCGCAGTGTCAAGATAGTACCACTATACTCGAGCCTGTGACACAGAATGAGATTCTGTCCCAGAAAACAAATCAAAACAATTTCCTACACCTTCTAGCTCCTGTTCCCTAAGCATCTCCACACACAGGCCCCATGCTGCCCAAGACCCAGGGGGCAGATCAGGCATGACATCAGACATCTGTGTCCTCAAAATAGGGCAGCTTGTTTCTGTCCTGGCCTCAACCCCACCTCTGCTGTCATGCCAGCCTCTGTGCTCCTCCACCTCATTATGGGATTTCCTAAAACAAGGACAGCCCCTCCCCAAGAGGCACCCCCCATACTTTCCAAGGCAGAGCTCTTCCTGCAGACCTGTGAGCTCCCCTTCTGCAGCCAGGCACAGCGACTTGTCCTGTGCGTTCCCTCTAGAAACTCCTCAGTGGTGGTGACACTGCTGCTGCCTGGGGGTGACGTGGCCTGGGTGACTGGCTACCTGCTGGAGAAGCTGCTGCGGCCACTCCGACAGCTGTCCAGGGCCAACGTGCTGGCCGAGTTCTACTGGCTCAGACACCGCCTGCTGCAGGGTCCCTGGGAGCACCCTGCCCCATGGCCACAGCAGTAGGGCCATGCAGGGGCAGGTACTGTAGGGGCACAGGGAAGCCTGCAGAGGCTCATGGCCCAGAGCTTACTGGACTTGCCAAGGTCCTATGGGACTAGGGCTGAGGCTACGCATCCTGCTTTTGTCCAGAACATAAAGCCTGGCCCAACAGAGGAGTACAGTGGGTGGTTTAGGGCCTCAGCCAGCTCCCTCTCTGTGGGCTCTGCTGGAGCAGAAGGCAGACCTCCCATTACAGCTGGAAGGGCACTAATTGAGTTCAGGCTCACCGGCAGGGGCAATGTGGTGCTGGGATGACCGGCTCTGGGCTCCTGGGGAGCTTGCGTGTGGCTCAGGTGAGTCTGCTAACCTCTGTGGACTTGGATTCCTCCACTTTGAAATGCAGGTAACCACGTGGCTCACTCACATGGGTAAGGGGCATGTACGGTTCTTAATGCATGAGGGAGCCCCTCGTGTCCACGGGGAAGCCACGGTACCCAGGCCTGGCAAAGAGCGGTTTATCTGTGTGTGACTCACATGGAGGCCTAGGGCTCCCTAGAAGCGTGGGTGCAGTCATGTCTAAGCAGCACGCTGATGCTGTTGAAAACAGCCTGGTCTTCAAGCTGTGTGTGTATGACCATGGGCTTCTCTGTGCCCCTTAGTTCTGATAGCTGACCACAGGACTGGTAGTGCCTCCCAGAGGATGCTAGCCCTGGCCAACAGGTGTCTGGCTGTGCACGACAGATGGTGCTTTCCCGCCATGGGCATGAGCACCCCTAAGGCACAGCTCAGGGGCCGCGCTGGCTGGACTGGTCAGACCTGCTCCTTCACAGGCCATCTCTTCCCTACCCTGAAGAGGCGCTGTCATGTTTGAGGGAGCCGTTGGCCATCCACTTAACGTCTTTTTCCCCCCAGTAGTTTCCTTGAGATTAAATGGATGACTTGTGTAATCTGTTTTTTGAGACTAGGTCTCACTCTGGTGTCATGGTTGGAGTGCAGTGGTGTGCTCTCGGCTCACTGCAACCTTGACCTCCCACGTTCAAGTGATCCTCCTACCTCAGCCCTGCAAGTGCTGGGATGGCTTAGCGCCACGGTGCCTGGCCGATCTGTGAATTTTAAGTGCACAATTCAGTGGCTACTAGTTTATTCAGAGTTGTGCATGACTCACCATAATCGATTTTGAAATGTTTTTATCATCCTCAAATGAAACCCTGCAGCTGCCAGTCTGCCTGCTGTGTCCATGGCTGTGCCTGCACTGGACATCTGATATAAATGGAAGCATAGAATACATGGGTCTGAGCCAGGCTTTGTTACTTAGCACAGCAGTTTTGGAGTGGGTCTCAGGACCTGATTCCTCATTAGGGCTGAATTGGCTGTAGCCCTTCAGCTCATGTCATCCTGAAGCTGGTGGAGGATCACTGGGCCTCTGGCTGCTGCACCAGGGCAGGGGAACTCCTGGCCTCAGAGCAGCCTAAGCCGGGGCTCTAGGCATTGGGGTGTCCAGCAGGCATTGTGCTCCCACTGTGGTGGGTGGAGCTGGCTCCACTCACCCTGCCTTTGGGGCTGCTTCTCCCCAGACCATGCCTTGGTGGCCGGGGCCCAGCACGTGGTGACTTTTGACGGCCGGGTGTGGGACCTCAGCATCCAGTGCGGCAGCATCCTCCTGGCCCAAGACTTTGCTCACAACACATTCTCCCTGATGCTGAGTCGGACAGGCTTGGGGTTCATGGCCGTGACCGTGGAGCTGAAACACGTGACCCTCATCTACCCCAGCCTGCAGGTGAGGAGGAGAGGACCGAACTTCCCCTGGAGACCTGTGCCTGGGGCAGGTTGCCTGGGGGATGGCATTTTCAAGCTTGTCCCCTGGCTGTGGGTCAGCCCTCCTGCCCACCCCCTCTGGTCCACAGGCCTACAGGCTATACAACTCCTACCTGTCCAGACCTCCAGCCGCCTCCTACCATGACAAGGAGGGACGTCCCCAGGATTGAGCTGGCCAGTGAGGACGGGGTGTCTGTCTCCTGTTACGTGCCCACCAGGCTCTGCAGCCTGGCTCTGGGCCTCTGGCACCACGGTGAGTCTGGGCCCTGGCAGGGTTGGCCCTACCACCAAGACCCTCTTTGGGATGCACCATTCTCAGCTTCCAGTGCGACAGGTCCCTGGGCTGTAGGCGGCGACTGTGGTTGAGATGATGGCACTGAGGCCCAGGGCTTTCTGCCCCCATCCCTGGAACATGTGGCTCCCTGGAATAAGGGTAGAGTGGCCCTTCTGTGGTCCCTCTGCCAAGGAACATAAAGGGTGGGCTGGATACCAGCCACTCGAGCTGAGGATGTGGAGAGGGGTCAGGGGACACATGCTGTCCTTAGTCCCTGTGCTTTCTTTCCCTCTTCTGATGAGGATTTGGAGCCAGAGCCCTGGGCTCCGGGAGTCTGGGGTGGAGGTGGCGGGATTCTACCACTTCTCAGTGTGCCTCAGGCTTGTCTCTCATACAGGTCCCCGGGGGAGGATCATGGGCTCTCAGGACATCCTCAGCTTCCCTCCTCCCCACAGGCATATCCGCTGGCCCTCTGGGCACCAATGGCAATAAAGCAGACAATGAGCTGATGTTGCCGGCAGGCTCTGTGGCCCACAGCCTGGAGGAGCTCAGCCTGGCCTGGCAGGTGAGCAGGTGCATCTGCCCTTCCTCCCTCTGGCTGAGGCTCTTGAGGGCTGCTCGCTGCAGAGTCCCAGGAGAGGCAGGTGGCCTGCTGGCTCTGCAGCGGTCTTTGGAGACCCAGGGTTGGGGGGAGTCTCCTGCTGAGGTCAATGTATGTGGCGGAGCCACATGGTCCAGTGGGAGACCTGAGTCTTGCGTCTGTCTCGCCAGGTGGATGGTGACTGCAGGGCCACTAAGACTGAGCCGACCTGCCCAGGACAGAGCCCAGCCTGCCGGGCCTTCTTCCAGGACCCCCGTTCCAGCTTGGAGAACTGCTTCTGGATGGTGAGTGTGAGCGTGGCCCCTGGGGCAAAGAAAGCCCTTTCCGCAGTCTACCCTGGGGAGTGGCATGGAGGAGGCACCTAGGCTAGAGACAGTGACTGGGTGGACCATTCCTCAGCCTGTGTGTGCAAGACCCCTGTGGCACCCAGAAGCTCCAGCCTGTCTGCACTCTGGCAGCTGCCTACATCCACCTGTGTGCCCACAACTTCAGGCCCCTGGCCCCTCCTCCACAGTGCAGTAAGCTGCCCCAGCCGGCTGGCACTCTGCCCCCTGTTGGGCATCTGCCTTCCAGCTGGAGGAAAAATCCATCTCTCTCTCTTGCCAGGGAGAACAAATAATTGTCATTCAAGGAGCTAAGAGTCAAAACGAAACATTTACGGCCTGATATAGCTTGGATGTGTGTCCCCTCCAAATCGCACGTTTGTTAGAGGGGGTGGATGGCTTAGCATCCTGCATTCAGTGAAGTGTGAGTTCTTGCTCTGTTAGTTCACCTGAAAGCAGTTTGTTTATAAGGAGCCTGGCCCCTCCTCTCTCTCTTTGCACCCACTCCCATTTCTGCCATGATCGTAAACTTCCCGAGGCCTCGCCAGAAGCCAAGCAGATGCTGGAGCGGTGCTTGTACAGCCTGTAGAAATGTGAGTCAATTATCTCTCTTATTTATGATCTACCCAGCCTGGAGTGTAGTGGCACAATCTCACCTCACTGCAACTTCCACCTCCCAGGTTCAAGCAATACTCCTGCCTCAGCCTCCCCAAAATACAGGCAGGTGTTTTTGTAGAGATGGTGTTTTTCCATGTTGGCCGGGCTGGTCATGAATTCCTGACCTCTGGTGATCCACCTGCCTCGGCCTCCCAAAGTGCTGGATGACAGGCGTGAGCCGCCACACCCAGCCTCACTAGGGATTTGAATGTCCACTCTCGTTTAGGGAAAATGCTCAGCCCCTGTTTTCCCTCTGCTCTCATACCTCAAAAACCATCATCAACACAGAAGATGACTTCTGTGAGCAAATGTGTGGGGGTTTGTCCCCACTACCAGGGTGGACCTCTAATTCAGTTCTAACACTAGCTATCTTGAGATTCTTCAGCCAGTGCTGCAAATAGATTGCCACAGCCAAAGCCCCACTAAAAGGACACAGAAGTGAGTGGCAACAAGAGGTGGACTTCCAAGAGCTTCAGATGCCAGAATTAGTGGCTGCCATTCACAGACATTTAAAACTTAATGAATTCAACAGCAGAAGAGAAAATAAATCAACTGGAAAATACGACAAAGGGCAGATGACATGAGAGGATCCAACATGTCTCAGAGAAATTCCAGGCCAGGTATGGTGACTCATTAATGTAATCCCAGCACTTTGGAAGGCCAAGATGATTGGATCACCTAAGGTCAGGAGTTTGAGACCAATCTGGCCAACATGGTGAAACCCCGTCTTTACTAAAAATACAAAAATTAGCCAGGTGTGGTGGTGTTTGCCTGTAATCCCAGCTACTTGGGAGGCTGAAGAAGGAGAAACGCTTGAACCCAGGAGGTGGAGGTTGCAGTGAGTTGAGATCTTGCCACTGCACTCCAGGCTGGTGACAGAGTAAGAGTCTGTCTCAAAAATAAATAAATAAATAAATAAATAAATCCAGAATGAAAAAAGAGACAGGACCCAGGACCCTTTAGAGTCAGGAGGCACAATCCCCAAATCCATCCATACCTAGACCCATCCAAACACAACTGCAGAAAAGACAAAGAAAAGGTCCTAAAAGCAACTGAGGAGGGTGGAAAGAAGGAAGAACATGTTGACAATTGCTATCCCACCAGCAGCAACGGAAGACAGTGGAGTAAGAGAAAGTAAGCATGAGGTTACAGATGATCCGCAGCTCAACTATTAACGAAATAACCTGTCAGCACTGACCTGTCTAGAGATCTCTTTACCACAAATGGACACTTACTCAAGGGATACATCCACATGTTCATTTATTTACATACTGTCTGTGTCTGCTCTCCTGCTACAGCGGCAGAGTATTGCCAAGAGAGACCATATTTTTGCTCTCTGAAAGACTCAATTATAAGCTACAGATTGGAAAAAATGTTTACAAACCACCTATTAGACCAAAGACTCATCTCCAGAGATTCACCTCTAGAATATATAAAGAACTCAAAACTCAAAAGTAGGCCAGGTGCAGTGGCTCACACTTGTACTCCTTGCACTTTTGGAGGCTGAGGTGAGGTGGCTTGAACCCAGGAAGTCAAGGCTGCAGTGAGCCATGATTACACTCCTGGCTGCATGACAGAGTGAGACCTTGTCTCACAAAACAAAACCTCCAAAGTAAAAAATGGGAAATAAACACATCAACAATGTTTGCACTCCCAGCCATAGAGAAACAAGGTAGTGCTACACACCTGAGCTCCAGTGAGTTCCAGAGACTCTGTGGCATAAAGTACTAGTTGAACATCCAAATGGCCAGGTTGTGATTTCAGCATCCACTTCTGAGTGTACTAGAGAAAGCACTGTTCTAGTACCAAAAAGGTGGTGGCTGCTGAGAATAAAGCTAGGCTTAGAGGCAGGAATCAAGGTCACGGTCTACCAACCAGATCCTCTTGGGAAGCAGCACTGGACTCATGAAATGCCAAGGCAGCAGGTGGTGCGGCTCCATGGGAAGGCTGGAGAATCTGGGAATCAAGCAGAAGCACTCATTGTTCTGACCGTGTAAATACAAAACTGTCAGCTACTATGGCCATCAATAGAACATCTGGCGGGACAAGCAACTCAGAAGATTTATAGCCACAGGGTAAAGTCCTCTCCCTTCCTCTTAGGGCTTATTTATTTGAGACAGAGTCTTGCTATGTCACCCAGGCTGGACTGCAGTGACACAATCTCGGCTCACTGTAACCTCCATCTCCTGGGTTCCAGCAATTCTCCTGCCTCAGCCTCCTGAGTAGCTGGGATTACAATTGGGTGCTACCAAGCCCAGCTAATTTTTTGTGTGTGTGTTTTTAGTGGAGACTGGGTTGCACCATGTCGACCAGGATGATCTCGAACGTCTGACCTCACGATCCACCTGTCTTGGCCTCCCAAAGTGCTGGGATTACAGGTGTGAGCCACCATGTCCGGCCAGGTTTATTTATTTTTTTAAACAGGGGCTAAATTCTTCCCCTCTCTTGGACACCAGTGAAGTATTTAAGAAAAGCAGTCACCAATTATAGAGAAATTTTGAAAGACAAATTAAAAGGTGGCTATAATGTGACATGGGAAATGCCCCATAAAACTGCATACCTCAGCCATGTCGGCTTTCTGTTGAAATTGCTCTCTGTAACCCTGATGTGACAGGCAAGCAGTCCAAACCCACACCATCTTGGCCCCTGCGACTTGTAATAAGTAACTAAAGTCTGTAATTTCCACCCTACCCAGACAATGTGTAAACTATGCTTATCTTGACTTCCATGAACCACTTAAGTAACAACTGGAATGACCAAAGTCCCCTGGCCCTCGGAATGTCTGAAGCCCCTCACCCTCACCCCCACCCAGGAGGTGGTTTACAGGCATAAAACGTCTTGACACCCTCCCTTTGAGGCTCGAGTCCTCATTACCACCGGCAATGAAGACCCTGTAATTTGGCCTAGTCTTTGTCTAGGTGGTGATTTTGCACTGGTTCGGTTACAACAATAAGTTACAACATAAAGGCATCTCATGAACTCTCATAAAAAAAAGAGGAAGAAATTAAGACACTTTTTATTATCTTTTTGAGACAGGGTCTTGCTCTGTCCTCCAGGCTGCACTACACTGGTGCAGCCTCCCAAGTATTTGGGATTAAAGGCATCTGCCACCACATTTTTATATTTTTAGTAGAGATGGGGTTTTCACCCCTGACCTCATGTGATCCTCCCACCTCGCACCCGACCAGAGAAATTAAGACATTCTCAGATAAACAAAAGCTGAGAGAGTTCATTACACTGGGACCTACCCTGCAAGAAATGCTAAAGGGAGTCCTTCAAGTCAAAACAAAAGGATGCTAGGTGGACATTTGAAGCCACATATAAAGACCTGTGTTATTGGAATTTTGATTCATATCTCTGATTTTAATTTTATTGGATTTAAAAGAGATGTGTAATCATAAGTCTGTGTTAAATATATAATTTATAAAAAAAAACAAATTAGGCATGGTGGCGTGCACCTGTAGTCTCAGCTATGGAGGATCGCTTGAGTCCAGGGCCTGGAGGTTACAATGAGCTATGACAGTGCCACTGAACTCCAGCCTGAGTGACAGAGTGAGACCCTCTCTCTAAAATATAGATATACTTTGTAACAACAACATAGGACGGGGTAGAGCTGTCAAAGAGTAGATTATTTGTATGTGATTGATCTTACTAGTTTAAAATTGATTGCTACAATTTCAGGATGTATTATGTAATCCTCATGGGAATTACAAAGAAAATATCTATAGAATGTGCACAAAAGGAAATAAGAAGGGATTCTAAGTGTGTTACATCAAAAAATCAATTAACACAAAGGAAGGCAGAAGGAAGAAAATGAGAGAAAACAAACCATGAGCCATGCAGAAAACAATCCACAGAGTGGCACTGGGAGGCCCTGCAAATGGTTTGCTGGAGTCCTCCCAGAGGAACTGCTCACTGAGCCCTTGGCTGTGGGCCTCATGGCACAGTCACCCAACAGGGCAGTGAGTTTCGTCAGATGATAGTCTTTAAAAATGCAAATGAATTCTACAATCAAAAGACTGTCAGAGACTTACACATTGATTTAAAGTGAAAGGATGAAAAAGGATATTCCATGCAAATGGTAACCAAAAAAAGGAGGAGGAGCTAATCTCAGACTAATTAGACTTAAGGTCAAAAGCTGTTTTAAGAGATAATAACAGTCAATTCACCAAAAAGATGTGACAGTTATAAATGTGTATGCAGCACACTTCAGAGCTCCTAAATACATGAAGCAAACACCGACAGAATGAAAGGAGAAACAGATAGTTCTATGGTAACAGTAGGCGACTTTAACATGTCACTTTTTTTGGAGACAGAATCTGACTCCGTTGCCCAGGCTGGAGTGCAGCGGCGTCAGACGTCATTGCAACCTCCTGAATTCAAGCGATTCCTGTGCCTCAGCCTCAGAGTAGCTAGGATTACAGTTGTATGCCACCACACCTGGCTATTTTTAGTAGAGACAGGGTTTCACCATGTTGGCCAGGCTGGTCTTGAGCTCCTGACCTCAAGTGATCCACCTGTCTAGGCCTTCCAAAGTGCTGGGATTACAGGCATGAGGCACTGTGCCTGGCCCAATAACTCACTTTCAATAATGGATACAACACCCAGACAGAAGATCAGGAGCTGGGAGAGCCAGTAATGGCTTATTCAATGGGGACAGAGTTTCAGTTTGGCAGGATTTAGTGAGTTCCAGAGTTTGGCTGCACAAAAATATGGATGTACTTACACTGAAGTATGTACTTTAAAATGGTTATGGTATATTTTTTGTGTTTCACCACATTGAAAATTTTTGACATTGGAAATGTATATTTATTTTGCACCTCCGTACTGGGCATGATGATACGATTATGAACACTGTAGTTATAAAAAGCACTCTTAGGGAGGTACAATTCTAAGTGTATAAACTAGCACAACAGAAAATAATAGACACAGACCTACAGGACTCAGATAGTAGGCTTATTAGACAGAGATTATAGATTTAAGAAGGGAACTAGAAATTATTAAAATTACTAATCACTAAATTTGTAGCTCAGTAATTAATTTAGCCAATTAGCTAATTTACTAATTACTGAAAATTACATACTGAAAAAGAACCAGAATGTAGTAGAAAGAGATGGAAGAAAAGGCCACCTAAAATCCATCTTTTAGACAGTGCTCTTAGCAGATGAGGGATAGAAGGACACTTCCTGGCCAGCCGTGGTGGCTCATGCCTGTAGTCTCAGCTACTCAGGAGGCTGAGGCAGGGGAATCACTTGAACCCAGCAGGCAGAGGTTGCAGTGGGCCGATATTGCACCACTGCACTCCAGCCTGGGCAACAGAGTAAGACTCAATCTCAAAAAAATAAATAGCAGGGTGCAGTGGCTCACGCCTGTAATCCCAGCACTTTGGGAGGCCGAGGCGGATCGATCACTTGAGGTCAAGAGTTGGAGACCAGCCTGGCCATACCCATCTCTATTAAAAATACAAAAATTAGCTGGGTGTGGTGGCAGGCATCTGTAATCTCAGCTGCTCAGTAGGCTGAGGCAGAATTGCTTGATCCCGGAGGCAGAGGTTGCAGTGAGCCACTGTACTCCAGCCTGGGTGACAGGGTGAGACTCTATCTCAAAAAAATTAAATAAATTCCATCTTTTAAACAGTTCTCCTAGCAGATGAGGGATACAAGAGCGCTTCCTTACCCTGGTAGCTCTGAGTGTCCAGTCGGTGCCCTTGCCCACAACATTTGATGGGGAAACAGTAGAGCAGCCTCCGCTGCAAGCTGCACTGAAGATCCCACCCACACAGTGAGAGTTCCCTTTAGCCTGCACTTTGGGTTGGATGCATTCCGAGCTCTCAATGCATCGTGTGTTAAGGTTCCACCCTCCTCTTGGCTGGGAAGTATGTCTTGGTTTTCTGTCTCCAGGGTGCTGGTGGCAGAGCCTGACATGGAGTGAGTGCTCCACAGATGCTTGTTCAAGTTCCTAGGAACTCAGCAGCCTGGGCCTAACACCACTGCCTGCGAAGGCCTGGCAGTTGTAGGGACTCAACGACCTGTCCCTGCTGCTCTTACAGAAAGGGCGGAGGGAGATGAGTGGGAGTGGATGGAGAGTTGTCCTTTTAATAAGGAGGGCCAGAGGCAGTAATAGGGTCCCCAGCATAATTTATTTCAGGAAACAGCAGGGGGCCCTCTCCTCTGGGGCCCATAGCCTGGCCTTACTTCTCTCTTCTCTACAGTTTGAGACTTTGTCTAAGCCAGCACTAGGCTGCCGAAGATTTCAAACTCCTTCACCTTCTACTCTAATTCCAGCTCCTTGATAAGGGCAAGATTCTTGGCTGGGACAGAATAACCAGCATGGAATGCCAGGAAACTCAGAACGGCAAGTGCTTCAAATGCAGGGAAGAAGAGCTATTGGCCATTGCGCTCAAAATACTTCTGAGGACATGAAACTCTCCCACTGGTCTGGGTAATTCCCCCCCTTCTTTCACATCTTCACTGTAAACCAAGAGACAGCATGGCCAGCAAGTCCCAGCCCTGCAGACAGAGCTCTACCCACCTTCTGTTCATGCCCAAGATATTTATTCACTTATTCAACAGCCATGTGGGAAGCCATGGCTTCAGAAAGCTGACTGTGTGGAGGGGAACAGGAAGCCAAGTTCTCAGCTGCCTGGTCCTACAGTTGAGGAGATTCTCCCAAGGTCATATAACCTACAAATGGCCAGGATGCTGCTGATGTGGGCCTGTCTGCCTCCCAGTGCTGCCCAAGCTCAATCACCCCCCACCACTTCTGCTTTTGCAATAATAGCCTTATGTCACATATTCTACCAGTTACTTTATGAAAGGAAGTCAAGTAAACTTTAGCCATATCCCAAGCCATAACAGGTAGCTCCTGTTCAAAATCAGGTCATGCAAGATCAGATCTGCACCCACAACTGTTACAGGTGCTGTGCTAGCCACTGTTTTGGGGAACTCAGCCTAGGAATATGAGTGAAGAGACAACTTACAAAGAAAAGCAAATCACTGGCATGCAGGGGCCCCTGAGCAATTCAGAGTTAGAGGCAACTAGAGTGTGCAGGCACCTGGCCTGCTGATTTCCCAATATGCTTAATGGATCCATGATGTCGGGTCCACAAAGGAAATGCAGAAGCCTTCCCTTCCTGCCTCCCACACTCTGTGGGTCAAGCATTTACCAAAAACACAGCAGTGGACTGGACACCAGCAGAGATACAAAGAGGGAAAAACAGTTCTCCCTTCTCAAGGCAAGTTGGACAACATCAATATTTTGCATTTAGGATGTGCGGGTGGAGTGTGTGTGTGCATGCCCAGAATTTAAAGACAAACAGATGGGAGAGGGAATGATTCCAGCAGAAAGACCAATAAATATTCACATCTACAATGTACACTGAACTGCAGCCTAGACAACAGAGCAAGGCTCTGTCTCCATAAAACTTTAAAAATTAGCCAGGCGTAGTGGCACATGCCTGTAGTGTCAGCTACCCAGAAGGCTGAGGCGGGAGGATCACTTGAGCCCAGGAGTTTAAAATTACAATAAAGTGTGATCACATCACTGCACTCCAGCCTGGCCATCAGAGCAAGGCCCTATCTTAAAAAAAAAAAAAAAAAAAAAAAAACGAGATATTTACAGAAAAATCAATATATGGAAATCCAAAATAAAATATTAGCAAATAAACCCCACTGAGGCTTAAAATAAAACTTACCTAAACCAGGAGACTTGTACAGTATGAAAAGGATGGCTCAAAATTAGAACTTTTCGTTATATTAATATGTTGAAAATCATAATCATCATAGATGTTGAAAAGGCATTTGAAAAAATTTACTACAAAATTTAAAAAAGAAACATCAAATTAGAAAGAGGGATACTTCCTTAAATTACACACAATAAAGGAAATTAAACACAGAAACACACCCATCAAGCCAAAGCCCAGCATCATTTGTAAGGCATGGAAGAGATAGAAGCTTCCATCAATCTTTGGAATGAAAGAATGCCCTCTGTTACCACTATTATTTTGGAGGCCCTAGCTGATGCAACTAGGCGAGGAAAGTAAGACATTAAAGAGAAAAGCAGAAGGTGAAATAGTTATATTTACTCTGAAAAATAAGGCAGACAGATTTTGCTAAGGAGTTAGGTACAAAGGAATAAACTAAACAGCCTCCCTTTTTCTTCATTTTTAATCTATAGAGGTGGGGCTGGGAACAGCTCATGCCTGTAATCCCAGCACTTTGGGAGACCAAGGCAGGTGGATTGCTTGAGGCCAGGACTTTGATACTAGCCTGGCCAACATGGTAAAACCCTGACTCTACTAATAATACAAAAATTAGCCACGTGCGGTGAAACACACCTGTCATACCAGGTACTCTGGAGGCCGAGGCATGAGAATTGCTTGAACCTGGGAGGTGGAGGCTGCAGTGAGCTGGAACTGCACTAGTGCACTCCAGCCTGGGCAACAGAGCAAGACCCTGTCTCTAAATAAATAAATAAATACCCTGTCTCTAAATAAATAAATAAATAAATAAAGAGATGGGGTCTTATTATGCTGCCCAGGCTGGTCTCAAACTCCTGGGCTCAAGCAATTCTGCCTCAGGCTCCCAAAGTGCTAGGATGACAGGCCTAGGCCACCACACCTGGCCACTGACAGTCTTCCTGTGTACAAACAAGCAGTTAGAAAAGAGAAGAAAACATCCCATTTGCAACAGCACACCCCTCAAAAAACAAAACTTCCAGAAATCAATATGCAAAAATATGCACACACCATCCATATGAAGAAATCTTTCAATGAAACACTTTGAATGCAAAGAAAGCCACAGCTGCACATGTTATCGAGAAAGATTCAACATTAAAAAGATGTCGTGGCCAGATGTGGTGGCTCACACCTGTGATCCCAGCACTTTGGAAGGCCGAGGTGGGCGGATCACAAGGTCAGGAGTTTGAGACCAGCCTGAGCAGCATAGTGAAACCCTGTTTCTACTCAAAATACAAAAAAATTAGCCAAGCATGGTGACCTACATCTGGAGTTGCAGCTACTCAAGAGTTGCGGCGGAGAATTGCTTGATCCAGCAGACAGAGATTGCAGTGAGCAGAGATTGCACCACTGCACTCCAGCCTGGGTGACAGAGTGAGACTCCATCTCAAAAAACAAACAAAAAGTTGTTACTATCAATATCAAGTCAGGGTGTGTGGAAATGGAGGCTTCACACATGCTGGGGGAACATAAGACAGAATGGCCACTCCAAAAGACAGTTTGGCAGTTTCTTAGGTAAATATAAATTTACCTTATGGAGTTGGATGCTGTGGCTCAGACCTGTAATCCCAGCATTTTGGGACGCCAAGGTGGGTAGATCACCTGAAGTCAGGAGTTCGAGACAAACTTGGCCAACATGGTGAAACCCCGTCTCTTCTAAAAATACAAAAAAGTAGCCCAATGTGGTGCAGGTGCCTGAAATCCCAGCTACACAGGAGGCTGAGGCAGGAGAACGGCTTGAAAGTGGAAGGTGGAGTTTGCAGTGAGCTGAGATCATGCCTCTGCACTCCAGCCTCAATGACAGAGCCAGACTCTACCTCAAAAAACAAAAAAAGTTAGGTGTGGTGGCACACGCCTGTAATCCCAGCTACTCGGGTGGCTGAGGCAGGAGAATCACTTGAACCTGGGAGGTGTAGGTTGCAGTGAGTCAAGATCATGCCACTGCACTCCAGCTTGTGCAACTGAGTGAGACTATCTCCGAACAAAGTGTCAACATCAGTGGCTCTTTGTATACTCACGGAATGGTGCATCCATCACCACAATTGATTTTAGAACATTTTTATTTCCCCAACAAGGAATGCTGCCATCCTTGGTCATCACCCCTCCCAATTCTTCCTTCCTCCCCCAGCACTAGATAACCAGTAATCTGCTCCCTGTCTCTCTGGATTTTCCCATCTGGGCATTTCATATAAATGGGATGATACCGTATGTGGCCCTTGGTGACTGGCTGCTTGGGCTTGGCATAAAGTGTCAGGCTCACCCACATGTGGCCCATGTCTGTGCTTCATTCCTTTTCACTGCCTTATTGCCCAAGTGGTGTCATAAGCACTGCAGGTGAACTGTGAAAAGTTAGGGTGTGTGTTGTACTCCCTAGAACAGTTGCTAAAGAAAGCACATATAGCTAAAAACATAGGGCAAAAAGATATAGCCAAAAAGTCACTAGAAATGAAAGGATTTGTGAAGAAACACTTCATTTATCCAAAAGAAGGCAGGAAAGGAGGAACAAAAAAAGAGAAATAGGCCAGGCACGCTGGCTCACTACTAAAAATAAAAATAAAATAAAAAAAAAATTAGCGAGGCACAGTGGCGCACACCTGTAATCCCAGCTACTTGGAAGGCTGAGGCAGGAGAATCACCTGAATCTGGGAGGTGGAGATTGCAGTGAGCCGAGATCATGTCACTGCACTCCCACCTGGGCAACAGAGCAAGACTGCTTCAAAAAGAAAAAAAAAAAAAAAAAAAAAAAGAACACAAATGGGATAAGTTAGAAATTCCATTGAACTGTAAGTGAACTAAACATTCCAAATGAAAGTGAGATATTGAGACTGAATTTTAAGAAACACAAACAAAAACATGACCCACCTATCTAATGTGAAGAGGCACCCTTTAAATACAAAAACACAGCTAAGATGAAAACAACAGATATGAAAAAACATATCTATGTAAACATTAGTTATAAGAAAGCTCTATTAACATTAGATAAATAGCTAAGTAATATGTGGGCTTCCTACTTCGACAGAACAATTAAATACTGAGAATATGAGGTTGGTGCAGTGGCTCAGGCCTGCAATCCCAGCACTTTGGGAGGCCAAGGTGGGCAGATCACTTGACGTCAGGAGTTCAAGACCAGCCTGGCCAACATGGTGAAACCTTGTCTCTACTAAAAGTACAAAAATTAGCCAGGCACGATGGCAGGTGTCTTTAACCCCAGCTACTCAAGAGCCTGCCATGGGAGAATGGCTTGAATTTGGGAGGCACAGGTTGCAGTGAACCAAGATTATGCCATGTACTCCAGCCTGGGTGACAGAACGAGATGCCATCTCAAAAACAAATACCAGAGAATGGTACACTTTAAACTGCTGCATTTTGTGGTATGTGAATTACATGTCAATTTCTTAAACGACTGGTAGGAGAAGTAAGGCACTGAAAATTATATTTTGGTTTTGTAATTAAACAAGAGATTTCTTCCTCTCTCCCCCAAAAATGTCGTCTTTCAGTTTCTGCACACTTCCTCCTTCCCTCCCCTATCCATCCACCCAGAGGAACTTGTATCTGTTCCCACCCAACCAGATTAGAAGTCTTTGTCTTAATTTGAAGACTGGTAGGTAAATTAGAAGTCCCAAGTAAAGAAAGAGGGGGGTCCCACAGCCCTGTTCCATCTGAGCCTCCCACACCCCATGACTCACTTTACCCCGTAACACGCCTCTCCTCTGGTTTACCATCTGAAAGAATAAACTTATTTTTCTTATTCACCAATAATTTATATAAACCAAAAATTGCAAACAAGGGTGTCCTTAGCAAGCTGATCTCATTCTCTTCAAATACCAATTGCTCTCCAGTAAAGGAACTGTCTTTCCAGACAACATCAATTCACTTGGAAATCTCACTTCAAACAGAAAAGTTAAGGTCTTCAAAGGTTTGCTGTGGGCAAAGCATTTGCAGGAATGCATGGGGCTGAAGGTCAAAGGCAAAGAAAACAAGGCATAAATTATTTTGCTCTCATTTCATTTGTCCTTTTATGCTATCACTAATCATGGTTAGTGATTAGTATAGTGAGAAAAATCTGCTTTTGAAGGTTTTTATTGGAGATAGAGTCTTGTTCTGTAGCCCAGGCAGAGGTGCAGTGGCACAATCTCAGCTCACTGCAATCTCCATCTCACGGGTTCAAGAGATTCTCCTGCTTCAGCCTCCTGAGTAGCTGGGATCACAGACACCCATCACTATGCCTGGCTAATTTGTATGTTTTTATTACAGGTGGGGTTTCACCATGTCCAAACTGGTCTCAAACTCTCACAGGAGAAACATCATGTGATCTGCCCACCTTGACCTCCCAAAATACTGAGATTACAGGCATGAGCCACCTCACCTGGCGAGGTAAACTTTCTCTAATGGAAGTAACAAAACAGGTATAATCCAAAAATAACAGATATATCAAAAATTTTAAAAGAGTGTTGGAGGCCAAGGCAGGAGGATCACTCGAGACCAAGAGTTCGAGACCATCCTGGCCAACACAGCGAGACCTCTCATGTATAAAACATTTTTTAATGATACAGGAAAATGCTAACTTGGGTAGTGACACAGTTTCAATGCATCATTGCCTGATCTTCTGGGTTTCGCTCTGGACCTCGTGATAGATGATTAAGTCATGTGTCCAAGCTCAGGGACTTCCTGTTGTACACAGATGATGCTCCCTGGAACACCCCGCTCCAATCCCCCTCCCTTCAACTTGTCCCAGTGTATCATATTCAGCCCAGACCAGGACAAGCCCTGCTCATGTCATAAGCCTTGCCTAGGCCAACGGCCTAGAAAAGATCCCCATCAACCCCCACAAAGGGCAGGGTGACTCAGTTCACCCACATGGTGCAGGCCAGCTGCCTGCCTTGCACTGTCTCCAGACGTGGACCAGTGTACAAACTACACAGCCAGGGCCCTGTTCTCAAAAGTGTCCCTAATGCTTGCTTGAATGCTCTGCTGCTTTAATCTTTTCTTTCTTTCTTTCTTTCGAGACAAAGTCTCTCACTGTCACCCAGGCTAGAGTGCAATGGCGTGATCTTGGCTAACTGTAACCTCCACCTCCCAGGTTCAAGCAATTCTCCTGCCTCAGCCTCCTTAGTAGGTGGCATTACAGGCACCCACCACCATACCCAGCTAAGTTTTGTATTATTAGTAGAGGCAGGGTTTCACCATGTTGGCCAGGCTGATCTCAAACTCCTGACCTAGTGATCCACCTGCCTCGGCCTCCCAAAGTGACGGGATTACAGGCATGAGCCACTGCGCCCAGTCCACTTTAATCTTAATTTCTGAAAATTAGTGATTTTTGTTTTGTGCTGATCCCTGCAAATTAAGTAGCAGTTCCTACTTCAGAGCCACTTAATGAAGATTCTCAGGTGGCTAGAGTAAGCCGGGATTTAAAGTAAGGGGCTGGACAGGCACAGAGCCCCTCCAACAGGGAGACCTTTCCCTTGCTTTCAAGTAACCCTCTCAGAGCCATTTCTTAATGGAGTCTGAAACAGCCTGGTGACCTGCCCTCAACTGTTTTAATCACTGGCTGTGCCCCTCTTCAAGAGCGGGTGCATTTCACGTAAGTGCATAATTAATACTAACAAGAGGGGCTGTGCCCATGGGCTGGGGTCCTGTCATGGGCATTCTATGTTTGGGGTCCCTGGGAGGCACAGGACCCAGATCTGTCCTTAGAGTATGACAAAAGATCACTCTTTAGTGCCCTGTCCTGAGCAGGACAAGACCTAACAACCCTTTCGGTCAATGCTGAAACATCTCCCAGGCATGAGCATTGATGGCATTTGCAGGACGGTTGGCAGCACTTGGCGGTGGGCCAGCTGTGCCTCAGTGGCTCTGGCGGTTCAAACCCACAACCCAGCCAACTCACCCTGGGCTCCAACCAGCCTGGCTAACTGGGAACAGCCATTGCCAATTGCACTCAGGTATCTGAAAGACCCTACCTTTCCCATGAAGCCTCTTGCAGGGTGTTTCAAGAAGGAAATGGTAACAGTAAGGGGAAACCACAAACCCATATAACTCTAATAGCATCACCTCTTGGTCCATGGGGGTAGGGGGAGGGTGCTTCCTATGTTGAATTTCATCCTGATGCCAGCCTGGTGGGGGTAGGAGCAATGCCATTTGCTTCATCTCACAAACAAGATTGCATCAGCCCTCCAAGAGATGAAGCCAGGGACTGAGACTGGCTGGCAAAGCCAGGACCGGGACCGACCGGGCCTCTCTGACTTTGGAGCCTTAGGGCACACTGTTGGTGTCCACAGATCCCGGCCTAGTGCAGCCTGTGTGATCAGCTGGGGCTGAGGTTCCCTCTGCTGACAGAGCTTTCCCTCTTAAGGACACTGGTGGGGTAGTGGTCCCATCAGATCATCTGTCCCTGGGAACACTCTTTTCCAGAGAACTCCAATAAGGAAGAGAAAGTAGGTCCACTGACATCTGTGTCTCTCAAAATAACTTTGTAATCATACGTAAGCACCCAACACTGCGCTTATAATCAGACAGTTCAGGACCCTCCGCTCTGAGAGAATCAACGTGGGCCATCTCCTTCTCCTGTTTGGGTCTTAAACTCTGCCTCTGGAGCCTTGTTTCGAAGGCTAAGTTTTCAGCCAGAACAAGTGCCCATGCTCTGCTCTCCCAACCCCATGCCCTGACCATAGACAGGAAGGCTGAGGACAGACAGGATCTTTGCTCCCCTAGACAGAGGTGGCTGTGACTGAAGGACCCTCAGAGGCAGGCAGGGCCCTTTGTCCTTTTTTGTCACTGTGCTGACCACCTTGGGAGCTAATTCTGCTCCTTAAACCTTCTGGAAACACTTAAGTTCCCCCGAACACTGCAAAAAGGATTAAGTCAACTGAGATAAGATATGTTTTTCCAATTAGTTATAAACCACCCATGTTGGAGTTTTTATAAAACATGGCTGGTTGCTTTCCCATTACCCAAGATTCCTCATTCTTTCTTTCTGCATAACTTCACAAGGTTTTCAAGTAAATTTGGCACTAACGGCCTATGACCATGGAGTAAACAGGACGCTCACAGTGAAGTGCTAAAGCCAAAATCTTCTCTTCCATGTGCCATGCTATGAGAAAGGAGATGGAGAGTAACTTCCACCTACCAAACTTCCCTACCTCAGGCTTCTTAAGACTCACATCAACAGGGGCAACAACATTTGTGTTGGGATATGCATTTTACTCTATATGTGCATCTTTAAAAAATCTTTTCCTGGCCGGGTGCAGTGGCTCACACCTGTAATCCCAGCACTTTAGGAGGCTGAGGTAGGCAGATCACAAGGCCAAGAGATCAATACCATCCTGGCCAACATGGTGAAACCCCATCTCTAGTAAAAAAATACAAAAATTAGCTGGGCGTGGTGGCACGTGTCTGTAGTCCCAGCTACTCTGGAAGCTGAGGCAGGAGAATCACTTCAACCTGGAAGGCAGAAGTTGCAGTGAGCCGGGATTATGTCATTGAACTCCAGCCTGGCAACAGAGCAAGACTCCATCTCAAAAAAAAGGAAAGATTTTTCCCACTGACATTTATTTCTCATGCCAAGTTGGGGCCTGCTGGCAAGCTGGGGAGACCAAGATCCCAGAGCCAATGTGCTCACTCTCCTTAAAGGGGTGTGACACCAGCCAGAGAGGTGGACAATGTGGTAAAGGCCGGGAAAACACTGTCTCACACTTAGGAAGACAGAAGAGATCTCGCAAAGGGCAGGGCAGCCCCGGGAGCAGGTGACTCATAATAGCAGGAATAAATATTACAGCAAGTGTATCCACACATGGGAGGAATTTAACAAGGCTGTTCTTTTTTCGTGAAGGAGTCTTGCTTTGTCACCCAGGCTGAAGGGCAGTGGTGCAATATTGGCTCACTGCAACTTCTGCCTCCTAGGTTCAAGCTATTCTCCTTGTTCAGCCTCCTAAGTAGCTGGGATTACAGGCATGCATGACCATGCCTAGCTAAGTTTTTGTATTTTTAGTAGAGACAAGATTTCTCCATGTTGGTCAGGCTAGTCTTGAGCTCCTGGCCTCAGGTGATACGCCTGCCTTGGCCTCCCAAAGTGCTTGGATTACAGGTGTGAGCCACCGCACCCGGCCAATACATTTGTTTTTTTAAGCTCCTAGGTTTGTGGCAATTCATTACACAGCATTACCAGCTCTGACCAGAGATCTCAAGCACCAACCCCGGCTGTCATACCTGTGGAAAATGCCAAGTCCTCACATGCCTCTCCAGGCCTCCAAGAGACCTCCTGTGGTCCCATCAGCCTCCTAAAGGCCCCTTAGGGCACTGTCACTACTCTGCAGGAGCCACTGAGAGCAGTAAGGAGAGTAGTGGCTGTGGAATTTGAAGCTTCTAAGTCCCGGCCCCCCAGGGCCTCAGGTGTCTTACGCAGGTGTGCTGTTAACATGATGTATCACTTGATGTTAACCTTGGCTGTCTGTCTGGGTTAGTCTATCGGGTTTTGCCACCGTAAAGTTACTCTTTTATCCCCCTTTCCGTTATGGAAGAAAGTCACTGTGCACAGCCCACACTGATAAAGGAGGCATCCTCAAATTTATTTACTGAGTTTGGCAACTCTGCCTGTCACACCAGCACATTTCAAGTACTCCATAAATCCATGAGACTGCTGACAATCACATTAGACAGTGCGGCTCTCCTCTAGAACATCAAGGAAACGCAAGTACCCACACATCAGTCTCTCAGGTACCGCTGTACTGCTGTTTACTTAACAGTTTTCTGTAATAGGGCTCACTTTTTTTTTTTTTTTTTTTTTTTTTTTTTGAGATGGAATCTCACTCTGACACTCAGGCTGGAATGCAATGGAGTGATCTGAGCTCACTGCAACCTATGCCTTCTGGGTTCAAGCGACTCTTCTGCCTGAGCCTCCCGAATAGCTGGGAATAGAGGCATACACCACCACATCCAGCTAATTTTTATATTTTTAGTAGAGACAGGGTTTCACCATGTTGGCCAGGCTGGTCTCGAACACCTGACCCCAGGTGATCTGCCTGCCTCAGCCTCCCAAAGTGCTGGGGTTACAGGTGTGAGCCACTGAGCCCAGCTGAATTTGCATTCTTTATCAAGAGTCAATCTCAAAGGCCTCTCATTTCAGTTTCTGCCCAAACCATATGAACCATTTTTTGGACTCAGCTGGCTACCTCCTTTTCCTCCACGCTTTTATGCCTTTACCAAGTCTTCCCTCTATATTTAAAGAGCACTCCCCAGCAGTCTAGCCATCACCCTCAGGTTCACTATAAACTATACAGGGGGCCCAATTAAAAAGGCCCTCCTAAGCAGGGGGCTCCTTTCATTTGAAAACTGCTGCAGGCCACGTGTAAATTCAAGACACTGCCTTTGCTTGTATATTTCCACTGTCTTCCAGCCTAAAACCCAGCCAGTCCTAACACTCACTGACTGCCCATGTGTGTTATGTTAGACCCCATGCTGGGCAGGGATACTGAGATAAGGAAGGCACAATCACACATCACTGGAAGCACCTCCAACAGAAACAGAGATAGCAACAGATGATTTCAGAAGAGCATATGTGCCTGACTACAGAGACCCACTCTTAGGAGGGGAACATTAATTCAGTTCCCAAGAACCTACCAGGTACCACCCTTCAAAGGAAGAGTGCTCTCCACTTCACAGACTGACTTTGAAGGCCAAAGTCAAACAGGAACCAGCAGGACCAGGACCGGACCCCAGCTTTGGCTGACACCACTATCTCCCTTATCGCAGGAGGCAGAGGCCACTCGAAGATGTCCTTTTGCACAAGCTCCAAAGTATCTATTAAATGTGGGTCATTATGGTTGAAAATGCATTTTTCCCCTTGTCCTTGCAGCTGCTCTGTAAGTTTGGGCTGTAGCCTGATGTTCATGTGCCCCAGCCCTAGCCAACTGCTGGCAAACAGATCACAGAGTTGTGACCCTTGGAATTGGAAGCCATTCTACACACAGTGTCTCTTCTAGGTGCTTTTTCTCATCAACCATTAAACCACAAACAGGCCAAGTGACAAAGCACCCAGTTCCTTCACATGGTCATTCCTTCGCCCTCTCGCTTCACCTGATGCAGAAGAATTTGTCAGTCAAACTTGAGCATTACAAGAATATGCGACAGAAAGAATTAGATATCTCAGTAATCCAAAAGCTGCTAAATGAGGGTTTTCTGCATTTTGGGGGTAATGTAAAGGAATTCCAAGAAAAGTGAAGTCACAGATTCTGCAGCTTATTTTCAGTTCTTAGAAAAGAGCCAGTGTCAAAGGGAAAGCGGCTCTGCCCCAGCACACAGACTCCATTGTCTGGCAGGGGGTGTTTGCTGATAAACCACCTTGGATTTGCCACCAGAAACCAAAAACTTCTGACTTATGTTTTCAGTTGGTGATATCAAGGAGGAAACACAAGCCAAAGCAGTGAAAGTTATTAACATTCAGAGAAACCACACAGTTCAGCTAACATGCTGGGTGACACCCTTCCATCACCAAGCCACCAGCAGTTTTGAGGTGACTGTCAGAAAAAACATAGTAGCCTCCTTTTCCTACCCCCCTCCCACATTCCTGAGATGTGTTATCACTCAGGCCACCATGTCAGCCCAACCAGCATTTTTCAATGGACATTATTTACCAGAAGGTGCGGGAGGACAAATGGGGCAGGATAGGGTACAGGTGGTTTTCGGCAGCTTGGGTCTGCTTTCTGGCATACAAACAGGCTTCACCACAGTAGGGCAGACTTTAGGTTAAGATCTCGGGAGTCTACTACACATCCAGCTCATATACTATCAGGTGTCCTATAATAATTTTGTGAATGAGGTTTGCCTTTTATTATTTATTTTGAGACAGAATCTGGCTTCATCTTCCAGGCTGGGGTATGGTCGCAAAATCTCAGCTCACTGAAATCTCCACCTCCTGAGTTCAAGAAATTCTCATGCCTCAGCCTCCAGAGTAACTGAGATTATAGACGTGTGCCACCATGCCTGGTGAACTTTTTTCTATTTTTAGTAGAAACGGGTCTCACTATATTGCCCAAGCTGGTCTCAAACTCCTGGCCTCCAGTGATCAGTCTGCCTGACCTCCCAAAGTGTTGGGATTACAGACATGAGCCACTGCACCCAGCCACTGTGACTAAATTTTAACCTAAGAATTCTGTAACAGAGATCTCATTGTCTGCACCAAAATTCAATTTCAATGTAATCAAAAGACACTCATCGAGTGATCCAGCCAGGGAGAGTGCCTAAGGAAAAATGATAAAATGGAATGCGGTGTCCTGAATGAGACACTGGAACAGGAAAGGACATTAGAAATAACCCGAAGAAATCTGAATGAAGTAGACTTGGGTGAATAAAAGCATCTCAGTATTTGTTCATTAATTTTAACAAATGCACCATACTAATGTACAATGTTAATAATAGGGAAGCTGGGTACAGATACATGGGAACTCTTTGTATGATCTCTGCAATTTCTCTGTCTCTCTCTCTGTCTCTCTCTCTCAGTGTGTGTGTGTGTGTGTGTGTGTGTGTGTGTGTGTGCGCGCGCGCGCACGTAGACAAGCAAGAATGTATTGATACTCCCAGCAATAATGATTTGGTGCCTACCAAGTGTCACATACCATGTAAAAGTGATCTGCACATATCTTCATTTATTCCTCACACCAGTGCTATGAGCTGGTCATAATCTGCATTTTACAGATGAAGAAACTGAAGAACAGAGGTGCTAGATACCTTGCTCATAGTCACATGGCAAGGTTAGTGGCAGATAAAGGTCTCAAATTCAGGTTGACAGGACAGCTCAGCAATATTGCCTCAAATATCCCGGAGAATGAACATAAAGCAGTTCAAAGCAAGCTGCATGAGGGCCATGAAAACAAGGCACACTTTCCAATCTACCCCACATTAAAAAGAAGTTTAAAAGCAGAGCACAGGCCAGGCACAGTGGCTCATGCCTGTAATCCCAGCACTTTGGGAGGCCCAGGCAGTTGGATCACGAGGTCAAAAGATTGACACTATCTTGGCCAACATGGTGAAACCCCATCTCTACTAAAAATACTTTTTTAAAAAATTAGCTGGGCATGGTGGCATGCACCTGTAATCCCAGCTACTCAGGAGGTTGAGGCAGGAGAATCGCTTGAATTTGGGAGGTGGAGGTTGCAGTGAGACAAGATCATACCACTGCACTCCAGCCTGGCAATAGAGTAAGATTCTGTCTCAAAAAAACCAAGAAACAAACAAAAAGCACAGCACACCCAAAACAC
This sequence comes from Sapajus apella, assembly GCF_009761245.1. Taxonomy (NCBI): domain Eukaryota; kingdom Metazoa; phylum Chordata; class Mammalia; order Primates; family Cebidae; genus Sapajus; species Sapajus apella. Next base: position 12,004,086 of record NW_022436980.1, read on the forward strand.
AACACTCAATGCTGGAGAGGATGTCCGTAAGTCCACCAATATTACCATACATTCTGTGCAATCAAGAAATTTACTTGGATGGGGTGGGGTGGGCTCCCGTGTGTAATTCCAGCACTTTGGGAGGCCAACGTCGGTGGACTACCTCAGGTCAGGGGTCTGAGAACGGCCTGGTCAACATGGCAAAACCCCATTTCTATCAAAAATACAAACTTAGTCTGGCATAGTGGCACACTCCTGTAATCCCAGCTACTCAAAAGGCTGAGCTGCAGAAATGTCTGAACCTGGGACAGGGAGGTTGAAGTGAGCTGAGATTTTGCCACTGCCTTCCAGCCTGGGAGACACAGTGAAACTCCCTCTCAAAATAAAAGAGGGCCAGGTGTGGTGACTCACACCTGTAATCTCAGTACTTTGGGAGGCCTAAGTGGGTGGATCACCTGAGGTCAGGAGTTTGAGACCAGCCTAGTCAACATGAAGAAACCTACTTTCTACTAAAAATACAAATATATACATATATAAATATATGCATATATATATATACATATATATATATATATATATATATATACACATATACATGTACATACATACATATATATTTTAGCCGGGCAGTGCCACCGCTACCCCATTCATCACCAATATTCGTTGATGTCTCTTCCTCTCTTTTTTTTTTTTTTTTGGGGTTCCGTCTCCGTTCCTTGGAGCCTCCCAGGCTGCAGTGCCATGGTGTGTTCTTGGCTCACTGCAACCTCTACCTCCTGGGTGTAAGCAATTCTTCTGCCTCAACCTCCCAAGTAGCTGGGACTACAAGCATGCACCACCATGCCTAGCTAATTTTTGTATTTTTAGTAGGGATGAGGTTTCACCATGTTGGTTAGGATGGTCTTGAACTCCTGACCTCCAGTGATCCACCTGCGTTGGGCTCCCAAAGTGCTAGGATTCCAGGCATGAGCCACCATGCCCGTTTTTTTTTTTTTTTTTTTTTGAGTTGGGGGTCTCCCTATGTTTCCCAGGTAGGCCCTCAAGCGATCCTCCCACCTCAACCTGCTGAGTGAGATTACAGGTGAGTGTCACCTTGCCTGGCATCATTTTGTCACCACAGACCCCTCTCATTCCCTTACATAGGAAGTCACTGAGAACCAGAAAAGCTTGAGCCAAGAATCAGGGAAACTGATATTTGAACTCATTTCTGTTGGGTGCCAAACTTCTCTGTGCCCCCTTCTGTGAAAATTAGAGGTGGCAAGATACAGTGGCACACACATATAATCCCAGCATTTCAGAGACCTAGGTAGGTGGATCACCTGAGGCCATTGCACTCCAGCCTGGACAACAAGAGTAAAACTCTGTCTTGAAAAAAAGAAAGGAGGAGAAAGAAAGAGAGAAAGGAAGAAGGAAAGAAGAGAGGAAGAGAGAGAAAGAAGAAAGAAAGAAAGAGAGAGAAATAAAGAAAGAAATAAAGTAAGGAAGAAAATCAGAGGCTTTGGTCCCTTAGTCTGCCACACTCTGGAGTAATTGTGTCCCTGCTTGAATGTGATCTCCTTGAGGCAAAGTCTGGGTCTCCTTCCTCTTGCATGCCCACCCTGGCCTGTCTGTCCCACACGAGCTGCTTAATGAAGGCTGGCCCATGTAGAGTATGGGTTTGAGGCATCCCAAGACTTGGAGTTGTAGAAGATCTGAGTGAGAAGCCTTGGAATGCTCTGCCCATCAGGAAATGTGTCTATCCCAGAGTTCAGCCGAGAAGCTGTGCTCCCTCCGACACCACTGCTCAGAGCTCCCCTACCCAGGGTGGAACCTTGGATGGCCAAGTACATTGGCTCAATATTTGCCTTGAGTAGCTGGGTGCAGTGGCTCCAGCCACTGTTGGATCTGTAATCCTAGCACTTTGAGAGGCTGAGGTGGGTATTCAGAATATATAAAAATAATATCTGAAATGTTTTGAGTGTAACACAAAATTTGAAAACAATTTTTAAAATTAGACGTAATTCCATTACATCAATATAAAAAATTCCCTCATGGCAAAACATGGCAAGCAAAGTCAAAGGACAAACAACAAACTTAAAAGCAACAGTATAAGTCATATCACCAAGAGCTAATTTGCTTAATATAGCTAAAGCTCCTACATATCAATAATAAAACAGTAATCATGTAACAGAAAAATAGGTAGCATATAGGAACAGTGAGCTCTCAGAAAAAGAATTACAAATGACTCATTCACATGAAAAGATGCCCAAACTCTGTAATAAGAGATATATGTCAAAAATCAGAATAAAATAACATTTTCACCAATCAGATAAACTCTAGTAGCACTCTGTACTGTTGAGTGTATAAGGAAACAGACACACTAAAGCCTTGTTGGTGGAAGTACATACCGACAAAATGTTAATGGAGAACAATTTGGAAATGTGGGCAATGATGTATTTACATGCAAGTATTATGTACTTCAGCACAGATATAACAGGAAAAGTGGCAGGGACTACTAAAGCATGTTACATTCAGTCGATGGAGTGAATGCTCTACAACCATCACAAAGAATGGGGCAGTCCCATAAGTACCAAAATGAAGTGATTCTTTAGATATCCAGAGCAGCAGATCTTTTTCCTTCTTGGGCTTCACTACTGGTAGAGTCATCTTTGGTAAGGTAATGCAGAACATCTAATTCAAGAATATGGGTCTGAAGAAGAATTCAAAGTTACCAATTGGGGAAAGAGCTTTTTATAAAGCAGCGTAAAAATCTACAAATTACCTAGAAAACAGAACATCCTGCAGAAAACTCAAACTAAAAACATCCAAAACGGAATTCTTTACTACACTTGCACACTAACCTGTCTCATCATCCTACCAAATCTGCTTCTTTTCCTCCTCAGACAACCCCAGAGAGCTCAGACATCCTTAAACTCCATGTAAGCTCATGAGGTTAAAAACAGCCAGAGGGTGATTAACTCATGAATCCCCAAGTGTGTTCTCAGATCATCCACAGGAACCAAAAAGCAGTGAGCTTTTCCAAATGCACAGGAACAGAAGCAGAAAGCAAGTGATTTAATCAAGACACCACAGAGATTAAAGGTAAGCATCTACTTACCACGTGAATGAGTGTTTGTCTCATTTTGATCTCTGTCTTAACCAACTATACAAAATTCCTATGAACTGAGAAAAGATTTATTATACTTCCTTGTGAAATCAGAGGTACTAGATTAACTGAATCCATAACTGCTAACTATGAAACACAACTAAAGGCTAAACTATGAAGCTTCAGTTTTATTTCAGGCAACCTCCTGACATAAACACAATCTAGATAAAAAATAAAGCTCAACAACATACACGCATCCCCAGAAAATCACACAGAACACCAACACATAGAAAGGGTGGGCCTGCTTCCTACCCACAACACTGTCAAGCTTGCTCTGGTAAGTGAAAGCCAGGAAGCTCATCCCTGAACAGGATGAAGAGGGATGAATACAAGAACAAGGAAGCCCTTCTATAAAGAGAGTTTGGAGTGTGTCTCTGTGTGTATATGTACTCACATTTTTAGTCCCTTAGGTGTGTGAAAGGAAAATAAATCTTGGGGCCCCTAAATCACTAAGCTAAAGGGAAAAGCCAAACTGGGAACTGCTTAGGGACAACCTGCCTGTCACTGAGATAGATGCATAGCTGACTGCCTCCTTTGGAAAGGCTAGTCAAAAACTCAAAGAATGCAAGCATTCCTCTCTCTCACCTATCTGTGACCCAGAAGCTCCTTCCAGCTTCAAGTCGTCCTGCCATTCCGGACACAACCATTGTACTTCTTACATACGTTGGCTGATGTCTCATGTCTCCCTAAAATGTATAAAACTAAGTTATGTCCCGACCACCCTGGGCACATGTCATCAGGACTTCCTGAGGCTGTCTCAGGAGCATGCATCCTCAAACTTGGCAAAATAAACTTTCTAAATTAACTGAGACTTGTCTCAAATTTTCAGGGTTACAAATAATACCAGCAAATCAGGAGACCCTCTGAAGGGAAAAAGAAGGTAGTCTAACTTCGTTACGACTACAAAAATGACTCTGGTATATCCATACAATAGGATATTACTTAGCAAATAAAGGAAAAGAACTACTGACACAAAAAACACCATGGATGAATCTCAAAATAATCACGTTGAATGAAAAAAGCCAGAAAAAAAGAATACCTACTGTATGATTCTATTTATATAAGTTAGAAAATGAAAACTAATCTACAGTTACAAAAAGCTTATCAGTGGTTGCCTATGGATCAGAGCAGGAGGGAGACAGTACTGAAGGGTACAAGGAAACTGTTGGGTTGCCAAGTACGTCTATTATCTCTAGTGGTGACAGCTCTATGGCTGAATACCTGTGTGAAAACATCTAACTTTACACTTCTAATATGTGCAGCTTGGGTGTCACTTGACTCCTCAATAAAGCTGTTTAAAATTTCTTGATAAAAATAAGTTCACATTGACCACCAATCGGGTTTAACTGAAACCTTACAAAATGAAGATTATTTTCACTTTCAGAAGGATATCTGATTGCAGTTACATATCATGCTTTGTGGACAAGCAATTTCAGAATAAATACAGATGTCAAATATTTAAATGTCTGTATTTCTTCCCATTCATCCTTTTCATGATTTAAAAGAAGCTAAAGCATTTTACAAAAAAAATTCCATCACTTCAAGTTTCTTACAGAGACTCTCTGAAATTCAATAAACATTTAACTTTTTGGAAAAGACGGGACTTAAACATCATCCTGTCCAACTTTCTCAATTTAATGAAGTAAACTTAGCCCCTCCCCTTATAGGGAGTTCATCCAGTCTCATGGCTTTGAAGTCTGCTCTATGTTGCTGACACCTACCTTTGTCATTTTAATCTTGACCTCTCCACTGAACTACAGACATTTATTCCACTGCCCACTAAACCACCTCAGTTAACTATCTAATAAGTATCTAAAACCAATTGTGGCCAAAAGGTATCTTCTGATTCCCCTCACCACCAACTTCTCCTCCAATTTTCCCCATCTTAGTAATTGAACCCTCACACGTTCAGTTGCTCAACTAAAACCTAGAAATCAACTCTTGACTACTCATCTCCTGCCTTCTACACAGAATCCACACTTAAGTTCTTAGCTCTGTCTGCAAAGTATATTGCCAAAGCTGGCCCAGGCTCCATCTACACAGCTACTATGGCTTCTTACCCAGACAACAGCTCTGAAAGATCCCCATTTCCTCTTCTGCCTCTACCAGTCAGTCACTACACAGTAGCCATAGTCATGAGGCCATCAATCCCCAGACCTAGAACACTCTACAGACTTGCTGCCATCATTAAAGTGACATACTAATTCCTTATTCTGCCCTAAAAGATCAAGGCCCTTTCCACCTCTCTAGCCTCATCTACCACTATTTCTTCTCTGGATACATTCCAACATTTCATACTGACTGTCTCCAACACACTAAACTCATTTCCACCCCAAAGCCAACGCGTTCCCACCTCCATAGCTGGAATGCACACAGATACTTCACCATTCATATCTCAACTCAAATAACATCTTCAAAAGCTTCCCAGACCTCACAATCTACAGAAGCATCCCCTGGTGAGAAGCTGGTGGTTAGGGGAATGAATCAGGAGCCCTTTGGTCACAATACGTTTAGAAATGTATTAGGTATTCAAGTGAATATTTAATTAACTTATCATAGACTGCATTTTACTGATGTTACGGTACTTATCACTATCTAAAATTATCTTGTAAAGTTCTTTACTTATTTATTATATACGCTAATAAAATTCATTCATTCATTTATTCATTCATTCATTCCTGCTATGCCTATCAGAAGCATTAGCCCAAATAAGAACTATGATCTTTTCTTATTTCACTTGAAAGCATTCATTTCCAGGTGCCTGGTACTACTGGTTGAAAAGTACCCATGTGCATTTTTTTTTAAAGTCTATTTTAGTTCTTTTTAAATTCCTAAGTGTGATGATTGGGTTTCCACACTCAAACCTGCATGTGAACCTTTTTACAACATCAGCACATGACCAGTCTCAGGTTTAAAAATAAAGGTCAATTTCAACTGTCCTATTAATTTTACAAGATTCCAAATCTCTTTTCTTAAACCTTTTTACATCAGTACATTACCTGTCTGATGTTTAAAAATAAATTTCAATTTCAACTGTCCTATTAATTTTTCAAGTCTTCAAATTATGCGTCTAAACAACTGAAAAATTCAACTACTGGCCTGCCTCATTACCATGACATTTCCATTTGATATAATATCAACTTATCAATTTACATGAATGTTGTTAATTTTGAGATTGCATGGCCTTTCACTATAATAGTACACTTTTTGATAAGGATAAGGTCAATATAAAAAGTATTTACTTTTAATGATTAAATTGGGATCTCTAATATCTTACCTTTGGGATACTTAGCAAATAGTCAGTTACATAATATACTATCTAAATGCACCAATTTAAACATTTTTAATTCCTTTATTTTCTTTTTTAGAATTTCAAAGCTTTCAGACACTGCTACCAAAAAAATCACAATTGATTTTTTACCTGGTTGTTGCACATTATAAATGATCTATAGAAAATCATTAATCACTGGGATGTACATTTTATAAGGACAGAGATATTTATCCAGTGTGCTCATTGTATCCCCCAGCACCTACTCCCGGCATATTATCAGCTTAAAATAATATGTGTTGTTAAATACCTGCAAGCTCCTCTTTTATCTTATGGAGATCAGCATGTTACTTCCGCATTTAGAGCATACTGCTGATATGTGTAATATCTTCTTGTTATTGCTTGAAGACATGAAAATATTAGGCATGATCTGAACAGAAATTCTAAATCACAAATTCTTGACTTTCAAGTTATACAGTGATATATGGCAAATGGGTGGCAAGAGATCAACATAGATTTTCGCATAAGGTGTGATCAACATAGATTCTCTTACATTGTGCTGAGGAGGCAAGACTCAATATGGAGTCTGGATACACAGACTGCTCTAGGGCTAGGGAGAAAGCCACTGATAGAAGACCATCTGTCTGTGCATGAGAGTATCAAATTTTAGACTGATGCCAAGGTGAATGTTAAATAGCGCTACAGGGCTGACAACGAACGTTGCCATAATAAAGTAGTTAGAAGCAACCATTGTGAATCATAAAAAAGCGGCCGGGCGCGGTGGCTCAAGCCTGTAATCCCAGCACTTTGGGAGGCTGAGGCGGGTGGATCACAAGGTCAAGAGATCGAGACCATCCTGGTCAACATGGTGAAACCCCGTCTCTACTAAAAATACAAAAAATTAGCTGGGCATGGTGGTGCGTGCCTGTAATCCCAGCTACTCAGGAGGCTGAGGCAGGAGAATTGTCTGAACCCAGGAGGCGGAGGTTGCGGTGAGCCGAGATCGCGCCATTCCACTCCAGCCTGGGTAACGTGAGTGAAACTCCGTCTCCAAAAAAAAAAAAAAAAAAAAAAGCAGCTTAGTTTTTGGTGTGCTGCAAGTAATTTATACTAATGAAAATTGAAATAGTCAAGTTCATGAACAATCATTCATGAATAATCAAGATTATTCCTAAGACATTACTCTTGCCCTCACATTTCTAAGAAAAAAACAGCAGAGATACAGATACAACTAGTTTACTGGGAACTACATATAACACAGTGAACACGAGTGGGAATGTGTGTCATATGAATGCTACCTATCATGTCAAAGCAGGCTGACACTGCAGATCTGAAGCAAGCAGCTCTCTACCACCTAATAAATCCTAAATACGAGTCCCTGTTCCATCTTCAACCAAGTAACCACTGGCATTTATAACTTGTTTCTTAATATGAAAATAAGAAGAATCCCTGTCTAGATTTGTAAATAATAAAATTTGCAAAGAAAAAGAAAAGTAAACATATACTTCTGATCCTTTGATCAGCATGATCTGCCTACCTGGCTGGCTGGACTGAGGAGGAGCAGGTTCAGAAGCCACTGGGAGAGCTCCAATACAAGGTAAGATGACAAGTAAACAGGCCATTATTTAACAAACAAATATGCATTATACCATGTCACACCCACCGAGATGCCTATATACAAAAAGATAGTAACGGTTGACAAGAATGTAAAGATACTGGAACCCTCACACATTGCTGCTGAGAATGTAAAATGATACAGTCACTTTGGAAGACAGTTCCTCAAAACGTTAGTATAGTTATCATATGGGCCAGCAATTCCACTCCCAGGTATACACACAGAAGTAGTAAAAAACAAATCTACACAAAAGCTTCTACACAAATGTTCACAGCAGCATTCTTCATAATTGCAAAAACATGAAAACAACCCAAATGTCCATCAACAACAGACAGACAAATAAAATGTGATATATCCATATAACAGAATATTTGGGAATTAATAAAAAATGCATGATGATATACAAACATAGATAAACCTTGAAAACATGCTAATGAAAGAAGTCAGACACAAAAGACCACAAGTCGTCTGATTGCACTTACACAAAATGTCTAAAATAGGCAAATCTATAGAGACAGAAAGTAGATGAGTGCTTGCTTAAGGCTGAGAGATTTGGGAAAAATAGGGAGTGACTGTGAATGGGTACAAGGTTTCTTTTTGTGATGAAAGTGTTACAGATTAGACAGTGGTGATAGCTGTACAACTGTGAATATTTTCAAACCATTGAACAGTACACTTTCAATGGGTGAGTCCTATGGTATGTGAACTATATCTTGATAAAGCTATTAAAATATATTGTGCATTATCTTTAAATAATTATAGCTTTCAACCATCAAATGACATGTCTTATCAAGATCAATTATGGACATGTTGTCACCCCAACAGCTACATTCCATATAGTTCACAAAGTCCTCTCACAGCCCCCAGTCCCCATGACCAAGAGTGTTCGCCAGGGCATTTCTGCCAGAGCTCCCAGAGAAGATGCTTTCTCTTCCTAGGATCACAGGTGGAGCTGGTTTCACTGGAGCTGCTTCTGTGACAAGAGAGACTGGGCCAACACTCTAAGAAAAGCAGGATGAGAGAGGCAGTGGGGCAGTGGGATAAAGAAGGAGGGGGAAAGAGAAAGGTGGGAAAGGAGGAGACGCAGAGAGGAAAAGCACAGTAATTATTGTTGGAGCATCTGCATCTAGCCAGGCTGGCTAGTTCAAAGTGAGTTTCTGTAATTTGCTTTTAGGAGAGTCTTAATGTGTTACTTCACTACAAACTCTTTCCCTACTTAACTGATAAACTTTCTAAGGATATATACACAAGTAAAACTAAATCCTGGGCCTTTTTTGTTTAATAAAAAGACATATGAAACATTGGAAAGAGCACACATAGCTCAGTGGTTAAATGAACTCAGACAGACTTGGATTCAAATGTGAGTCCCAGGCTTACCTAAGTGACCTTGGGTACACACAATTTAACTTCCCCAAACTTTAGTTGCCACTTCTGTAAAATGGGAACCCTAGGTTTGGTTTTCTCACAGACAGGCCACTGTCCACATTAAATGAAATAACTCATGGCAGGGTCTCAATACAGTACCTGACATATGAAAACACAACAATATGACCCACCATTATTCCTGGTAAACGCATGATTTATCACAGATATATTTAGAGCATAAAAAAGTATTGTTTTAAAGCAAAGATAGTACGAATAAGACTTAGTGCCAGAGAAAACTGTACCATGCTTCACAAAAAAAAATACTTCCTATTCATTTGGAGAGCATTATTTTTAAGACATGTTAGAAACTAAACCTACTAATGGTAAACACAATAGCCAGAACCAAAAATGCTAATTCATAAAAATCAATTCTGGTTCTTAGCTAACCTTGCCCAATACATACTTTGGTCAGTTATTTCTTCTTAGCCTTCAGTCTGCAATCACTTTTGGAAACCACTCCCCACTTGCAAATAGACAGCTTTAGACAACTATTTAGATTGCTAAGCTTTCTGTCCTTCTACAACACTGCATATTATTGCGTCCACATGAAAGAATTCCCTCCACTCATCTACTGCCCATAGATATCACTAAGCTGGCTCAGACACAAGTCCTCTCCAAAAATGACCTTGTGATCGCCCAGTTCTGAGTTTATTCATTCCTTCAACAAAGACTTAATGGGAAGCTACTATGTGCAAGGTACTCTACTAGGTACCAGAGATGAAGAGAATAAAAGAGACACCTCTTCTCTGTGTTCTCATGAGGACCTGTTGCCTCCTCATCACAACGCTGACCACACTGATTACTGATTTCCTAATTACTTCTCTGCAGCCCCTACAGAGACTCTAAGCAACCTGAGGTCAGGGACCACAGCAAATCTGATTTGCACTGTATCACATTATTTTGAATAATACGTCATGAAAAAAATTGAAATACAATGAGGTGTCAGCACAATATAGCCACAGTACAGCTATTTGTGACTCAGTCACAATAGTCTCAGTCTCTGTCAGAGCAAACTTGAAGTGCATAGAGACACAGACTTTACAGGTCACTGAGTCTCCCATCAGTGCTGAATATAGCCTGCCCCTGAGATCTTGGCTACATCTAGAGCTTGATCCAAAGTATATAAAACAGAAATACAATTACATGATACAAATGTGAAATATGCATTTATTTTTATAAATATATGTATTAGATTACCTTTTCACTGAAAATGTCTATACAAGGTAAAGAAGAATAAAACTGCACATAGATTAGCTAAAATGCAATTTTTTAGATGAAATCCACCAATTCCAGAAAAAACACAAACTACAACAGCTCATCCAATATGAATTTAAATAGCCCTATAACTGTTAAGAAAACTGGCTTTGTAATTTCAAATCCCATAAACATCTCTAGGCCAGTGAGGTGCGGTGGCTCACACCTGTAATTCCAGCACTTTGGGAGGCCGAGGCGGGTGGATCACCTGAGGTCAGGAATTCAGGGCCACTCTGGCAAACATGGTGAAACCCTTCTCTACTCAAAATACAAAATATTAGCTGGGCGTGGTAGTGGGTGCCTGTAATCCCAGCTACTCAGGAGGCTGAGGCAGGAGAATCCTTGAACCCAGGAGGTGGAGGCTGCAATGAGCCAAGGTCGTGCCATTGCACTCCAGCCTGGGCAACAAAAGCAAAACTCCATCCCCCAACCCCCAACCAAAAAAAACAAAAAAAAAAACAAAACTTGGCCCAGATGGTTTTACTGAAGAATTCTATCAAGTTTTTTAGAAAGAATTAACACTGGTCTTATACAATCCCTCCCAGAAAATAGAAGAGGAAGGAATACATCTCAATTCAATAAAGGGAGTGGTCTAGACATAAGGAGACTAAGGAGAGTTTAGAACCAAATGCAACCAGTAATTCCAAACTAGATCCTGTTGTTAAACTTGAATAAAGTTGAAGATGTGATGATAGAAACATATTAGTTTTCTAATTTTGATGGTCATTTTGATATTACACAGAAGAATGTCCTTAGGTAATGCTACTAAAATATTTGGAAGCAATGGGTCATCAGGTCAGCAACTTATTATCAAATGGTTCTGGGAAAAGCGAATGTTATCTGAATTGTACTGATAACCTTCCTGCAAATTTAATCTTGTCTTAAAACAAAGAAAAAATATTTCTTAAAAATATAGAAGGCTATCTTTATGATCTCAGGATATAGAAGAATTTCCTAAACTAGGTATAAAAACACTGCAAATATGAATGTTATAAATTCAGTCACATGAAGATTCAGAACTTTATAAATGAAACATTATTCAGCTTTTCAACAGAAAAGAAATTCTGGCTTTTATGAGTCATATAACATATATCATATGTGACAACATGGATGAACCCTGAAGACGTGCTAATTCAGATATGCCACTCACAAAAAGACAAACGCTGTAAGTTTCCACTTATATGAAGTACCTAGAATAGTCAAATTCATAGAAACAAAAGGCCAGCTATTGGGCCTGGGGGAAATAGAGAGTTGATTAATTAATATACAGTTTCAGTTCTGTAAGATGAAAAAGTGGAGATCTAGTGCTCAATGTTGTGAATACACTCATTACTACAGAACTACCCACTTCAAGAGGGTTAAGATGGCAAATTTCATGCTTATTACCACATACATATATACATTTGTGGGTAACATTTGAAGAAAGAAAGGAAATGGTTAACACAAGATTGCAGAAGTCTCTCTTCTCTGGGATGTGATCTGAAAAGGGCACACGGGAACTTTAAAAAAAAAAATTCCTTAAGTTCAAGTACAAGTGGTTTTCATCATCCTTTAAAAGGATAAGCTCTTGCAAATCTAATTTTTAAAATCAACTCCCCAGGAAAGGGAAGATGAGCCAGTACAAAAGCTCTAAAAATAAAGAATTAAAGGACAGGGAAGGCAAAAGTTAAGAGTCATGAATTCTCTCAGTATTATTAACTTTAAAGTATATTTTCTAAATAACAAAGGATCAATTTCTGTATGACAATTTAAAGTTATAAGTGGTACTGGTCAAACTAGATGTACTTCATGTAACTACCAAGTAGCTTTCTAAAATATGGAGCCAAATAATATCAATCCCTCAGCCTCCCTATATTGCTCACCACAACAGGAGGAGTCAGACAGGAGAGTGGCAGTCCTCAGTGGTCTGAACAAGAGGAAGCAGAAAGAGGCACTGAGGGCTAGCGTTCTGCCTCGAGAAAGAAGAAGCTGGCGGCTACACAGTATACAGTTTGTTCAGAGGCCTCCCACTTCTGACTGGTTTCCCGCTAAGAAGGAAAAAAAAAAGGTAAGTCTCAAAAATATACCCACATGGCTCCTTATGGGGGAGGGAATTAAAATGTCTAATTCTTCTCAATAGCTTTAAAACATGCAAATAAAATCCTAAATTTTCTACTGTCAACTGGCTATATCAGCTGGGACTCAGGTCAGATACAGACTGATGCTGACTGAAAATCACCTATATTTTACTCTTATTTTTATTCGCAATGCTTTCGGGAAAAAAAAATTTTTGATTAAAATTTTTCTCATCATTCTACTCAAAGTACCATAGGCTCTTTATTCTATCAAATGAAATTCTTACTCTGAAAAATACAATGGAATCGTTTTTGTTTTTTTTTCTTTAAGATGAGGTTTCACCATGATGGCCAGGTGGGTCTTGAACTCCTGACCTCAGGTCATCCACCCACCTCAGCCTCCCAAAGTGCTAGGATTACAGGCGTGAGCCACAGCACCCAGCCAATGGAATTCTTTAAAGATAAAATGTGCAACCTCCAAGTAGAATCTTGAGTCCTGCCCTATTGCCTGAATTTCGGATTCACATCTTCAATGTTCTTCACATTTCTACTTCAAAGGCTAGCCAGCAACTGAAACGTAACACAGTCGAAGGGATCATCTTTCATATCCACCCTTTCTCATATTCCAACAGCCATTTCTCTTCCAGGCTGGTGTAAAAGGCTGTCACACTTAGCTGTTAACACTTAAACTGTCCATGGGCGGTGAAGCTAAAAGAGCACCGATTGTAACACTCCTTCTGGGGCCTCAGGGCCTGCACAGAGTTTTGCTCCTCCCGGCACCCAAAAGCACTCACCCCAGCTCCTGCACATGCTTACCTGCATGTTTCCTCCCATGACGGGTTGAGCACAGGGGGTTCTAGTGAGTGGAGTCTGCCCCTGCTAGCACCTAAGTGGCCAGCTACTTCAGCACCCGCATCCCAGTTCCCACCAGCAAAGCATTCAGGGAAATTATCCTGCTGCACTATCTCAGTCAGGTGACCAAATCCACATCAACAGTGATCAGTCACATTAAAAGTACACACCCTTTCCTTCATATGATGTGATGAAAAGGGCACTTCATCTTTTCAGTCTTCCTCCCAGTTATCCATAAACCCAGACGTATTATGAGAAACACATTTGATAAATCCCACTTGACGGACATTCTACAAAATATGTGACCAGTAGTCCTCAAACCTGACAAGGTCACCAAAAAAGAAAGGAAAGTCTGAGAAACTGCCACAGTCTAAAGGAAGCTAAGGAGACACAAAGACTAAACGTAATATGGTAACCTAAATAAGATCCAGAACACAAAAAGGACCTTGTTATAAACTGAATGTTTGTGGCCTCCCCAGAATCCTCGTATGTTGAAGCTTTAACCTCGAACGTAATAGTATCTGGAGCTAGGGCGTTTGGGAGGTAATCAGCATTAGAATAAGTCATGAGGGCAGGGCCCTGGTCTGATGGGATTAGTGCTCTTATAAAGAGACACAGAGAGCTTGTTCTTTCTCTATTCTGGTGAGCACACACCTAGGAAAGGGGACTGTGCCGTGTGCACGTGAGGAAGAGACTCCTCACTGGAACCCAACTGTCCTCGTACCCGATCTCATATTTTCTGCCTCCAGATCTGTGAAAACAAATTTCTTTTGTTTAACCCACTCAGTCCATGGAATTTTGTTCTGGCAGCTAACTGATACAGACCTTAAGTAAAAACTAAAGAAATCAATCATGTATAGAATTTAGTCAATAATAATGTATCACTATTACTTAGTGTGACAAAAGACCACACTAATGTAACAGGGTAACAATAGGAAAACTGGATGTGAGTTATTTGGAAACTCTCTCTACTATTTTCACAACTTTCCATAAATTTAAAACTCTTCTAAAACACAAAGTGTATTTCTAAAAATCCGATGGCTTCCCATCATATATTTTTTTAAACCAAAGGCCTCCCAATCTCTTTTACTCATCACCTAATACTCACACCTTGTTTACTCTGGTGTACCATGTTCACCTTTACAAGGGTTACACAGTATGAGTTACACACATGTACACGTTTGTCAAAATTGATCAAACTGCACACTTAAGATCTATGCATTTCTCTATATATGTTATACTTCAATTAGAATTGTTTTAAAACATATGATTGCCAAATGAATACTCTAATGACCTAAAAAGTACCCTTGAATTTGGTGGCTGAAAACACTAACATTTCATTTGCTCTGGAATCTGCAATTTGGACATGGATCAGCATGGACACTTCATTACTTCTCTACTTGCCAGTAGCCAGTGACTAGTATTACCTAAAGGTTCACTCACTCACATGTCAGATGGTGAATGCTGGCTGTCACCTGCGACTTTAGCTGGGCCTGCAGGTTCAAGCACAGACACAAGGCATTTTTATGGGCCCCGAGATTCCTCATATGGTGGCTGTGTTACAAAAACTTTGTATTCAGTGTGACTCTAATTCTGTTTCAATATACACACACATCCTAAAAAAATTAACAGAAGTTTTCCCTGGAGTGAAGGAAAATGAGTGATTTTTAAACTTTCATAGTTATACATTTTTATTTTATAAATTTTATACCATAAACATGTATTACTTTCTAAATCAGATGAAAAAATTCAGTTCCCTATTAGCGTACATAATACACTAGAGTAAACACAAATGAAATTGAAAATGCAAAAATGTCAAACATATTTACATTATTAAAAAAAAAAAGAATCCACTCACGAACAGCAAAAACGTTACAAAATACTTGATTCATTCTGCCTTACTTCCCCACCCTCCCCACCACGAGACAGAGCTTCACTCCTGCTGCCCAGGCTGGAACGCAATCCGCTCACTGCAGCCTCCGCCTCCCAGGTTCAGGCGATTCTCCTGCCTCAGCCTCCTGAGTGCTCGGATTACAGGCATGCACCACCATGCCCGGCTAATTTTTGTATTTCTAGTAAAGACGGGGTTTCACCATTTTGGTCAGGCTGGTCTTGAACTCCCGACCTCAGGTGACTCACCTCCCCCAGCCTCCCCAAAGTGCTGGGATTACAGGCATGAGCCACCTCGCCTAGCCCACCTTACTTTTCAAGTTACAGATGAACTGAACATCAGCACATCAGAAAATAACAACACAAATATGCTCAATGATATCTGATGTCTTCTAAATAACACATCTGGCCCTTTTCATGGCACAGCTCTCCCTTAGTCCAATTTCTTCCTCAAAACCTTCTCTCCATATTTTCCTTTCATCAAAATCACCTACTAAACATTACCCTAGAAATAAAATTATCTGGAAAGCAAGGCCTACAAAGGCAAACCTCAGATGCTAGTTACTTCCTATCTTACAGCATGGTGTAACCTCACTTGATAATAGATCTTTTACTAAGATTTAAGGCCTACTGAACAAACACTATGGCTACCTCAAGGTCGCTCTGGAATTATCAGTAATGATTAAACAATACAGGAGTCAATGGCAAGATCTTTTGCTCCTTTTCCTTCCCTGGCCTTAGCCTTATTGCAAAACACACCCTCCCTTCTGCTACCTGGCCCCCTCAAGGCACGTTCTTACATTCAATGTGGATCAATAATTTCTATTATCTCATAAATTCTATACTTTAGTAAAAAGTTAACTGTTCTTGTTACACTAAAGTCCTTTTCTTCATCTGACATTAAACAACTACTTCTATAATTTTCTAATTTTTCAAAACACTGTTAATTTGCACGTACCAAATTAACATGCTTATAAGTTGTATTTTTGCACTTTTCATTTCCCGATTTGCCTTTTTCCTGCTGACTCACACTATTTGATTACAACAAATTCCTAAGCTTTTTCTCAACCTGGACTATTTACATTATAAAAATGTCCCAAGTTCTCTAAAATGCTCAACTTTAAAATGATAGCTAAATGATTTTACTCATCCAATTTTACAATATGAGTTTTTAGTTATTTCAAGAACTTCAACAACAAGCAAGTCAATTCTTAGGTGCTTCAAAGAAACAATTATCAGTATGAAAAGTTAAGGCTTATGTGGTATTAATTAAATATTCTCAAGACTTGCTCAAACAGAAAACAACTGCAAATACACTCATGTGTTGCTTAATAATGGGGGTACATTCTTAAAAATGCATCATTAGGCAATTCACTGTGGACATCACAGTGGACTTACACAAACCTAGACAGTCTAGCCTACTACACAGGTGCCTAGATGGTACAGTCCATTACTCCTAGGTTACAGACCTACAGTGCAGCTTACTGTAATGAATACTGTAGTACGTGTGTATCTAGACATAGAAAAGGTACTGTAAAAATACAGCATAAAAGATAAAAAATGGTATACCTATATAGGGCACTAACCATGAATGGAGACTGCAGGACTAAAAGTTGTTGTGGGTAAGTGGGTGGTGAACGAATGTTAAGGTCTAAGACATTGCTGTACACCACTATTGACTTTATAAAGACTTTACACTTAGGCTACACTGAAAAGTTCTTCTTTCTTCTGTTAACCTTGGCTTACTGTAACTTTTTATTTACAAACTTTTAAATTCTTCTATAATTGCACTTAGCTTAAAATGCACATTGTACATCTGTACAAAATATTCTTTCCTTATATTCTATAAGCTTTGTTCTATTTTTAATTTTAAAACTTTTTGTTAAAAACTAAGACACAAACACCTACTAACCTAGGCCTACACAGGATCCAGATCATGCACATCACTGTCTCCCACCTCCAATCTCGTCCCACTGAAAGGTTTTCAGGGGCAACAACACGTATGTAGCTGTCGCCTGCTATTATGACAGTGGCTTCTTCTGGAATATTTCCTGAAAGACCCGCCTCAGGCTGTTCTATAGTTAACTTTTCTTTTTAATCAACAGAAGTACGTAGTAAAACAATAAAATGGGTAGAAAATACACAAACCAATAATGTAACCTTATCAAGTATTATGTACTGTACATAATTGCATATGCTACACTTTTACAGGGACTGGCTGCACAGTAAGTTTGTTTACACCAGCATCACCACAAAAACAAGAGTAACTAAGAAATTATGAATACTACAGCTTCACTAGGCAATGGGAATGTTTCAGCTCCCTTATAATCCATAGAACCAAAATCATATATGAGCTCTGATGACCTCACTGGCACTATGCACTACATAACTGTACCACACAAATTAGGGCTATACGTGTCTGTACAAATTTATAGTAGTCCCAAGCTACAAACTCAAGACCTTCAGCTAAACAAAGAAAGACATGTCACAAAGTTTTAAGTCCTGTCTCCTTCCCATGGTTCTCCTGATTATTTCAGTACTGAAAAGAACTTTCTCTGGTTGCTGAGATGTTTAAATGAGTTCATTACTATAAAATCACTTTTAAAAAGTTACAAGCATTATATAAATTTAAAGGTATTATTAGCATAACAAAGAAAATATTTCGGCATGGGAGGGAGGGGTATGCCTATAGCAGACACGGGGTTCAGAGGGAAGAGAAAGAGAGAATGTGAATATATGCCTGTCTCTCTAAAAGAAATGTAAATGTACATGGGTATCTCCCTTGCTCCTCATCAGCAGTATGTTTTCTTTACAGACACCTACGCTGCATTTGCTGATACACTGGCAGCAGCCTGTTTAAATCAGGAGTGTGACATGCTACACTGCATGCCAGGGTGGAAAACAGCGATGATCTTTCACAGGGCTGAGCAGATGAAAAACACTAAATTCTGATCAATTTATTAGTAAACAGAGAATAGTATTTTCTTCAAATACACGATGAATTTCACTACCAACACTTTATTCACAGGATACACATTATAACTGCTGTTAAAGATAGGTGGAGATGACCGCAATAAGAGATTTTAAGAGAAGGCAGAATTATTTACTTTTTTCTATTTAATTATTTTTTATTTGACACTCGTTCCACATAAGGTTATTTAAAAGAGTAAAGTGCAAGGCAGCCTGTACCCTAATGTCAGGTTTCCAACTTGCTGCTAGGAAAAGCAGTCTGGGTAAGAGAGAATCTGTAGTATAAATGAAATCCCCTAAACAACATGCGCACATTCCAGCTAAGGACAGTGAACTAGTATCCCTTGTAAAGTGCAAACACTTACTTCTAGGTTAAGTATGCTACAAACAACTGCAAGCAAATTTTCCAAAGTCAACCACCTTTAGCCTGGGGCTGGAGCAATCACCTAACTCGACCTCCCACACCCGGCATTAACAACTTCCTTAAATCTTAGGCTGAATTATCCCAACAAAATACTTCCAAGCTTTCTTTGCTGAATAAAAATGGCGCTGCTTTTTCCACCACAATATTGTTGATTTCTCAGTAATCCTTAGGCCCTTTAACCATCAAACTCAATTGGCCTCATTTAAATACCACCCTTCTCTGAACACTGCCAAGTGCTTTTTTGAGGGTTGGGCCAGGAGGTAAGGGTGGCTGCTTCTATCTACAAGGCTGCAACTTTCTCAGCTAGGATCCTAGGGATAACTCCCTCTCACTTTTCTTCATAACTTCTGCCTTCCCCGAAACTACTGCCTTTGTCTCCCTTAAACCACACTCCAATGCAAACTGTCCCCAAAGTGCAGTAGCACTTAAGCTTCTCTGTGCCCCTCGCACCCATCAGCGCCATCTCTAACGCACCGTTCAGACCTAGACCTACGCATCAGCCTTTCCGGGGGTCGTTCAGAGCCACCCGCCGGGCAGGCACCACCACGCCAGCCTCTCCAGAACACAGCCTTCCGCTCAGGCTACATCCCAGCCTGTGCACCCGAAGGGACCCAACCGCTGGGTCCCGGCCCCGCTGCGGCGGAGGGCAGGGACCAGCACGCACACCCTCAAGTCTACATGAAGACCCTCCCCGGGGCTGTCGCCGGCACCAACGCCGGGACCACCACGGCCCTGGGTGGCGGATGGGGTTCTGGGGGGCCCGCCGGGGAGGCAGGGAGGAGGCCGGCGGGAGCGAGAGTTCACCGGGACAGGCTTGTCTTCCCCTCCCTTCCAGGGGCAGCGGGTCCCAGTCCCCACCTCTCTCCCAGGCCCCCGGTCTGGCAGCACCGCGGCAGCAAAGGGCGGCGAGGGCGCGTGCCCGACGCCTGGGTGCCTCGCGGTACCTGAACCCACCTGGTCAAGTGGCAGCTGCACCGCGTCGCCGAGGGGCGGCGGCGGCGGCGGGGTGGAGTCCATGGTGCTGGCGGTGCCGGAGGGCGGCGGAAAGGCTCAGACTAGGGACTGCTCTCAACTTTGCGCCCCGCAGCTGCCTCCGCTGGCTGCAAGTGACCGCTCCCCCACCTCCGACTTCAGCAACTCCCAACGCAGGCTCCCCACCTTGTGCACGCAGGCGCCGAGGGCCGCCCACGGCACAATGGCGGCGTGGAACCCTGACGCGGCAGCCAATCAGAGAGCGCCGGCCGCACAGCGCACGTCCCCCGTGCCAAGGGGCGGGGCGAAGGGAGGAGGCTGGGGCAAAGGCTGTAGCCTGAGGGCGCCTCGCGGCCGGCGTAGTGGGATGCCTTTCCGGGGCGGGACTTTAGAAGGGCGTCTTTGCCGCCTCACCCCTCCCTTTGTTCTCCCTGGAGTGTCACAGCCATCCACCTCTCTCTAGGAGGGACAGCAGGCAACCTAAGGGTGGGCAGTGGCCCCAAGAAAAAGGAGCGAAGTGAGGGACATCCTAAGCATTGCTGGGGACATTGGGGACCAAGCTTGGGCCTGGGAGGAGGGGGACGGTGAACCAAACCTGGCTGAAAAACCTCTTTGTCTTTGAAATTGCTGTGTAAAAGCCCAAAGTTGAGAACAATCCCGTGGTCTGACCCTTTCAGTCCCCATCCAGCCGCACCTGGGCCTTCCAGGTGGAGCGAGGTGTTCCTGGGTTGAATGCCTGTGGTCTCAGGGAGACCGACTCACCTTTGTTGCCTTAAAGTTTAGTTCTTTGGTCGCCAGCCGCTCTTATTGAACGTCCTGCCTTACTCAAAGAGCATCCCTTTACCCCCGGAGCACAGTCACCCTCAGACTTTTGGATTCTGCGTGTCCACATACCTTCTGGGTGTTGAGGGAGGGTCATATATATGTGTAATTCATTTGCCCCAAACTTCATAAAAGTAATCCATTTGAGCTCTTTGCAAATGCAACATCAGCTTTTGTTCAGCAGACTTTTAGAAGAGGAATGCCACAGGAGGGTTCCTAACTCCCCTTGGGAGCTCAAGACTTAAGGGTTTGGCAGTTTGTAATTCGGGTAAAAATAGTGTCTACTGGGAGTTTAACCACATGTTTTAATACTTTTGGTAGAATAGCTCAATAATCCTCACGATTACGCTGTGAGATAGATGCTATTATACACCCTCTTTCAAATAAATTGAGGCACAGAAAAGTTATGTAATTTGCCCAAGAATACGCAACTAAGTAGATTTGAATCCAAGTAACCTATCTCCAGAGCTGACCTTGCCACTAGACCTTTGTCTTCCTCACACCTAAACCCATTCCAGAAATTCCCATCAGCTAGTAATTATACCATTTGCTTTATGACTAGTCTGGGATCTTGAATAATAGGACAGCACAGATAAGAAGAATACACCCACTTTGGTAAATCGGTCCGTGGGCTTTAGTTTCTTTGAAAACGAGGCAGTTGAACTAATCAGTGCAGTCCCTTTTTGCCTAAAATTGCGTGGTCAATGTAATCTTAGTTTGGTAGATTCTCAACTGAAACTGAATAGAGGGTGGAAGGAAGAATAAGAAAAAAACCTGGAACTTCAGTCAACCTGGGGAAGTGTTCCAGTGGGAACCGTTGCAGTGGGCCTTTAATACCTCTCATTTTGTTAAGAACTTCATTATAATTCAGCAAATGCAAAAATAATTCACATATGCGATACTTATACCAGAACAAGTAATTTAATCAGGTTTTATTCTGTATTTCTAATTTACAAATAATAAATCCAAACTTTTCCTATGCTAAATGTGAAGTAAATTCACTAACATTAAATCAGCACTAGTAACTATGACAACTAACATTACTAGACCTATTTTATCATTGAAATAAAATAAAAATCAAATGCCCAGGGCCCCTTATTGATTGTATATGTGTCATAAAGGTATAAATACTCCTGTATCTTTCTGAGTAACCATAGTTTCTTACACATCACAGTTTGTAAGATCTGTGTAGATCTGTGTCCTAGTCAGCACAAATCTAAGCCAGCAGAAAGTTATTTGCTCCCTCCTTCAGAAAAATCAGGTGGAACGCTTTAAACACCTGGTATTTGAAATTGTGTCATGTATTTGTGTGTGTTTACTGATTTGCTGTCTGCCTCCTGACCCACAAAGTGAGAACTGTATGTGTGCAGGGGCTCTGTCTACCACTGAAGCACCAGCACCTAAAATAGTGCCTAGTGGATACAGGTGCTTCACAAATATTTATTACATAAACACAAAGAAAGGGAATTGTCCCACATTAAGACAGTGCATAAGATAAAAACTTCACCCTAAATCATCAATAAATCTTTGAAACCACAATGTTTATTTTCAATAATCATTTAATTGTGTCAGTTTGTTTTATTAGCCAAAGTTTGTAGTATCATACTGCCCTTTTATGCTATCTATTAGCAAGGGGGTACCTAGCAGCCAGGGTGGGCCGGGGAGCTCCTATGGGCCCTCTGGTGGGGGCTGTGGGCACAACCCCCTATCCAGGGTTTCTCTAATAGCCAGGATGGGCCAGGGGGCTGTGGGCTACGGGGCTGTGCATATGTACATACTTTTCACCTATTTCTACATGTGTACATAATTTACATAATGTGCACATATATGTACACTTGTACATATAGTACACATGTACATAGTGTGTACATTATGTACACATGTACATATGGTATTATAAATGTATATGTACATATGTACACAATACATATGTACATGTACAGTATGCACATTTCTTGTGATATGTATTATATATTATTGGGATTATATATGTTATTGTGATTATATATATATCACTGATATTTCGATAAATGTACATATTGTACACATGTGTACCTACATATTATGTACACATTATATAAATATAAAGGTACATATTTTACAGACTATGTACATTTCCTCTATGTATGTATTGTGTGCACATATGTACATCACAATAAATGTACATATTGTATACATTTATTGCAATATACCAATAAATGTACACATTATGAGTACATTCTGGGATATTATTTTTAGTATATTAGATAAAAATTATTGTCAAAGTGGTTATACACCATGTGTGTACATATTGTACACGTGTACATATTGTACATATTATGTACACATGTATAGATGGTACATAGCTACATGTGTACATATATGTACACGTGTCCTTATTGTGCATATCTACATACTGTGCACATATATGTATATTGTGCATCTGTAATGAGCTCATTATGTACACGTGTACATATTGTACACGTGTACATAATGTATATAATGTGCACACATATGTACACATGTATATTGTACACGTCTACATGTGTACATTATGTACATGTGTACATATTGTAATATCACAATAAATGTATATGCCCATCATGTGTACAATATGTACATTTATTGTGATATGTATTACATATATATTGCGATATGTTATTGTGCTTATATATATCATTATATTACAATAAATGTACATATTGTACACATGTACATACGTATTGTGTACACATTATGTACATATAAATGTACATATTGTACAGATTATGTACATTTATTGTACATGTGTATTGTATGCACATATGTACATCACAGAAAATGTACATATGGTACATATTATATACATTTATTGTAATATCCCAATAAATGTACACATTATGAGTATATTCTGGGATATTATTTTTAGTGTAGTAGATAAAAATTACTTCTAATATCAAAGTGGGTATACACCCATGTGTGTACATTTTGTGATATTATCCATCATATCCTAAGTAGGTATTACTCTCATTGTGAAAGCAAGTGTACACTGTGATTTTTCCAATATCACAGGTGGTGTACAACGCTTCTGTGACGTAGTTCTCTAATGTCCTGGGGAGAGAGGATGATTATACCCTGAATATCGCAGGAAGTGTACACCACCACTGTAATATTGTTTCTAATATCCAAAAACGGAGAGGATATTACTCCAAATATTTCAGGAAGCGCACAAACCCCCAGTGATATTATCCTAATAACTAGGGGATTACAGATGATATGACTCATGATGTGACTGGGGCTGTACACCGGTCCTGTGATATTGTTCCTAATATCCAGGGAAGGAGAGGATGATGTTACTTCCCATATGAAAATACTCTCAATATGGCAAGAGGCGTACACCAAGCTCTGATATGGTCACTAATGTCCACAAAAAAACCAGTTATATTGAATTAAACATTGAAAGGGGTGAAACCCCCTTTTGCTTTCAATCCTAATGTCAAGGGGGGTGAGAATGACATTTTTGTCAATATCGCAGAGGTGTAACTAGAACTAGTGTTATTGTGCCTAATATAAAAACAAAACAGATTAACATTATCATCTCCCTATGATATGGTTCTGAGTATCATATTACACCACATTTTCAAAATAGCCAGTCATCCCTAGCAGCCAGGGTGGCCCAGGGGCCTGCTACGAGCCCTCTGGCCAGGGGGTCCCTAGCAGCCAGGGTGGGCCAGGGAAAAGTGTCTAGCTCAGCCTTCTTCCAACTCACAGGACACGGAATGAGGCACCGACAGACCCTTTGGAGAAACTCCTTTCCTTGTCCTCTGTGACCAGGAGGAAAGGAGGCTTAGTGGTCTGGTATTTCTGGGTGTACAGCCTCTTCGTTTCTTCCTTATCTGTCTTGCCCATATCACATATCAGGTCCCTTGGATCAGGGACAGAACTAGATTGTACCCCTGTGGGTGGCCGCTCACTACACTTTAGGGCCAGGTAACTGTTTTAGTGAGTTCCAGGTTCACAGAGGGAGAGGAACTGCTCAGGATAGGTCATCCCCAGAGCCTCCCCCATGCCAGATTGAGGGGATTCAGGTGACAAGATTTAGAGCAGATTTTGGACTCCCGAGTTGATGTTATAATGGGATGAGGCCTTGGGGCAGGGTGAATGTATTTTGTATTTGGACTGAACTTACATCTTTGGGGTCTAGAGGGCTGACTAGGTAGGCAGACTCAATCTCCCCACACAATGATGTCCGTGCCCTAATCCCCAAGAACCTCTGAATATGTCATCTTATGTAGCCAAAGGGACTTTGCAGGTGGGATTAGCAAGGGGTTTGAGACAGGGAGATTGGCCTGGATACCCAGGTAAGCCCAATCTAACCACACATGTTCTTAAAAGCACAGGACTTTCTTGGGCTTAAACAGGAATGATAAGGAGGAACGGGAGGTCCGAGAAGTCACCACGCCACACAGGGAGCAACCATGAGTCTTGCTCACCTCGCGTATCCCCAGAGCCTGGAACCCAGCAGGTGTTTGGCCACAGAAAGGCCAATAAAGTGAACTTTTGTGGTTTCTTTTTTTTTTTTTTGACGCAGTGTTTTGCTCTTGTTGCCCAAGCTGTAGTGCAATGGTGCAGTCTTGGCTCACTGCAACCTCTGCCTCCCGGGTTCAGGCGATTCTCCTGTCTGAGCCTCTCCAGTAGCATGTGCCACCACGCCCAGATAATTTTTTGTTTTTTTTAATAGAAATGGAGTTTCACCTCAGCTGATCCGCTCACTTCACCTCCCAAAGTGCTGGGATTACAGGTGTGAGCTACTAAAGTGAACTTTTAAGCACCGGATTCCAGCTAGCAGGCATGTGGGTGAATTATTTAATCTCTCTGACCCCATGCCATCCCATTTCTATGGATATCAAAAGTAAGGGCAGTGAAATAACCCACCCAATGTTATCCAATGAATGAACAGTGGGGCTGGCCCCACTGCAAGCCCTTCAGAACCCTTCGGGTTGACAAACCCAGCAGCCCCCCACCCCCACCTTGGCCTGGCCAAAATGAGCAGAACTCCTGGGTAAACAGGAGTGAAGTTTCTCATGGCCCCATTTTGTTCCTTTGCTTCATTCTGTGCCTTTGTTTTCTGGTGACTGGTTGTCATCCCATTTCCCGAGCACAGACCAGCAGAGGGTGCCAGTGCCTATGCAGAGAACTTCAGCTCCCAGAGCTGCCCTGGGGAAGAGCTGCTGTAGGGAAGTGCCTGCTCCTGACCACCCACAAGTGTCCCTAATGATGAGTGGCACCTACTGGTTCATAACCTGGCTCTGTGGCTGGAGAGAACCCACGGACAAAGGACTTCATCTCCATGGCTGCAGTTTTCACAGCTGTGAAAGGGGACAGGGGAAATGCGACTCCCAGGGGTCCTGGGACAGTAAAATGAAGCAACTCATGAGACGGCTTCTAGCACAATCCCTGGCACTTAATTCTTTGTTGAGCTTCCATTCTTTTTGTTTTGTTTTGTTTTTTTTGAGACAGAGGTTTGCTCTGTTGCACAGGCTGGAGTGCAGTGGCATAGTCTCAGCTCATTGAAACCTCCGCCTCCTGAGTTCAAATGATTCTTCTGTGTCAGCCTCCCGAGTAGCTGGGATTACAGGCATGCCCCCCCACACACACCACATTTGGCTAATTTTTGCATTTTTAGTAGAGACAGGGTTTCACCATGTTGGCCAGGCTGGTCTTGAACTTCTGACTCCAGGTGATCTGCCCGCCTCAGCCTCCCAAAGCGCTGGGGTTACAGGTGTGAGCCATTGAGCCCAGCTGAATTTGCATTCTTTATCAAGAGTCAATCTCATTTCAGATTCTGCCCTAACCACATGAATCATTTTTTGGACTCAGCTGGCTATCTCCTTTTCCTCCACGCTTTTATGTCTTTACAAAGTCTTCCCTCTGTACTTTTTTTTTTTTTTTTTGAGACGGAGTTTCGCTCTTGTTACCCAGGCTGGAGTGCAATGGCGTGATCTCGGCTCACTGCAACCTCCGCCTCCTGGGTTCAGGCAATTCTCCTGCCTCAGCCTCCTGAGTAGCTGGGATTACAGGCACGCACCACCATGCCCAGCTAATTTTTTGTATTTTTAGTAGAGACGGGGTTTCACCATGTTGACCAGGATGGTCTCGATCTCTTGACCTCGTGATCCACCCGCCTCAGTCTCCCAAAGTGCTGGGATTATAGGCGTGAGCCACCGTGCCCGGCCCCCTCTGTACTTAAAGAGCACTCCCCAACAGTCTAGCTGTCACCCTCAGGTTCACTATAAACTATACAGGGGGCCCAATTCAAAAGGCCCTCCTAAGCAGGGGGCTCCTTTCATTTGAAAACTGCTGCAGGCCACGTGTAAATTCAAGACACTGCCTTTGCTTGTATATTTCCACTGTCTTCCAGCCTAAAATCCAGCCAGTCCTAACACTGACTGCCCGTGTATGTTACGTAAGACCCCATGCTGGGCAGGGATACGGAGATAAGGAAGGCACAATCACACATCACTGGAAGCACCTCCATCCAACAGAGACAGAGATAGCAACAGATGATTTCAGAAGAGCATATGTGCCTGACTACAGAGACCCACTCTTAGGAGGGGAACATTAATTCAGTTCCCAAGAACCTACCAGGTACCACCCTTCAAAGGAAGAGTGCTCTCCACTTCACAGACTGACTTTGAAGGCCAAAGTCAAACAGGAACCAGCAGGACCAGGACCGGACCCCAGCTTTGGCTGACATCACTATCTCCCTTATCGCAGGAGGCAGAGGCCACTTGAAGATGTCCTTTTGCACAAGCTCCAAAGTATCTACTAAATGTGAGTCATTATGGTTGAAAATGCATTTTTCCCCTTGTCCTTGCAGCTGCTCTGTAAGTTTGGGCTGTGACCTGATGTTCATCTACCCCAGCCCTAGCCAACTGCTGGCAAACAGATCACAGAGTTGTGACCCTTAAAATTGGAAGCCATTCTACACACAGTGTCTCTTCTAGGTGCTTTTTCTCATCAACCATTAAACCACAAACAGGCCAAGTGACAAAGCACCCAGTTCCTTCACATGGTCATTCCTTCCCCCTCTTGCTTCACCTGATGCAGAAGAATTTGTCAGTCAAACTTGAGCATTACAAGAATATGCGACAGAAAGAATTAGAGAACTCAGTAATCCAAAAGCTGCTAAATGAGGGTTTTCTGCATTTTGGGGGGTAATGTAAAGGAATTCCAAGAAAAGTGAAGTCACAGATTCTGCAGCTTATTTTCAGTTGTTAGAAAAGAGCCAGTGTCAAAGGGAAAGCAGCTCTGCCCCAGCACACAGACTCCATTGTCTGGCAGGGGGTGTTTGCTGATAAACCGCCTTGGATTTGGCACCAGAAACCAAAAACTTCTGACTTATGTTTTCAGTTGGTGATACCAAGGAGGAAACACAAGCCAAAGCAGTGAAAGTTATTAACATTCAGAGAAACCACACAGCTCAGCTAACATGCTGGGTGACACCCTTCCATCACCAAGCCACCAGCAGTTTTGAGGTGACTGTCAGAAAAAACACAGTAGCCTCCTTTTCTTACCACACACCTCCTCCCACATTCCTGAGATGTGTTATCACTCAGGCCACCATGTCAGCCCAACCAGCATTTTTCAATGGACATTATTTACCAGAAGGTGGGGGAGGACAAAAGGGGCAGGATAGGGTACAGGTGGTTTTCGGCAGCTTGGGTCTGCTTTCTGGCATACAAACAGGCTTCACTACAGTAGGGCAGACAGACTTTAGGTTAAGATCTCGGGAGTCTACTACACATCCAGCTCATATACTACCAGGTGTCCTATAATAATTTTGTGAATGAGGTTTGCCTTTTATTATTATTATTTATTTTGAGACAGAATCTGGCTTCATCTTCCAGGCTGGGGTACAGTCGCACGATCTCAGCTCACTGAAACCTCCACCTCCTGAGTTGAAGAAATTCTCATGCCTCAGCCTCCAGAGTGGCTGAGATTACAGATGTGTGCCACCATGCCTGGTGAACTTTTTTCTATTTTTAGTAGAGACAGGGGTCTCACTATGTTGCCCAAGCTGGTCTCAAACTCCTGGCCTCCAGTGATCAGTCTGCCTGGCCTCCCAAAGTGTTGGGATTACAGACATGAGCCACTGCACCCAGCCATTGCAACTAAATTTTAACCTAAGAATTCTGTAACAGAGATCTCATTGTCTGCACCAAAACTTAATTTCAATGTAATCAAAAGAAACTCATCGAGTGACCCAGCCAGGGAAGGTGCCTAAGGAGAAATGATGATGAAATGGAATGCAGTGCCCCGGATGGGACAATGGAACAGGAAAGGGCATTAGGAATAACCCCAAGAAATCTGAATGAAGTAGAGACTTGGGTGAATAAAAGCATCTCAATATTTGTTCATTAATTTTAACAAATGCACCATACTAATGTAAGATGTTAATAGGGAAGCTGGGTACAGGTACATGAGAACTCTCTGCATGATCTCTGCAATTTCTCTCTCTCTCTCTCTCTCTCTCTCTCTCTCTCTCCTCTCTCTCTCTCTCTCTCTGTGTGTGTGTGTGTGTGTGTGTGTGTGTGCGCGCGCGCGCATGCGCGCGCGTAGACAAGCAAGAATGTACTGATACTCCCAGGAATAATGATTTCATGCCTACCAAGTGTCACATACCATGTAAAAGTGATCTGCACATATCTTCATTTATTCCTCACACCAGTGCTATGAGCTGGTCATAATCTGCATTTTACAGATGAAGAAACTGAAGAACAGAGATGCTAGGTACCTTGCTCATAGTCACATGGCAAGGTTAATGGCAGATAAAGGGCTCAAATTCAGGTTGACAGGACAGCTCAGCAATATTGCTTCAAATATCCCAAACTGTGAACATAAAACAGTTCAAAACAAGCTTCATGAGGGCCATGAAAACAAGGCACACTTTCCAATCTGCCCCACATTAAAAAGAAAAGAGTTTAAAAGCAAAGCACAGCACATGCCAGGCACAGTAGCTCATGCCTGTAATCCAAGCACTTTGGGAGGCCAAGGCAGTCGGATCACGAGGTCAGGAGATTGAGGCCATCCTGGCCAACATGGTGAAAGTCTGTCTCTACTAAAAATACTTTTTTAAAAAATTAGCTGTGTGTGGTGGCATGTGCCTGTAGTCCAGCTACTTGGGATGTTGAGGCAGGAGAATGGCTTGAACTTGGGAGGCAGAGGTTGCAGTTAGACAAGATCATGCCACTGCACTCCAGCCTGGCAACAGAGTAAGTCTCTGTCTCAAAAACAACAAACAGACAAAAAGCACAGCACACCCAAGACACTGACAACACTCAATGCTGGAGAGGATGTCCTTAAGTCTACCAATATCACCATACACTCTGTGCCTCAAGAAATTTACTTGGATAGGGGTGGGGTGGGCTCCCGTGTGTAATTCCAGCACTTTGGGTGGCCAACGCCGGTGGATTACCTGAGGTCAGGGATCTGAGAACAGTCTGGTCAACATGGTGAAACTCCATTTCTATCAAAAATACAAAACTTAGCCTGGCATAGTGGCACACCTATGAGTGAGAACATGTGGTGTTTCATTTTCTGTTCTTGTGTCAGTTTCCAGAGAATGATGGTTTCCAGGTTCATCCATGTCTCTACAAAGGACACGAACTCATTGTTTTTTATGGCTACATAGTATTCCATGGTGTATATGTGCCACATTTTCCCTGTCCAATCTATCATCGATGGGCATTTGGGTTGGTTCCAAGTCTTTGCTATTGTAAACAGTGCCACAATGAACATTCGTGTGCATATGTCCTTATAGTAGAATGATTTATAATCCTTGGGATATATACCCAGTAATGAGATTGCTGGGTCAAATGGAATTTCTATTTCTAGATCCTTGAGGAATCACCACACTGTCTTCCACAATAGTTGAACTAATTTACACTCTCAACAAGTGTAAAAGTGTTCCTATTTCTCCACATCCTCTCCAGCATCTGTTGTCTCCAGATTTTTTAATGACTGCCATTCTAACTGGCATGAGATGGTATCTCAATGTAGTTTTGATTTGCATTTCTCTAATGACCAGTGATGATGAGCATTTTTTCATGTTTGTTGGCCTCATATATGTCTTCTTCTCAAAGTGTCTGTTCATATCCTTTGCCCACTATTGAAAGGGCTTGTTTTTTCTCATAAATCTGTTTTAGTTCTTTGTAGATTTTGGATAGTAGCCCTTTGTCAGATGGGTAGATTGCAAAAATTTTTTCCAATTCTATTGGTTGCCAATTCATTCTTTTTTATTCTAGCTTCTTTCTAGGCTTCTGCTAACTTGGCTTACACTTGAATCCTGCCCTTCTTTCTCTGAGGCTCAAATGAACAGGGGTCAGATAAGTACTACAGTAAACCATCAGTTATTCTTTAAACTTGAAGCAGAGGCCAGGCGTGGTGGCTCATGCCTGTAATCCCAGCACTTTGAGAGGCCAAAGCGGGTGGATCACAAGGTCAAGAGATTGATACTATCCTGGCCAACACAGTGAAAACCCATCTCTACTAAAAATACAAAAATTAGCTGGGTGTGGTGTTGCATGCCTATAGTCTCAGCTACTTGGGAAGCTGAGGCAGAATAATTGCTTGAACCCAGGAGGCAGAGGCTGCAGTGAGCCAAGATTGTGCCACTGCTCCAGCCTGGCAATAGAGCGAGACTCCATCCCCCCCACCAAAAAACAAACAAAAAACAAAACCAAACAAACAAAAAAACTTTAGTCTCAGTCCTTCTCTAGAGAGCCTAAAAATGTCTATTATTATTTTCTTTCTACATAAAACATGTAAATAATTTTTTAGAAAAAAGAAATAACAGCCAAGAAAAAGAATAAAAATGAAGTATGTGGAATCTACTACTTAGAAAACCACAATTGTACTTTAGAATATTTATTTCCAGTGTGTTGCTATGCATATTAAAAAAACTTTTAGGGCCGGGCGCAGTGGCTCAAGCCTGTAATCTCAGCACTTTGGGAGGCCGAGGCGGGTGGATCACGAGGTCAAGAGATCGAGACCATCCTGGTCAACATGGTGAAACCCCGTCTCTACTAAAAATACAAAAAATTAGCTGGGCATGGTGGCACGTGCCTGTAATCCCAGCTACTCAGGAGGCTGAGGCAGGAGAATTGCCTGAACCCAGGAGGTGGAGGTTGCGGTGAGCCAAGATCGCGCCATTGCACTCCAGCCTGGGTAACGAGGAAAACTCCGTCTCAAAAAAAAAAAAAAAAAAAACTTTTAAACAAAAATTAAAAATATTGAATCATAATGTACATACAGTTTTGTAACCTCTTGCCTTTTTACTTAATCATTATTTAAATTTTCTCATGTCATTCAAAATTTTATGACCTTCTTTTCATTTCAATTTAACAAACATTTCTTAGAGCCACAACACTCAGCCCTATGTTAATTAGATAACAGGGACCAGAGAGAATCAGACAAGGACAGCTCTGTTCACAAACATGAAACAAGTAAGTACAAGTCAAGTGATTGTAAGAAAGGGGTAGTAAGGGAGTTGTAGAAACAAATACTTAGGATATTAAACGTTGACCAGAAGCTGGGAAGGCCTCCTAAGGAAGTGACTTTACCCAGCGATAAGAAGGCAGGCATTTCAGTGTATAGATGCATCTATAGACATCTGCTCCTAGGTGAGGTCTCCTCACCTAGATAGGTCTACTAGGTGTTCTGTGATAAAGATGAAATGTATAGAAAACCAGTAACTGAATTTTCTCCGGTCTGGACCCTACTTCAGAACTGCCTGCGTGATACACTGCAGGTACATTGCCCCTGGATTCAAACTCCAGTTCTAAAGAGACACTGGGGAAAATATCTTTACCTCTCTAAGCTCCTTTCCTCATCTGTAAAATGAAACCAATCATCCCACTTCATGAATATAAGGATCAAATTTAAAAATGCATGCAGAAGGCCAGGCGCAGTGGCTCATATCTGTTAATCCCAACACTTTGGGATGCTGAGGCGGAGGATTGCTTGAGTCCAGGAGTTTGAGACCAGCCTGGGTAACACAGTGAAAACCTATCTCTGTGAAAATAATCATAATAATCATTTTAGCCCAGATGTGGTGGCAGCATGTGCCTGTAGTCCCAGCATGTAGGAGGCTGAGACAGGAGGATGGACTGAACCTGGGAGGTTGAGGCTTCAGTAAACCATGATCACACCACTGCACTCCAGCCTGGGTGACAGAGCGAGACCCTATCTCAATAAATAAAAATAAGAAATAAATAATGGGGGGGAGAAAATACATATAATGACTGGCTTAAACTTAGCATTATTATTACTAATATTAGTCATCCATTTAGCTGAAAATAGTGGCAGAAACTTCTCTACGTTCCTAAGTGACCAGTGATTTCTATCACCAAGATGGCTTCCAGATTGTTTGGAGCAGCTCTGGAACATGGGTGCCTCTGCCACCATCGACATAGGCCACAGGGCATCTACCCAGCCAGGCTGCAGACCACTCTACTGCCTGAAAGGCTTCCCAGCTTTCTGCTCTGCTCTGGATAAACCATGCTTCAGACTACTGCCTCTCCTCTCTACAAAGTTTGAACTCAGTCTTTTCAATAAATACCCTGATTAGAGACATTTGTATTCCACCCCAGCCAGATACTTCGGGATAAAAGCAGCAAATATTCTTGACATTAAGGAAGCCTCAGAATTCCTTCCAAAAACCAAGTCCTTTGAGCTATACCTCCTCTTTGCTCCCTCTCTCTTCTGCCCGCTGAAGAGAAACCCATAATCTCTCTTTCTCATTTTTGTTTTGCTTTATTTTTGGGGGACTTCATTTTCTCTAACTAAATTTAGAAGTCAGATGCCCCTGAGATTTTTTTTTTCCTGTGTACCACATGTTCACCTCTAATTTTGTATTTAGAGAGAAAGAATAGAATAAGAAAAACAGAAATAAGTAATATCCAATTCAGGATAACATTCTGGGCCCCAAATTATATAGGGTGTCCCCAATCAAATAATTGAGTCAACAGATCTCTCTCTACAAAAAGAATATACTCTGCTACTGTAATTCTTAGAGTAAATATATTCTTGCTTCTATATGGAGACTTGGAAAAGCAGAAAAGTAGTAGTTTTTAAAGAATATATTTTCTTGAGCAGTGAGAAACGTGGGATTTAGAGTGTGAAGTCTCATCTTCTGATCACTGGCAGTGTGAGCATTTCTGAGAGTGGAATCCTAATTTCAGAGTCTCTGAGCCTTCATTTCCTTATCTAATAATGGATCAAATCATACCTACCAACATCACAGAAGAGATGTGAGGATCACACGGTATTAAAGTGATATGCAAATGTTGAAAGCTTGTAAAGTTAATTGTTCCTTTTTTCAAATGTTATTGCTCTTTCTTTTTTTTTTTTTTTTTTGAGACAGAGTTTCACTCTAGTTACCCAGGCTGGAGTGCAATGGCGCGATCTCGGCTCACCGCAACATCCGCCTCCTGGGTTCAGGCAATTCTCCTGCCTCAGCCTCCTGAGTAGCTGGGATTACAGGCACGCGCCACCATGCCAAGCTAATTTTTTGTAGTTTTAGTAGAGACAGGGTTTCACCATGTTGACCAGGATGCTCTCGATCTCTTGACCTCGTGATCCACCCGCCTCGGCCTCACAAAGTGCTGGGATTACAGGCGTGAGCCACCGCGCCCGGTCTGTTATTGCTCTTTCTTAGGTATAATATGTTAATTAGTCCATGAAAAAAATGTCATGAATTTCCCTCCAACTCACTTCACAAATGTTTAGGTAATAAAAATATTTCTTTTTTTTATTACCTAAATATTTGTGAAGTGAGTTGGAGGGAAAATAAGATTTTTTTTTTCCTGTGGTCAATTATTCTACATTTTAACACTCATGATTTTATTTCATACAGGTAGCTAAGAATGAGGAATATTTGATACTTTGATTTCATCAATTAAAGAGAATTGTTCTTTAATTTTTTTAAAGCCTTTTAAGCTCTATGTAACATTAGCCGTTAGCACTTCTGATGTCGTATCTTTACCGATTCAAGACTGGGCACAGGAAGCAGACGGCAGGTACATTTGCTGAGAGCTGGAATCTGGTCTCAGCAAAAGTGGTATCACAGGACATAATTCACTTACACTGACCTGCAGGTGCTTTTGTGACAACATTGATCATCAGTATACATTGTAGTGTAGCAGCAAGAGCATGGGCTTTGGAATCACACTGACCAAGATTCAAGTCTGAGATGAGTTCTCGCTTCAGTTTTCTTTAAGTTGTAGGTAACTCCCAGTTTGCAGCATGATTTGAAGACTAAATAAGGAAGATAATAGTAAGTTCTATAGCAATCCTGGAACACAGACATTGAAAGTGTGTCCTTTCTTCTTGTCTGTGCTGCTTCCTTTAAGAACCCCTTCCCCTCCTTCACCCTCAAGGCTGATGCTCTCATACCTCCAGCTGAGTTTCCAGCCATCTTGCTCCAGCACCTTGAAGGTCAAGTCGGCAGCAAACTCAACTCACATGCTGCAAGTCTTCCATTTGGGAGGGTCCTGCCCTATAAGACTACTTCCTAGACACGATGCTAATTACTTGGTCACATGGTACATAAAAACGTGAACTCAAATCTGTGTCTTGATGAATGCCTGCTCATTCACTATGTGCCTATTTATCACAGAATGGCAATGACACCTTTTCCCAGAAGGAAATTTTTCTGATTTACATATATGTGGCTGATGCATGAAGTGGGTTTTATAAATCACTATGTCACCACTACCAAAAAATGTCCTCTAGCATTATTAAAAAGAGACTGTGACAAGGGCCCTATTAAATTGAATGGAAAGGCCATAAAACCATCAGTTCATTTGACATAAAACTGATATATTATGTGATAATGCTTCAAGTAGAAACCAAGACCCCATTCATCACACAGGTTGCTACACAGCTAGGTTCTGAGCTGTGTGTTAATGAAACCTTCATGCTCTACTCACACTGCAGATTGTAGTCTCCAGTCAGCATTGGGGACCCATACACCAGAATATGTTCCCACTGAAAATACATTTCATTTACTAATGAACTTCCTTGGGAGAAAGTTTATAAGTCTATATGACTGTTTTCTTGGATATTTTCCTTCCCATTTTCCTAACCTTTCTCAGAAGAAAAAGTTTAAGCCCAATTAAACAGAAAGATACATTTGAAGTAGAGATTTCAGAATATGCTTACAATGGAATATGCAGATAAAATAGTTGTTCAATTAAGAAACATATATTCTTTTCTAAATAAAAGTAAAATTGGAGTTGTAAACATGAACTAAGAAATGTTGGTTTTATAACGTAACTAGCTATATGACCATGATCTTCAAGTGTGATATGGCTTGCTCTGTGTATCCACCCAAATGTCATCTTGTAGCTACCATAATTCTGTGTTGTGGGAGGGACCTGGTGGGAAATAACTGAATCATGGGAGTGGGTCTTTCCCATGCTGTTCTCGTGATAGTGAGTGAGTCTCACAAGATCTGATTTTTTTTTTTTTTTTTCCTTTTTTGGACAGTCTCCCTCTGTCACCCAGGCTGGAGTGCAGCAGCACAATCTTGGCTCACTGCAACCTCTGCCTCCTCCTAGGTTCAGGCAATTCTCCTGCCTCAGCCTCCCAAGTAGCTGGGACTACAGGTGTGTGCCACCATGCCCAACTAATTTTTGTATTGTTAATAGAGATGGGGTTTCACCATATTGGTCAGGCTGGTCTTGAACTCCTGAACTCATGATCCACCTGCCTCGGCCTCCCAAAGTGCTGGGATTACAGGGATGAGCCACCGCACCTGGCCTGATCTGACGGTTTTAAAAATGGGAGCTTCCCTGCACAAGCTCTCTGTCCTTGTCTGCTGCCATCCATGTAAGATGTGACTTGCTCCTCTTTGCTTTCCACCACGATTGTGAGGCCTTTCCAATCATGTGGAACTGTTAAGTCCATCAAACCTCTTTTGTAAATTGCCCAGTCTCAGGTATGTTTTTATCAGCAGAATGAAAAAGGACTAATACAAGGTGCTAGACAAGGTGGGGCTCTATAAATTCTAAATTCTGTAATTCTAAGACATTCTTGGTATTTTAAATCTCTAGATGACTGCCATCATTTTCTGGTATTTTTCCCTCACATGTTCAGGTCTATTCTTATTACAGAAGAATACGTTTAACATACAATTACAGAAGCAGAGGTTTCAAATAGAGATTTAAAGTACCTTCAAAATATATTTGGACTGAAATATACAGGTACAATTGTTTTTGAGTCAGGAAATATTTATTCTTCCCCATGAATTAAACTGTGAATACAAACCAAAGAACATTGATCTCACAAGGTAACTCTGAATTCTTTTAAATCTGAAACCAGAGATATGTACAACACTTACAGAATTCACACAACACTATTTTCAAAATAGATTTTTTACCCCTAAAAATGAAAATTCTTAGTGACAAGCTTTAGATATGCAACTTATCCCAGTGCGTATTAACTTTGTCACAAAAAGCAACTACAGACAAATAGTTTTCCCCTCTTCTGACATAGAAAGTGAAATTACAGACTTTTAAAGCAGAAAAAAATTTTCTCCAAAATGCAAATGATTAAAGTACAAGGAACAAATGAACAGAAGATCTCAATTATTCAATTGAGTGAATAATTCAGTTTGCATATTAACTCCTTTTCTTACCACTTCCTGATTTCTGATTCTGGTAAAATTTATCCTGTATCTACTGGGCAAGACACTGGGCACACAAAGAAGTTTTAGAAAAGGTCTACTGGTGTGCTGGTAAAGGTTTAACAACTAGCTCTTGACGGAAAGGTAGGTCTTCACTTATAGCATTTACCAATTTCTACGGTATAAATACTCCAACTGTGGCAGATTTCAAGCTACCAACAATTTGTCAACTGTCTCATAAAACTCCTCAAACTAATGATTGCTGCTCATAAACCATTATAAGGCAGCTCTGACACACCACCGTATGCTCTCTACCTTCAAGTAGCTCATAATCTCTTCGTGGGTACCTATTTAAGAGGATATAAAAGAATGGGGAATATTGAGATAAAACTTAAGTCAATTATATTTTTAAGAAGGTTTTAAAAGTTAGAAGGGGCTGGGCATGGTGACTCATGCCTGTAATCCCAGCACTTTGGGAGGCTGAGGCGGGTGGATCACCTGAGGTCAGAAATTCAAGACCAGCCTGAACAATATGATGAAGCCCTGTTTCTACTAAAAATACAGGGCATGGTGGCATGCACCTGTAGTCCCAGCTACTTGGGAGGCTGAGACGAGAGAACTGCTTGAACCTGGGAGGTGGAGGTTGCAGTGAGCCAAGATCCTGCCATTGTACTCCAGCCTGGGCAACAAGAGCAAAACTCTGTCTCAAAAAAAAAAAAAAAGTTAGAAGGAATGCAAATTTGTGTGATTTTCCTACTTCTTTACTATTTCCCTTTTCCTCTTGCTTAAATTTATTTCAGGAAATTATAGTGTAGAATACTTGAGGGGAGAATAAAGGATGAGTAAAATAAGAATTTTAAAAAGACAAGAAAAAACATTAAAACATCCTAAGAAATATACTAACAGTTATCATGTTTCCATTATAAGAAAAAACCTACTAAGATAAGAGCAAATATAGTGTAACTATTAAAATCCCATCTGCTTCAAGCCCCTTCAGTTCAGTTCACAAGTCCTGAAGATCTGTTCTGACTTCTTTGGCTGCTGTTTTGATAAGATTAGCTGGCTTCTTTAACACTATATTGAAGAGCACACAGCTTTACACCACTTACACAAGCAGCTCATAATAAAAGGCAGACCTAAATTTTGGAGTCTGAAAACTGAGCTTCCCCTACATAGGCACCCCCCACCTTATATCAGATCTTGGGCAACTGCCGGCTAGGATGACCAGGGAATTCTTCTGGTAGCAAAACGTGGAGTCTGCAGGTTGGACATGTCCCCTGTTGCATCAACCATGGTCTAATGCACTAAGGAGCAAAAAGATTTATGTCAGTCTCTCAAATTTAGGCTAGCAAAGGCAGTTGTCACTTCTTCTGGTGGATCTTTAAAGCCTTACCCTATGGATTGTCAAGCCAGTTACTGCAAACATGGTCCTTCCTATGGTTTGCTGAGCAAAGTAAGTGGTAAATGCACAATACCTTTCAGCCAGTTTATTCTATTAGAAATTATTTCTCCAATCCCCATTTTCAAGATGACTAGCAATTCCTCCTGACAAGGAAATTAGAGAAACTTGCTATATTCTTCCTTTGGTTTATTATATACTGTTCTCATTTATAATCCAGAAAAAGTCATAACTAATCTATAAAAGTCACTCTAGTACCTGGTATGAAATGCTTATGTTTGCAGTTAAAATCCCTAAATGACAAATATACTTCTCAGATTGTTTTTTTTGGTGATAACGACAGTAATTTTTGACCATGAACTATCTGTTAAGTCATTTGCTTGAATACTGACTCTCAAAAACAAATCATTTTTACCCATATAAATAATGGAGGAACAGGTCAGATGAGAGAGGATTAATATTAAGCACTATATATAATAGGCCCACTAACTATAGTCATAAAAAATAACATAGATGAATTATGTGCTTTCTACTCATGGGCAATGGCAAAGAGTAAATTAAGTTTTGTTGAACATGTATTTTCTAAATTATAGGAGCTTATAAACTTCAAAGGGGAAAGTCAATGGCTAAGGATCTTTCCTGGAGAACTTTTGGGATTAGGCATTTTGTGGATTTCTCTTTATATCAAAGCAAATGTAAAATACAATTCTATACCAGGTATCACATATTATATCTTTGAAATGATGTCTTAAAAACATGGGTTGACTGAACTGGCTATTATTAACTTCCCTGAAAAGCCTTTCTTTTGTATGATTTTCTTTTTCTGTGTCAAATTGCATATCTGCAGCAGAGGACTTGGATCATAAATTATACATCAACATAACTGCACGGCAGTAACACCAGAAGTTAATCTATATAAATGCCAAGAATCAACAAAAGACATGCCAACCTCACATTTTTCTAACATCAAACCTCAAGCCTGAGCATCTTTCAAAAGCAAATATAGGAGCCTGAATAGACTGCTAAGTCTTATGCTTTATGATGGGGGCTGTCATTAATTATGGACAAAGGACACTATATGGTATTTATAACATGTCAATTTCAAGTGGTGCTGTTGCTAGTTCTGCCACTAAACTACCACGTCAATTGACATTTGTCCCAGTTCTATTCAAAGGAACTGCCTACTGTGTACTATCTGAATATCCACATTGTCCCCTTATTCTGTAGGATAGATGGAGATCTGAGAAAGCACAGTGCAATCCATGGCTATGTATGGGAAAGGCATGTTTCTGTGTGGCACCCAAAAGCTCAGTTATACTCAGTGGAACTCCTGAGACAACAATAAATAGTGATGCATGTATATGATAGTAAGTAAGGCATATAAATCTCACTTAGCTGATCAATGGGAAAATTTAAAGGGTTACCTGAGCATGGAATTTGTGAGCACAAGGCAAAACTGAAAGGTTTTCTGGAGACAGATTCTCGTGACAGATCACGCAAGGCTCTTCTTCCTCCTCTTCCTCATCCTAGGGAAAATATAGAATATGTTAAATTTAGCTCATTTTTTCCTCCCAAATCTAAATGTGTACAGAATCAACAATTTCAGTCTCACTGGCTTATTGGCTCCTTCCCATGTGGCAGAACTTTGTGAAGTGAGGGGCCGCCAGGCTGGTTTTGGGGGCTGGGCAGCATTAGGCTGTGATGGAGAATGACTAGGTGAAACACAATTACCATTTGACGCTGATTTTCCTTGACTCTGAAAATAAGAATATAATGTTAATTTTTTCAGAATTGTCCCAAAATAGTAAGAACTGACACATTGTAGCACAGAATGGGGCATAGCGAGAACTAGCAAAAGGCTAAACAATCAGAATCATGAGAAATCCTGAACAAAAGTAAGGCAATACTTATATACTCAGAGCTAGGTAAAAACAAAAATAATTATATTTTAATTAAAATAAATCTTTCAAGAAAATTAGAAAATATCTCCCTCTTTAGACTCATTCAAAGTAACTAGAGCAAATTTCAAGGAGGTCAGTTTTATTCTAGAATGATTAGGTGATAGGTATTTCAAAAAGACTTCTGATATCATTTGTTAAGTTGAACTTGTTATTTACTGCTAATAGATGATTTAATATGATTACAAGTTGCTGATTTTATGAACAGATTATGGAGACATTTAAAACAGCTAACTACCAGAGATAAGGGCAGAGAGATACAGGGTTTTTTGTTTGTTTGTTTTTGCATTTTACCTGAGATTTTTTGGGGTCAATAAACTGGGAAATCTTGCAAACAATTTCATCAAATGTCAGTCCAGACAAGGACTTCCCATGAGCATCCTTCAGTTTTCGTAAAAAATCTGTAAGTTCCTTTCTGGAAGAGATCAAGGGAAGGAAAGAGCAGTAATGATTTTCCTTAATACCTTGAGGATGTGCCCACTAAAAGAGATATAAAATCCTAGCATATGATTCATATGTAGCATACAGAAAGGACTCTTTAGGTCTTTGATCTAAAAAGTGATCACAGGTCCACCTGCATTTATCTTAAACCAAAATGAAAACTCCTAATTGTGTTCATTAATGATACTTAACATTTTCATGAGTGATAAACTTGAGTACTATCTTTCCTTCCAAAAAGAGATTTTGTTTTTGAGACCTAACTAGGCAAAAATTAAGTTTATTCACCTATTTATGCACTGGGCTCTTTATACCATCTCTTTATACCATCTCTCTCAAGTGGTCTCTTCCTCAGGATAACATACTCATTTTTAGCTATGTTGCTATTGGGTTCTCTCTTCTTTATCAGTGTTAATAGTTGTACTTTTGTAAAACTCAGAAAACAAAGACTAAACAGAACAGGAGGCCAGGCACAGTGGCTCATGCCTGTAATCCCAGCACTTTGGGAGGCTGAGGGAGGTAGATCACCTGAGGTTGGGAGTTCAATACCAGCCTGACCAACATAAAGAAACCTTGTCTCTATTAAAAATACAAAAAATTAGCAGGGCATGGTGGCGCATGTAATCCCAGCTACTTGGGAAGCTGAGGCAGGAGAATTGCTTGAACCCAGGAGGCAGAGGTTGTCGTGAGCTGAGATCATGCCACTGCACTCCAGCATGGGCAACAAGAGCAAAACTGTCTCAAAAAGCAACAACAAAACAATGACAACAACAACAACAAACAGAACAGGAAAGCAAAAGTTAAAAATCACATTAATTATATAATGAAAGAACCTACAATTATTTTAATTGATATGTTCCTTTTCAATTGACCCAAAGCCTGCATCTACATTTTTGATGGGACAAATAAAATATTTTTCATTCCCAAATGAAGTGTCATGTCATCAGCCTTATGCAACTACCTTTGATTTATACCATATTCTTTGTAAACATATTTATAACAACTATACTAGAGTTCTATTTTTAGTATCTATTCACTATTATGAAATTTATAAAACTATAATTTAATAATGAAGTATGCCAGGATGTGTATTAAATGTATTCAAATAAAAATACTTGTGAAAACTAGAATTATTTCCTTAGACATAGGTTGAGATAAAATAAACTTCATTTGTGTAGGAGTAGAATTATATATCTTTCTACTAAAGATAGACTGTGAAAAACACAGTGAAGTCATGGTTTTTTGCATTTTTACTATGTTCTCTAACAAA
Organism: Sapajus apella; assembly: GCF_009761245.1. Taxonomy (NCBI): domain Eukaryota; kingdom Metazoa; phylum Chordata; class Mammalia; order Primates; family Cebidae; genus Sapajus; species Sapajus apella. The sequence goes on from NW_022436980.1 coordinate 12,046,469, forward strand.
GAAACTATAAGGATCCTCAAAATAAAGAACATTAGGAAACTAAACCCTGAAGATGTTTGGGCTTACGTAGCATACAATCAACTTAAAATTCACCTTTGGAGATAGGTTAAGATAATTATGGCGGTTAATACCATTAAAATTGGGTAGGTTTATATCTAGTTGTACTTTCAGTAAATGAGCAAACCTAAATTTAAAGTTATTCTCTCATGATTTGAGACTAGTAACTTTTTAATGAAGAAGTTCAGCATTGAACACTGCCCATTCTTGGTAAATTTCTTTTTTCCCTACCAAGGCCAAGGTAAGGAAACATCTGTATATTTTTTGTGTTTTTTAGGTTTCTCTAAAACGTTTCATTGCCACAATTAAGGCTATGAAAGTTGGAGAACATGATCTGTACCCACCAGTAAATAAAAACTAAGGTACCTGGTCTGTTGTGGAAAGGCAGTTTTCAGCCTGTCTGTAATTCTCTCCCAATTCATCATGGAGGGATCACTCCCCAGACCTGCACTGGGGGGCACGGCGTCTCCTACAGGCACTGGCAGAGTCCAGGCTATGCCAGTCATCTGTAAGGGGCAGAGAGTTATAGCCCATCAGGTTTAATTATTAAGAAGTGACATTCCTGTATTTCAGAAAATGGGTAGAATGAAGAAGAGTACTGGTATACACATTCTCTTTTTAGAGTTTTTCTCTTAACTAATATTTCTAATTGTTCATAACTGTTTTAAACTTAGTTTAAAAATAGGACAAAGAAAATGGGTAGAATGAAGAATACTAGCATACACATTCCCTTTTAGGGTTTTCCTTTTAACTAATACAAACAATATTTCTAATTGTTTATAAATATTTAAACTAATCTTTAAAATAGACATGCTTGCTTCAGTAATTACACACACGTACAGAAAAACATGAAGGCTGTTTACTGCCATTTTTTTTAACAGTGAAAACTGAAAACAACCTGAGGTCTATAAATAGAGGAATGAGTAAATAAATTATGACACATCTAATCAAGTTTTTAAAAATAGATTCATATGTCTGGGCATAAGAGATGGCCATGAATTATGATTTTTTAAAAAGTCTGTGGCATATGATTTATGAAATGACTTCCTTTTACATTAAAATTTTTTAAATACATATGTATACACAGAGAAAGATCTGTAAATTACAGTGTGTAAGAAGTGATTATTTCTTAGGGATTCAACTGCACAGTAACTTTGTTTCCTAATGTGCTTACATTTCTATATTATTTGCATTTTGTGATTAGCATATCTACCTTTATGACAAGAAGGTAAAGTTAAATTTTCAAACCACCAAATAAAGATGGGAACACCACTAGAATTGCTCTCCCAATGTCTCATCAATGTAGACAATGATGGTGTAGAAGTTGTAGTGACACTTAGCTGTGAAACTATCAGTTTTCCCCACATTTTATTGTAGTTCCTTCTTAAGATTCTAATTAAATAATACAATAAGTGAATATTTTTGGAGTGTCCATTTGATTACTCAGATAATTATGAATGACGCACCTTCTATGTAAGGCTCTAATGAGTTATTTTCAAATATTAGGTTATTATTCGTGAAAAACTAGTAACTAGTAGCAGTCATTGGAATAATTTGTACAAAGCCTAGTAAGTGAGAAACAGAATATTGCTTCTCAGAAATCTGAATTTGTTTCAATGTCAAGCTTTACCCCAGGAATCAGAAAGTAATCTTATTACGGGGTTAACATATTTTAATGTTTTCAATAAAAATTTATCAGAGTTCCTTATAGAATGGTGGGAAACCAAACTGCAAGAGTTAACACTGTAATATCATAATAATAAAAAGATGTGTTACTTGTTAAAGACTATATACATATTTGTTTGTAGACAGGTAGTCTCGACAATAATAAGCAGAGTCCATCTGACTATATATTTCAAAAGGAAACTGTTAACAATATATGGGGACCAGAAAAGAAAAGAAACAATTAAATGCACCTAAATATACTTAAAAGAAATTCAAGATTAGAGAATTTTCATTAATTATATCTAACATCATTCTTTTGGCACATTTTTCTTTAATAAAAGAAGCTTACCTTTGCCAAGATTACAACTGATAATTCTGGTAATTTTAAATGTATTTGTTCCTTCTTCAAGTTTGGATAAAGTTTATCTGGCTATTTGTAGCTGGGGAGATTTATAACTTTACAGTATATGTTCCAAGAGGATGCTATTCATATCATCTGTTTATAGATATAGTTGATACACTGTCGTACTATGTGTGTGTACGTGTGTGGAAATAAAATTTTCTTTAGTTTTGTGCTATAATTTAGTTTGTTGTGATTTGGCTTCTTTGCTTTTCAATCTTCCCAACAACCATGCCCCAAAATTCTATTAAAAATATCAATTTACCCTGCATTGTTGCCTGTTCAGAAGCAATGCTATAATTTTAGGGACTCTCTAGTATAAAAACATTTATTTTTGTATCCCAGAATTAAGCTATTATCAGTTAAATAATATATGTAACACCCTGAGTACAGTGCTTCACAGGAAGTATTCATTCAGTTATCACCACCACCACCACCGCCACCATTATCATATCAGATAAAGGAACAAAGTGAATATACTCATTCAGGAAGCCCACTATAGTAATAAAAACACTAATTAACATCTATTCCACCAAGAAAGCTTTTACCAGGGGGGCTCTAGGTTGGCCAGTTGCAGAGATGACTCCTGGGCAAACTGCAGGCATTTGAGGAACAGTAAGTATGGGTCTAAAGAAAGATTCTTTCACAAGGGGTCTTCCTAAGAACTGCTGCATCTAAAACAGAAAACATAAACAATAATGACAAACAAAAAACCCCACACATATTTATGTATTTATATATGCAACCATCTAAATTCATACAGCAATAATGAGGGGCGACACTCATTTGAACTCAAGATGCAAAGCACATTAGAAACAATGTATGTCAGAAAATTAAATATATGAATATCCAAAAAACAAAGGGCAATGAGATATACTGAAAACAGCATTAAGAAAGAGAGAAAAGAAATAGATTCTAGTCATATTTCTCTCTATCTAGCTGAATAACCTTGGAAATCAATTTTTTAATCTATAAAATGAGAGGGTCTGATAAGGTAATGTTTAAGGTTCCTTCCCAACTGTAATCACATAAGACTATGCAAAGAAGATTCTCAAGAAGTATTATCCCTGGTGGTGGACAATAATGATAATGAGAAATTTCACAAAACAACCCAAAGTTATCCACAGACAATATTTCTTTCTTTGTTTATTGGAGGTAATACTTGATGAAATTCTGACTTAATGTTTAGCTCCAAGGAGAGTTGGAAGAGGAAGTAAGATGAGCCTGGGAGATAAACTCTGCTATAGTGACTTGGAGATATGCTTGTGGGTATTACCATACTTCCCAGGGGATTGTGGAAATCTAGACTTTCTTAGCAGCTATCTGTGGAAAATAGGTAGCTTGTTGGCTGGAGTAGAGTAAGGGGTAGATTTATTGAATATGTACTATATTCCAGGCCTAGTACTGGCATAAAGCATAAAATAGGAGTTCAATAACAATTTGTTATTGAAGTTAAAAAATGAGCAACAGCAACATAGCTCTAAATAATGATCCTAAAACTAGCATTTGAAAAATTAATGGAGAACTTTACAATGGATAGGCTGGATTGGCATTTGATTCTTAATGTCTGAAAAGAAAGACCATTATATGCCTGCTGGGTAAGAAAAGGAGATTTTTGAAACAACTGGGGAAATCTAATTTACTGAGTATTAAAAATTATAACTTTCTTAGGTAAGACAATGGTGTTATGATTACATCCAGTAGGAGTTCCTCATCTAAGATGTATCCTAAAGTATAAATAAATTGTATGATATCTGAGGTTTGCTTTAAAATATTCCAGTGGAGAGAAAAAAGAGAATGACATAAAACAAGGCTGAAAATATGTTGATAATGTTGAAGCTGGCTCCTGGGTTTGAAGAGGTTCATTATACTATTTTTTACATTTTTTTTAATTTTTTTTTTTTTTTTTTTGAGATGGAATCTCGCTCTGTCACCAGGCTGGAGTGCAGTGGTGCAATCTCAGCTCACTGCAACCTCCACCTCCCGGGTTCAAGTGATTCTCCTGCCTCAGGCCCCCGAGTAGCTGGGACTACAGGCATGTGCCACCATGCCCAGCTAATTTTTGTATTTTTTAGTAGATATGGGGTTTCACTATGTTGGCCAGGATGGTCTTGATCTCTTGACCTCGTGATCCGCCCACCTTGGCCTCCCAAAGATGTATCAATTTTTTTTACATGTGAAGTCTTAAAAAAATGAATTAATGGTGGGTACTGAGTCAACAGTCCTGCTCTGTTTGACAGCCACTATTAACTAACACTTTATTTTATTTTCAATTGACATATAATTGTACATATTTGTGGGGTACAATGTGATGTTCTAATACATGTATATACTGCGTAGTAATCAAAGGGTAATTGGCATATCCATTATCTCATTCATCATTTCTTTGTGATTGTAATATTCAAAATACTCTCTTCTGGCCATTTTGAGATATACAATGCCTTGCTGTTAACTATAATCATCTTACTAATAAAACATCAGAACTTATCCTTCCTTTCTAATTGTACTCATTGACCAACCAAACTCTCACTATGCTCCCTTTCCATCTACCCTCTATAGTCTCTGACAACCACTGTTTTATTCATTAATTCTATCAAACCAACTCTTTTAGATTCCACATGTGTGTGATCAGGCAGTATTTGTCTTTCTGTGTCTGGCTTAATTAACATAATGTCCTCCAGGGTCATCCATATTGTCACAAATGACAGGGTATCATTCTTTTTTATGACTAAATAATATTTCATTGTTTATATATACATTTTCTTTATCCATTCAACCTTTATGGACATTTAAATTGATGCCATATCTTAGCAATTGTAAATACTGCTGCTGCAATGAACATGGGAGTGCAAATGTCTCTTCAGGATACTTGACTTCATTTCCTTTCCCACTATAGCCAGTAGAAGGATTGTTGGAACATATGGTAGTTCTATTTTTATTTTTTTAAGGAACCTTGACACTGTTTTCCATAATAGCTGTGCTAATTTACATTACTACCAACAGTGTGTAAGGGTTATCTTTTCTCCACATCCTGGCCAACATTTGATATCTTTTGTCCTTTTGGTAATAGCTATTCTAACTAAAGCAAGGTGATATCTTGTAATTTTGATTTGCATTTCCCAGAATTCTTCTTATCTATCAATATGATGTATCTTTCCATTTATTTGTGTCCTCAATTTCTTTCATCAATGTTTCCTTAATTGTACTTTAGGTTCTGGGGTACATGTGCAGACCATGCAGGACTGTTACATAGGTACACACATGGCAATGTGGTTTGCTGCCTCCATGCCCCCATCACCTACATCTGGCATTTCTCCCCATGATATCCCTCCCCAACCTCATCAATCCCCCACTGTCCCTCCCTTGCCCCCAGCAATAGACCCCAGTATGTGATGCTCCCCTCCCTGTGTCCATGTGTTCTCATTCTTCAACACCCACCTATGAGTAAGAACATGCAGTATTTGATTTTCTGTTCTTGTGTCAGTTTGCTGAGAATGATGGTTTCCAGATTTACCCATGTCCCCACAAAGGACACGAACTCATCATTTTTATGGCTGCATAATATTCCATGGTGTATATGTGCCAAATTTTCCTTGTCCAGTCTATCGTCGAAGGGCATTTGGGTTGGTTCCAGGTCTTTGCTATTGTAAACAGTGCTGCTATGAACATACGTGTGTATGTGTCTTTATAATAGAGTGATTTATAATCCTTTGGGTATATACCCAGTAATGGGATTGCTGGGTCATACGGAATTTCTATTTCTAGATCCTTGAGGAAGCGAAACACTGTCTTCCACAATGGTTGAAGTAGTTTACACTCCCACCAATAGTGTAAAAGTGTTCCTATTTCTCTTCATACTCTCCAGCATCTGTTGTCTCCAGATTTTTTAATGATCACCATTCTAACTGGCGTGAGATGATATCTCAATGCAGTTTTGATTTGCATTTCTCTAGTGACCAGTGATGATGAGCATTTTTTATGTTTGTTGGCCTCATATATGTCTTCTTTTGAAGTATCTGTTCATATCCTATGCCCACTTTTTTTTTTTTTTTTTGAGACGGAGTTTCACTCTTGTTACCCAGGCTGGAGTGCAATGGCGCGATCTCGGCTCACCGCAACCTCCGCCTCCCGGGTTCAGGCAATTCTCCTGCCTCAACCTCCTGAGTAGCTGGGATTACAGGCACGCACCACCATGCCCAGCTAATTTTTTGTAGTTTTAGTAGAGACGGGGTTTCACTGTGTTGACCAGGATGGTCTCGATCTCTTGACCTTGTGATCCACCCGCCTCGGCCTCCCAAAGTGCTGGGATTACAGGCTTGAGCCACCGCGCCCGGCCATGCCCACTTTTTGATGGGCTTGTTTGCTTTTCTCTTGTAAATCTGTTTTAGTCCTTTGTAGATTCTGGATATTAGCCCTTAAATAGGTAGATTGCAAAATTTTTTTCCCATTCTGTTGGTTGCCAGTTCACAAATGATTGTTTCTTTTGCTGTACAGAAGCTCTGGAGTTTAATTAGGTCCTATTTGTCTATTTTGGCTTTTGTTGCCAATGCTTTTGGTGTTTTAGTCATGAAATCCTTGCCTATGCCTATGTCCTGAATGGTTTTGACTAGATTTTCTTCTAGGGTTTTTATGGTATTAGGTCTTATGTGTAAGTCTTTAATCCATCTGGAGTTAATTTTAGTGTAAGGTGTCAGGAAGGGGTCCAGTTTCTGCTTTCCGCACACTGCTAGCCAGTTTTCCCAACACCATTTATTAAACACATAATCCTTTCCCCATTGCTTGTTTTTGTCAGGTTTGTCAAAGATCAGATGGTTGCAGATGTGTGGCATTGCCTCCAAGGCCTCTGTTCTGTTCCACTGGTCTATATCTCTGGTTTGGTACCAGTACCATGCTGTTTTCAACAATGTTTTATAGTTTCCGGTGATCTTTCTCCTCTTTGGTTAAATTTATTTCTAGGTATCTTTGTTTTTTATAGCTATTGTAAATGGGATTTTCTTGATTTCTTTTTCAGATTGTTCACTATTAGTATACAGAAATGTTTTGATCCTTGCATGTTGATTTTGTATCCTAAATTTTTACCAAATTCGTTTGTTAGTTCTAGGTGTTTTTAAGTGGAGTTTGGGATTTTCTATATATAAGATCATTTGTCTACAAAAAGGGACAGTCTGACTCCCTTCTTTCCAATGTGGATGTCTTTTATTCCTTTCTCTTGCCTAACTGCTCTGGCAAGGACTTCTAGTACTATTTTTAATAGAAATAGTGAAAGTGTCTTGCCTTGTTTCAGATCTCAGAAGAAATACTTTTAAACCTCTTCCCATTTAGTATAATGGTAGCTGTGGGTGTGTCATATATGGCCTTTATTGTGTTGAGGTATGTACCTCCTATACCTAGTTTTTTGAGAGTTTTTATCATCAAGTATGTTGAATTTTATCAAATGCTTTTTCTGCATCTATTGAAATGGTCATGTAGTTTTTGTCCTTCTTTCTATTGATATGATATATCCTATTTACTGATTTGTATATTTTAAATAACCATTCCATGATCTTTTTAATGGTACACTTCTTTGAGGACTGTGGTCCCAGCACTTTGGGAGGCTGAGGCGGGCAGATCTTGAGGTCAGGAGATCAAGACCCCATCCTGGCTAACACGGTAAAATCCCATCTCTACTAAAAATACAAAAAATTAGCTGCCGTGGTGGCATGCGCCTGTAGTCCCAGCTACTCAGGAGGCTGAGGCAGGAGAATCCCTTGAACCCAGGGGGCAGAGGTTGTGGTGAGCAGAGATTGTGCCACTACACTCCAGCCTGGGTGACAGAGTGAGACTCCGTCTCTAAACAAACAAACAAACAATGAAACACATGGAATTACTGGGTAAAACTGGGAACAATCCACACTTTCAAATAATTCTTTAGTTAGACTACTATGTAAGCCTGGTAACCACTCCTTATAACACTAGAATCCCAGAGATAGATGGAACAGAGTGGTCAGATCATCCAGTACCATTTCCTAATTCATTGATGGGAAAGCAAAAGTCTAGAACAGCTGATTTTCCCAGGATCAACATAGCTCTTCACAAAGTTAGGATCTGAACCCAGACATCATTAGCGTACTGCAATTGTATATACCATCTCAATTTATAGCAAATAACACTGTAACGTTTCTAGCTGCTGTTCTCCCAAACTCTCTCCTCTGAAGCTCAGTGGTCAACAATGTTTGTACATTAATACAACTGTTAGCTTAATCAAGCACAGTAGTGACCCTAATTAGGAAGCACAAAAGATACATGTGAACCCCTCAAAATGTTAGCAAAGGATGCCTATGAATTACCACGCAGCCTAACTGCTAGTGGGTTTTTATACTTAACTAAATCTGGGTAAGACACATCACATGTCAGACCTAAGAGAGTCTCCAAAGGGATAAAAAAAGATCTAGAGGGGTATGGAGGTCAAGGTTTGAGTATGTTTTTCAGCTATAGAGTATCACTTGTATCAGACAGCCAAGGCTTATACTGGTCCGGTTCCAGGAAACACCAAACAACAACTCTATATCTAGCTTAATAGTCTCTGGAGCCATTTTATAGTTAGAGGCATGGAAGAGTTCCATGGAAGAACCATGGAACTACAATCTAAGGGCAGTATTTTGAATATGGGCAAAGAGAACAGTGTTTTTAGATATCCTACAAAAAATATATGTTACTGCAGGGAATCTTTGGAATTTCTTTGGAACACATTCCTTATCAGAGTAGTTGGGTATGATGACGATCTAAGCCTAGAATAATAATGTTCATAATCCAGTGTTCCTAAAGAAAATGAATTGACCAAAAATATAAAAGGCAATACTATCATTCCAAACTAAAGCCCATGGCGTATGTCACATAATTCTTTTAGCTATGGATCCTGCTTTTGAAACAGTGTAACTCCATACAAATGATGTAATTTTTTTTTTAGGGAAACAGTGTATTTATTCCATGCATTTTGTTCTGGCAAGGCAGATCTACTGTTGAGATCCACAGCCTAGAGAATCTGACACAGGTAGATACAGAGAACAGTTATAATGTTTCACTGTTTACATGCAAGCTGGCATATGTACTACGCTACAGAATTCCCATCAAAGTCACCAATTAACAAAATGAATTAATTACTCACTATATGTCACTCACACAGAACAGAGACGAAGTAATCAGGAGAGAAGTCAGAGTTATCCAGTAAAAAGTAATCGGAGGTGTGTTTACATGAATAAAGATATCTTTCAATAAGAAAAAGTAGATTAGCAAAGCTAAACTCTGCATTTCTTTTTTTATTTTTATTTTTTATTGTATTTGTGCTCTGGGGTATATGTGCACGTCCTGCATCCTGCAGGATTGTTGCATAGGTACATATATGCCATGGTGGTTTGCTATCTCCATCCCCCACCCCCTGTTGCCTACATCAGGCATTTCTCCCAGTGTTCTCCCTCCCCCTCTTCTCCACCCACTCTGCGCTGTCCCCCCCTCCTCTCCTCTCCACCCCCTCACCTAGCCCTGTGAGTATTGTTCCCTTCCCTGTGCCCAAGTGTTCTCATTGTTCATCATTCACCTATGAGTGAAAACATGCGGTGTTTGGTTTTCTGTTCTTGTGTCAGTTTGCTGAGAATGATGGTTTCTAGGTTCATCCATGTCTCAAAAAGGACAGGAACTCATCGTTTTTTATGGTTGCATAGTATTCCATGGTGTATAATTTTTAAGTTCTTTGTTATACTCAACCATGAAGAGAAATAACATTTCAGATTTCTATTATAAGCAGGAGTGGTGATATCAAAGTCATCTGTCCCCAAATATCTTACACTTTTCCTCTCTTCCTACCGCCAGATTCCTAAGGATAATAAAAATTATCATCTAATGACACCCTTGTAAAATGTCTTTTGGAAAGCTGTGTGCATTTACTGGGTTTGGGTACTATGTTTCCCAGAAATACAGCACAGGGATTAGTTTATCTGATCAAGATCCACTGGCCCCTAACAACAAGGAGAGAAGGGGCAAAAGTGGAAGCTGTCCTTGCTGTTGAAGGTAGAATAGAATATAAAACTTCACAAAAAGAAAGTCTAAAGTAGATATGCAGAGGTGAGGTCCAGCCATCTAGTGTATTACACTGAGATTTCAGTCATCTAGTGCAGTGGTCCCCAACCTTTTTGGCACCAGGGACTCGTTTCCTGGAAGACAATTTTTTCATGAACTTGGGAGCAGAGATGGTTTCAGGAGAATTAAAGCCCATTACATTTACTGTAACATAGAATTAGTGGTAGCCCCAAGCTTGTGTTTCTGCAACTAGATGGTCCCATCTGAAGGTGATGGGAGACATGACAGATCATCAGGCATTAGATTCTCACAGGGAGCGCAAAATCTAGATCCTTCACACGCACAGTTCACAATATGGTTTGCACTCCTGTGAGAATCTAGTGCCACAGCTGATCTGACAGGAGGCGCAGCTCAGGTGGTAATATGAGCAATGGGGAGCAGCTGCATATAGATAAAGTTTCACTTGCTCACCCACCGCTCACCTCCTGCCGTGCACTCCTCCATGGCCCAGGGGTTGGGGACCTCTGATCTAGTTGGAAATATGAGGGCACTGGGAATTCCAAGTATTCATCATTTAGCTCCCACAAGGTAGGTGAAATAGAATGAATGAGAAAATATTACTCTACATATATAAAATGCTTCACTAAAATCCAGTGATACAACCTATTGAATAGGCCTCAGCCGTCTAATTATATCATCTGGTGACTAGAAGGTATGGTCATAATTACAATTGATACTCACAATATGTGACTATTCCATTTTGAACACACGTTAAACATACTGTATATTCAGTATTTCACAGCCCTTACCATTTTGTCAAAATGAAAAGGGCAATTACTCAAAATGTTCTATTTCTTACCAGTATCTCCGGACTGGGTGGTGGAGGAGGAAGCTGGACTGGAGGCAAGGTACTCAAGGCAAATCCTTGCTTTACTTTGTTTATTTGTTCATTGTACTGTGTCTGGTAGGAAAAGAGCAAAAACACTTTAGAGTGCAACCAACTTTAAAGAAACAGAATATGGGAATACTTGATGTAGTTTTGAATAATACAACATAGAAGATGGGTTCCCAACTTGTCAGAAATAACATAAAAACAGGTTCTGACTGAAAAGGAAAATTTTACAGGCCATCCCCACATGTAAACAGTTGTATTTTTAGGAGTGGTTATTGGTTAATAAGAAACAGAGACACAGACAATTCAGGGATCCTTGTGATAATTCCTTAGTGTTTCCATAATTTTCAGCTCTAAATTAGGAAACACTGATATAAAGTACAAAAAGAGATTAAAGATTCAAGAAGCTATAAATATTATACTGGCAAAAAAAACAGGAAAAAAACGTATTTGTAACAAAGAGTTAAACTACTTGCAAATGTTCATTTTAAAAACTGAAGGAAACACTATAGAGATTACTTATTAAATTCTACATTGTGTTTATCTCAACATCTCTAACTCTAGCTTGCTCCGGGTCCATATATATTTTATTCTCTTGGATTTTGCCAAAAATGAGACTCCAACCTGGAAGTTTAACAACACACTTTCAACATTTTTTGGCATTGTCCTCACTTTTGCTTACCATATTATTTTGTAAAGAGCTGGAAAAGAAAGTCTTATAAAACAAAACGTTTAGAAACTTCTGCACAGAGGACATGTGCTCTGAAGGGCAGGTCTTGTAAGGCCAAAATTTTGAATAAATCCAACAGAAATGCTAAGCATCACTAAAGATTGAGTAAGAAAGAGTTTAGAAACAGTGAAAACCCCCAAAGGAGCAGGACAAATATACAGTACTTGGCATTTCACAATTTAATGACAATGCTTTTTTTTCTGATAGTGTTGTGAAATCACAAAACAATCAACATTACATATCAACCTTTATGTGTGTGTGTGTGTGTGTGTGTGTGTGTGTGTTCTAAAACAAAATTAATTAATAAATATTCAGTGGATTATCTTCTGTAGCATCGTTCCACCAGTACTTAGGAATTTACTATTTTGCATTATAGAATAATTACATAAACAGTTAGAATGAAAACTAATACAGATCTACTTGATTTTCCTTTTAATGCTATAAACACATTATTACTCAGAATACATGAAAACATTTAGTTTTTATTCCAATTTCTGTTTTAGAGACAGTCTCACTCTGCTGTTCAAGCTGTAGTACAGTGAGATGATCATAGCTCACCATAACCTGAGCACCTGGCTCAAGTGATCCTCTCACCTCAGCTCCCAAAATTCTGGGATTATATGCATGAGCCACTGTGCCCACCCAAAACATTTAGGTTTGATTGGGGCATTGTTAGGTTTAAAATTCAAGGAAAGCTAGGTGTGAGGGCACAATTTTTTAATTTATTGTTTTCTTGACTAAGGATATAAAAGACTACATGTGTGAGTCAAGGATGTTACCTACAACTAACCACATAGAAGTAATATCAAACTGAAGGCATAAACTTTTATAACTAAAATGGAAAAATATATTCTTCCTTAAATTTTTTTACTAATATGTCTTCTAGCTTTACACCACCTATAACATTAAGCCAATTTACTCTAAATATATTTCAGGACTTACCCTGAGGAATGCAATCTTGTTTCTAACATCTGCCACTATGGCATTCCAACTGTCTACCGCAGCTTTTAATTGAAGTGATTCTAGGTTGCTGTTGTAGAAAACGAGACATAAAAGAAAGCTCTTTCTTTTTATAACACTTAAGTTTTCCAAACATTTCTATCATGCTTTCTAGCATATATGTCAACAAAAAACAAAATTACCCCCATCACAACAACAATTACCTCAAATGCACATAAAGATGTACAGACAGGTTTGTTACTAAAAATAAGTACAAAAACCAGTAACAAAAAAATTAATTTTTCAAGAGCAAATATAATTTATGCTTCCAGAACAAGTTTTCTTCTATCTTGATGATGTATTTTTAGTACATATTATAAAACCTTTATAAGGAATCTTTCCAATGAAGCAGGAAAATCTTAGTCATCTAATACAGCAGTGTTCTCAAAAATGTTAACTCATGTTGGAAGCAAGTTTTGGACTATCTTCATATTAACTATGAAATCCAAAAGCAATGGTTGGCCTACATGGCTCCTTTCAAATTAGAAAAAAATACTGTCTATGGAAAGGATAAATTAGAAATACCCTCTCTCTCAGGATGAATGAGGTTGCTGCCTTTATACAGTATATAAATTGCACAAACAATAGTTATATCAACTCATGCCTATCAAATGACTTAACAAAAGTAGAAACAACTTTGAAGTTGTTAGGGTCTATGATCTCTAGAAAACAAATTTCATATGGTTTTTTAAAAGGTTCTATCCATTATAACATCCCACGCCAGTATCACCCAGCCCAACAATTTTATAAGAGCTGACTAAGTTATCACTAGGATCATCTCATATAAAGAAGCTTCATAATATCCTAATCTATACAGCATTCTTTCCTTCTAGCAAGCAAAGATAGACTGACCATTTACAACAGTACTTCCCTGACTTGAACGCACATCAGTATATCCTGATAATCTTGCTCATCAGACTCTGATTATTTAGAATTAAAGAACAGTGCTGATTATTAAAATGATAATCATTTAAAAATAATGATGCCTGGTCCCAGAGATTCTAATTTAATTAATTCTTTAAGTTTGAAGGTATATCCCATAAGATTATAAATTTAAGGAGAATTTCATGCAACCTGTTCAATATTTGAAAATTACTCTATAATTACTATAAAAGCATAGCAGAAAACTACCTTTAACATATGATTTAGGTGTTAAATATTGACGTTTCCCTCAACATATTCCCTAGGTATTTAAAATCAGGCATTACATCGCTTCTCGGCCTTTTGGCTAAGATCAAGTGTAAAATCAGGCATTACAAAGGAAAACCATTAGAAAAAAAAGTCTTCCAATTAGAATCCACCTTGTTTCATAAGTATCTGGTATTCATGTATATCTCTGACTGAGAGACTTTTGATCTACTTCACGACGGAGGAAGGGAAAAATCTTTTAGCAGGTATTATTGTACACAGTACTCAGTAGACTTCTCAGTGTTTCAGCAGAAGCAGCCAAGTACAAGCATCAAAGTAACTAAATGACTTTTGAGGTTTAAAAATGAAAACAACAAAAGCTTCTGGTAAAAGGAATTTCACAGGAAAAAAAATGAAAACCCACAAAACCCATAAGAGCTTCTTTAAGAACTCTGATGTCACATATGTAAAACACATCACAGATTACATTCAACTGTGGAGACAATTGCTAACATCTCTAAGATTAAGATGCATTAAGGAAGAGGGAAAGGTTACCTTGCTGCCATGTGAGTCACCCTGGCAAGTTGATTGAGACATTCCTTTTCAGTCTGCTCCAGATGAAGCAAACCAAAATCCCTACGACACTGTAAGAAATACACCTACAGGTTTTTGAGAGAAAGAGAAAGAAGTTGAAGGTGTGCTTGTAAAAGAACATTCTCTTCTCAATCATCTCAAGTAAATTTAAAGCTATTTCTCAATTTCTTCCAATAGTATCTGGGTTTCTTGACCATTCAAGATACATTACAAAAGCTTTTAAATCAATGCCACCTCTGCAATTCTAATTTCCTTATTTAATGGTTAATAGGTTGGTAAACATTCTAGAATATATCTTTTCAAATTTGTACTCATACTGGAATCATCTCAGAAACTTTCAAAAATAGTGCCTTGGTCGCAGATATTCTAATTTGATTGATACTAGTTATAGCTTGGGCACTGGCATTTTTAAAAACTCTCTGGTAATTCTAACATGCATTAAAGTCTGAGAACACTCCTGCTATCTATTTTTTCTCATTGATGAAGAGGTAACAAAAACATCAGACCATACAGAAAGATATGGGTTTGGAGACTACATGGTCCAGTGTCTCTCCTGTAGCAGGAAACCTTTCTGTATCACTACTTGCACAGTCATTTAGCCTCTGTTTTTCACTACTAATCACTCAGTATTCACTAAAATACACTGTTGGGCAGCATTAAGTATTAGAAAGTTCTTCCTTTTCAAAATTAACAATACAAGCACAAAGAAATTTACTGATTAAAAACAATAAAAAAACACTGTATACACTTGAGCTTTTAAAAGAATCTGAACTTGTTCTTTTGTTAAAGCTAGTATCCCAACAATATTCTTCATGAATTTTTGGTTCAGATACTACTTCTTGGTTGCTGACTTTCAGGATTCCAAGTTCTCTGCTGGAGAACAGAGTTTACCCATGACAGAGGTGGAGGGTTTGTAATGTTTTTAATGTCAGGAAGCTCTCTAAAAATGTGAGTCTTATTGTATATCAAGTTTGGTTATGTACAAATGAAAATTACATACACACATACAATCATATTTATTTGGAGAGACCCTAGCTGTGGTGTTCTAAGCTAATTTACAAAAGTTTGGGTAATTTTATGGCAGTCTGAAAAGCAAGTTGGTTTTTTACATTCAGGTGTATGATGTGTCTGTATTTTTGTAAGATCTATATAGGAAGTGGCAGACAAATAAGATATTGTGACAGTAGTAAAATGTTATTATTAGAAGTCTGGCTTAGTGACTTGGTTTCATGAGAATTTCCCAAGATGTCTGTATTTGCTATACACACTGCAACAGACTGATTTCTTCGAGTCACTGGGGGAGAACAACATAAGATCATCAAAACTGAAGTATTCATACATGATAGGCCAATGAGTCAAAAAAGCACAAGACTTTGAGCTGTATTTTCCTGGCTGATCCTAAGATGTCTTATTTCTGTTTATACAAAAAGTAGTCTTTTAAAAATTCTTTAGTATATGGTATACAAGTAAAACTTTCCCCCAACACCCCATACCCCGGCCCTCATTTGTTTGGTTTTTACCTCGGCTGTTAAAGCTCTGCTAGTTTCTGCATTCAGTTTGCTCACGTATGTTTTCATTGTGCTTTCCAGATTATGCTTTTCCATTTCCCACTGAGATCTGAAATATATGATCATTAAAGACTCAGCAATATTACATCAAGCACAGCGTTTTTCATCTTATTCAGGAGGAAAAAAGTTATACAATCAGTAGGAAGTTATTTCTTGGAAAAGTGTATAGCACATGGAAACAAGAGAAGATATTGTTCAATCCCTGCTGTTATCCTTTACTATCAATAATATAGAAGTTTTAAAGCTATCAGGGTATAGGTTATGATTCAAAATGTGGCTCTGAAATCAAGTTGTCTGAGGATGAATCTCAGCTCCACAGCTTATTAAATGTTAAAACCCCTCAGCAAGTACAATGAACTGAATGTTTGTGTCCCCCCAAAATTCGTATGTTGAAATCTTAACCCCCAAGGTGACAGTATTAGGAGGTGGTACCTTTGGTAGATGATCAGTCATGAGGGCACAACTCTAATGAATGGAATTAATGCCCTTTTAAAAGAGGCCTGAGAGAGCTCCCTTGGATGCCTTCTGCTATGTAAAGTTACAGCAGAAGACGACTGTTTATGAGGAAATAGATCCTCACCAGATACCAAATAGGCTGCCACTTTGATCTTGGACTTCCCAGCTTTCAGAACTGTGAGAGATACAATTCTATTTTTATAAGTCACCCACTCAGTAGTATTTTGATATACCAGCT
Source organism: Sapajus apella (assembly GCF_009761245.1). Taxonomy (NCBI): domain Eukaryota; kingdom Metazoa; phylum Chordata; class Mammalia; order Primates; family Cebidae; genus Sapajus; species Sapajus apella. Next base: position 12,063,248 of record NW_022436980.1, read on the forward strand.
CAACCTAAGACCACAAGCTACTTAATTTCTCTATACCTCAGTTTAGAGGAAAAAATAGTACTACCTACCTTAAAGAGCTATTGTGAAAATTAATTCAGATAATACAAGGCACTTTGTGTTTGGCACATAATAAGCACTAAATAAATGTTAGCTAGTATCATGATTAATATGTTCTACATGAAATTTCTATAAGCTTTTTTGTATTCCAACAATAACAACCACATAGGTTTTTATTATTCCTGTCATTAAGTGAAGTCACTGCATTAAAATATTTGATTGGTTATTTCAGTGTTCATAGTCAATGTTTTTGACAGAAAGCACACCCTATAGTTTGAAAGGGAAGGAGGGAGATGATGGTAAAGACATTGTTTACCATCATTCCAAGGACATTAGGGAAGTGGTTACCTTTAAGGTTTCTTTTTTTATTCTCATCTCAGTTTCCTACACTTGACTCCAAGAATTCTATATACAAATCAAATTCTAAATTTAATGAAAACAATTAATTGAAAATATAGCATTATAATAGAGACAGTCAAAGGCCATCCTCAATGTTTTATTATTAGAAACACTTGGATACTTGAGGACCTAACAAACATTGATGAGAAACTTGGTAACAATATCATCACTACAATAAGTATCATTAAAGCTAGACTTTCTTGAGGAGAAAAAAATAAAGCTCTTAAAGCAGATATATTAACATAAGAGGAATTATTATTTTTTAATGCTATTGCTGCAGTCCCAATATTCTCTCTCTTCTCTCTCCCTTCCATAATTTGTATACCTTCCTAAGAGTGTCTGCTCTTAAGATGACTGCTAGCAGCTTCTTAGAACTATATTTAGAGGATCCAAGATGGCCGTTTAGGAACAGCTCAGGATTGCAGCTCCCAGTGAAAGCGCAGAGGGTGAGTGGACGACGCGTTTTTATTGCCCACAGACTAGGAAATTCCCAGGCAGAGGAGCTCCACGGTCGCCAGCGCGGCTGTTTCGGCCAGCGCAGCTGTGCCGGCCAGCGCCGCTGCTTTGCCCCGCGCGACTGCTTTGTCGGCGCCCCGGAGCAGCGGTTCTCCGTACGAAATACACCAGTCTGGGTGCCCTTTTGGCTGGTGATTGGAGCCACGGGAAGCCACCCATTCGTCTATTTAAAAAGGGAACTGAGCAGAGAACCAGGACAGTAGATTCCAGGGCAAAAAAAAAAAAGCGCCACAAACCCCAGTGCCGCTGTTTAAGCCAGCGCAGTGAGTGGCCGCAGGGGAAAACAAACAGACCCCGGTGCCTCTTCAACAGGCGACTGGAACACAAACTTAAAAAAGGAGTTGAGGCAGGGTGCCAGGCGATCAGGCTCGGCTGGTCCCACCCCCGCAAAAGAACAGCAACCAGAAACTCTGGATTGAGACTTTCACAGCAAGAGCAGCTGAACCCGGGACGGTCCAGCTCTGTGGGGGAGGGGCGTCCGCCATTACCGAGGCAGCCCGCCAGGACGGAAGTAGTGGGCCAATGCTGAGGCAGCCTGCCATTGCCAAGGCAACCCGCCACAGCAGAGAGACTCCGCCTCAACAGAGGCGGGCCACCATCGCCAAAGCAGTTCTAACTACACCCATATAAACAGGACTGCAGGGAAGTTCACTCGGCAGCTGGGCAGAGCCCACAGCAGCTCAGCAAAGCCTCTATAGGCCGACAGTGACTAGGCTGCCCCCTTGCTGGGCAGGGCAGGTCTGAAGGAAAAAAAAAAAAAAAAGGCAGCGGCAGCATAACGGAAACTGATAAATAAAGCCCTAAATCCCTGGGACAGAGCACCTGGGAACAAAAAGCAGTTTATGAGTTCTGCTGCAGCAGACCTAAACGTACCTGCCCAGCAGCTCTGAATGAACAACAACAGAGCACACAGCTCACCATTTGAGCTCCTATAAAGAAGAGATCGTCTCCTCAAGCAGCTCCCTCACCCCTATATATCCAAAGAGACACCTCATAAAGGAGAGATCAGATTGACACTAGGCGGGTATCCTTCTGGGACAAAGATAGCAGAAGAAGAAAACTGGTAACAACCCTTACTGTTCAGCAGCTGCTGCAGGTGAACCCCAGGCAAGCAGGGCCTGGAGTGAACCTCAGCAGACCTACAGCAGAGGGGCCAGACTGTCAGAAGGAAAACCAAGAAACAGAAATAACCTCATCATCAACAAACAGAACGTCAATCTGAAAGATTTGAGATCCAATCTGAAAGCCAGCAACTACAAAGTCGACAGGTGGATAAATCCTTAAAGATGGGAAGAAACCAACGCAAAAAGGATAAAAACACCCAAAACCAGAACACCTCTCCTCCTACAAGGGATCACAACTCCTCACCAGCAAGGGAACAAGGTTGGAGGGAGAACGAGTGTGATGAAATGACAGAATCAGACTTCAGAAGGTTGGTAGTAAGAAACTTCTGTGAACTTAAAGAACATGTTCTAACCAAATGCAAAGAAACTAAGAACCTTCAAAAAAGATTTGACAAAATGCTAACGAGAATGGACAAAATAGAAAGGAATATAAGTGAATTGATGGAGCTGAAAAAAGCAACACGAGAACTTCGCGAAGCATGCACAAGTATCAACAGCCGAATTGACCAAGCAGAAGAAAGGATATCAGAGGTCGAAGATCAACTCAATGAAATAAAATGGGAAGGCAAGACTGGAGAAAAAAGGGTAAAAAGGAATGAACAAAGTCTCCAAGAAATGTGGGACTATGTGAAAAGACCTAATCTACGTTTGATAGGCGTACCTGAATGCGACGAAGAGAATGAATCCAAGCTGGAAAATACTCTTCGGGATATTATCCAGGAAAACTTCCCCAACCTAGCAAGGCAGGCAAACATTCAAGTCCAGGAAATACAGAGAACACCACAAAGATATTCGTCAAGAAGAGCAACCCCAAGGCACATAATCGTCAGATTCACCAGGGTTGAAATGAAGGAGAAAATACTAAGTGCAGCCGGAGAGAAAGGTCGGGTTACCCACAAAGGGAAGCCCATCAGACTCACAGCAGATCTCTCAGCAGAAACCCTACAAGCCAGAAGAGAGTGGGGGCCAATATTCAACATCCTTAAAGAAAAGAACTTTCAATCCAGAATCTCCTATCCAGCCAAACTAAGCTTCATAAGTGAAGGAAAAATAAAATCCTTTGGGAACATGCAAGTACTCAGAGATTTCGTCACCACCAGGCCAGCTCTACAAAAGCTCCTGAAAGAGGCTCTACACATATAAAGGAACAACAAGTACCAGCTCAACTAAAGGACAAAACACCCAGCTAGCACCAAAATGGCAGTATCAAATTCACACATAACAATATTAACCCTAAATGTAAATGGACTAAATGCCCCAATCAAAAGACACAGACTGGCAAATTGGATAAAAAGACAAAACCCATCAGTGTGCTGTATCCAGGAAACCCATCTCATGCAAGGATACACAAAGGCTCAAAATAAAGGGATGGAGGAAGATTTACCAAGCAAATGGAGAGCAAAAAAAAGCAGGAGTTGCAATTCTCATCTCTGATAAATTAGACTTTAAAGCAACAAAGATCATAAGAGACAAAGAGGGACATTACATAATGGTAAAAGGATCAATGCAACAAGAAGAGCTAACAATCCTAAATATATACGTACCCAATACAGGAGCACCCAGATACATAAGGCAAGTTCTTAATGACTTACAAAGGGACTTAGACTCCCACACAATAATAGTGGGAGACTTTAACACCCCGTTGTCAACATTAGACAGATCAACCAGACAGAAAATTAACAAGGATATCCAGGACTTGAACTCAGACCTGGACCAAGCAAACCTAATAGACATTTACAGAACTCTCCACCACAAATCCACAGAATATACATTCTTCTCAGCACCACATCACACCTACTCTAAAACTGACCACATAATTGGGAGTAAATCACTCCTCAGCAAATGCAAAAGAACAGAAATCGTAACAAACAGTCTCTCAGATCACAGTGCAATCAAGTTAGAACTCAGAATTCAAAAACTAACCCAGAACCGCACAGCTTCATGGAAACTGAACAACTTGCTCTTGAATGTTGACTGGATAAACAATGAAATGAAGACAGAAATAAGGATGTTCTTTGAAACCAACGAGAACGAAGACACAACATACCAGAATCTCTGGGACACATTTAAAGCAGTCTCTAGAGGAAAATATATAGCAATAAATGCCCACATGAGAAGCAAGGAGTGATCAAAAACTGACACCCTATCGTCAAAACTGAAAGAGCTAGAGGAGCAAGATCAAAAAAACTCAAAGTCTAGCAGAAGACAAGAAATAGCTAAGATCAGAGCAGAACTGAAGGAGATAGAGACACAAAAAACCCTTCAAAAAATCAATAAATCCAGGAGCTGGTTTTTTGAAAAGATCAACAAAATAGACAGACCACTAGCCAGATTAATAAAAAAGAAAAGAAAGAATAACCAAATTGATGCAATAAAAAACGATAAAGGGGATATCACCACAGATTCCACAGAAACTCAAACCATCATCAGAGATTATTACAAACAACGCTATGCACACAAACTAATAAACCTGGAAGAAATGGATAAATTCCTGGACACCTGCCTCCTCCCAAGCCTAAACCAGGAAGAAGCCGAAACCCTGAACAGACCCATAACAAGGTCTGAAGTTGAGGCAGCAATTAAGAGCTTACCACCCAAAAAAAGCCCAGGTCCGGATGGGTTCACAGCTGAATTCTACCAGACATACAAAGAGGAGCTGGTACCACTCCTTCTGAAACTATTCCAAACAATACAAAAAGAGGGAATTCTTCCCAAATCATTTTATGACACCAACAACATCCTGATTCCAAAACCTGGCAGAGACTCAACAAGAAAAGAAAACTTCAGGCCAATATCCATGATGAACATAGATGCAAAAATCTTCAATAAAATACTGATAAGCCGATTGCAACAGCACATCAAAAAGCTTATCCACCATGATCAAGTAGGCTTCATCCCGGGGATGCAAGGCTGGTTCAACATACGCAAGTCTATAAACGTAATTCACCACATAAACAGAACCAAAGACAAAAACCACATGATTATCTCAATTGATGCAGAGAAGGCCTTTGACAAAATTCAACAGCCCTTTATGCTAAAAACCCTCAATAAGCTAGGTATCGATGGAACGTATCTCAAAATAATAAAAGCTATTTATGACAAACCAACAGCCAATATCATACTGAATGGGCAAAAACTGGAAGCATTCCCCTTGACATGTGGCACCAGACAAGGATGCCCTCTCTCACCACTGCTATTCAATATAGTATTAGAAGTTCTAGCCGGAGCAATCAGGCAAGAAAAAGAAATAAAGGCATTCAAATAGGAAAGGAGGAAGTCAAATTGTCTCTATTCACAGACGACATGATTGTATATCTAGAAGACCCCATCGTCTCAGCCCCAAACCTCCTGAAACTGATAAGCAAGTTCAGCAAAGTCTCAGGATACAAAATCAATGTGCAAAAATCACATGCATTCCTATACACCAATAACAGACTTAAAGAGAGCCAAATCAAGAACAAACTTCCATTCACAATTGCCACAAAGAGAATAAAATACCTAGGAATACAACTAACTAGAACGTAAAAGGCCTCTTCAAGGAGAACTACAAGCCATTGCTCAACGAAGTAACAGAGGACACAAACAGATGGAGAAACATTCCATGTTCATGGTTAGGAATAATCAATATCGTGAAAATGGCCATACTGCCCAAAGTAATTTACAGATTCAATGCTATCCCCATCAAGCTACCAATGACCTTCTTTGCAGAACTGGAAAAAACCACCTTAAACTTCATATGGAACCAAAAGAGAGCCCGCATAGCCAAGTCAATTCTAAGCAAAAAGAACAAAGCGGGGGGCATCACACTACCGGACTTCAAACTATACTACAAGGCTACAGTAATCAAAACAACATGGTACTGGTACCAAAACAGAGATATGGACCAATGGAATAGAACAGAGGTCTCGGAGGCAACACAACATATCTACAACCATCTGATCTTTGACAAACCAGACAAAAACAAGCAATGGGGAAAGGATTCCCTGTTCAATAAATGGTGTTGGGAAAGCTGGCTAGCCATGTGCAGAAAGCAGAAACTGGACCCCTTCCTGACACCTTACACTAAAATTAACTCCAGATGGATTAAAGACTTAAACATAAGACCTAACACCATAAAAACCCTAGAAGAAAATCTAGGCAAAACCATTCAGGACGTAGGTGTAGGCAAGGACTTCATGACTAAAACACCAAAAGCATTGACAACAAAAGCCAAAATAGACAAATGGGACCTAATCAAACTCCACAGCTTCTGCACAGCAAAAGAAACAACCATTAGAGTGAATCGGCAATCAACAGATTGGGAAAAAATTTTTGCAGTTTACCCATCTGACAAAGGGCTGATATCCAAAATTTACAAAGAACTAAAACAGATTTACAAGAAAAAAACCAACAAGCCCATTCAAAAGTAGGCAAAGGATATGAACAGACACTTTACAAAAGAAGACATACGTGAGGCCAACAAACATATGAAAAAATGCTCATCATCACTGGTCATCAGAGAAATGCAAATCAAAACTACATTGAGATACCATCTCATGCCAGTTAGAATGGCGATCATTAAAAAATCTGGAGACAACAGATGCTGGAGAGGATGGGGAGAAATAGGAACACTTTTACACTGTTGGTGGGAGTGTAAATTAGTTCAACCATTGTGGAAAACAGTGTGGCGATTCCTCAAGGACCTAGAAATAGAAATTCCATTTGACCCAGCAATCCCATTACTGGGTATATATCTAAAGGATTACAAATCATTCTACTATAAGGACACGTGCACACGAATGTTCATTGCAGCACTGTTTACAATAGCAAAGACCTGGAACCAACCCAAATGACCATCGACGATAGACTGGATAGGGAAAATGTGGCACATATACACCATGGAATATTATGCAGCCATCAAAAACGATGAGTTTGGGTCCTTTGTAGGGACATGGATGAACCTGGAAACCATCATTCTCAGCAAACTGACAGAAGAGCAGAAGATCAAACACCGCATGTTCTCACTCATAGGCGGGTGTTGAACAATGAGAACACATGGACACAGGGAGGGGAGCACTACACACTGGGGTCAGTTGGGGGGAAATAGGGGAGGGACAGTGGGGGGTGGGAAGCTGGGGAGAGATAGCAAGAGGAGAAATGCCAGATGTAGGTGAAGGGGAGGAAGGCAGCAAATCACACTGCCATGTGTGTACCTGTGCAACAATTTTGCATGTTCTTCACATGTACCCCAAAACCTAAAATGCAATAAAATAAATAAATGGGGGAAAAAAAAAGGAAGTTGTTGGCTGGGTACAGTGGCTTGCGCTGTAATCCCAGCACTCTGGGAGGCTGAGGCAGGTGGATCACTTGCAGTCAGGAGTTCAAGACCAGCCTGGCCAATGTGCTGAAACCCCATCTCTATTAAAAACAACAACAACAACAAAATAGCTGGGTGTGGTGGTGCGCGCCTGTAGTCCCAGCTAATTGGGAGGCTGAGGCATGAGACTCGCTTGAACCTCAAGGAGTTCAAGCAGGAGGTTGCAGTGAGCTGAGGTTGCAGTGAGCTGAGGTCACACCACTGCACTCCAGCCTGGGTGACAGAGCGAGACCCTGTCTCAAGAAAAATTAAAAAAAAAAAAAATTAAAAAAAAAAACTATATTTATTTATTTTTTAATAGTCCTCACAATGTGCCAGGTGCTGTTTTTGGTGATTAATACAGATTTTTTTTCATTTTTATTATACTTTAAGTTCTGTGGTACATGTGCAGATCATGCAGGATTATTAACATAGGTTTACTTATTATATCACTAAATATTATGTGAAATTTGCCTGTAGGAAAAAATAAAAAATCGGACTTTATCAAATTTTGTTTTTTAAATGACATCAATAAAATGCAAAAGCAACCCACAGGATGAGAGAAACATTTGGAAATCATGTATCTGGTAAGGGACTTGTATCTGATCAGGGACAAGAACTCTTAAAACTCAACAATAAAAAGACAATCTAATTTTTTAAATGGGCAAAGGATTTGAATAGACATTTCTCTAAGAAGATACATAATTGGCCAATAAGCATATGAAAAGATGCTCAACATAACTATCAGTGGGAAAATGTAAATCAAAATCACAGTGATATACTACTTCACGCATAATATAATGGGTAAAATAAAGATGCAATTTAACAAGTGTATCAAATGTTGATCAGAATGTGGAGAAACTGAAACTCTCTTACACTGTTAGTGGGATTATAAAATGGTGCAGCTACTTGGAAAACAGTTTGGCAATTCCTCGAAAAGTTACACCTAAAGTTTACTGATCACCCAGCAATTCTACTCCTTGCTACAAACCAAGAAATACAAAAACATGTTCACAAATCTGTATATAAATAACAATAACAGTATTCATAATAACCAAAAAATGGAAACAAGCCAAGTGTCCATCAACGGATGAAAAATAAAATAAGGTATATCCAAGGAATGAAATATTATTTATCCATAAAAAGGAATGCATAATGATACATCCTACAACATGGATGAATTTTGAAAATATGTTAAGTAAAAAATGTTATAAGAGGCTACATATTATATAATTGCATTTATATAAAATGTCCAGAATAGGCAAATCCATAGAAGTACATTAGTGGTTGCCAGAAGTGGGAGGAGGGGAGAATAGAAAATGATATCTAATGGGTTCCTTTTCTGAGGTGATAAAAATGTTCTGGAAATAGATGGTGGTGATGACTATAAACCTCTGTGAATACACTAAAAACAAATCAATACATTATGTATTTTAACAGAGAGAACTTTATGCTATATGAAATAGATTTCAAAAAGGTGTTATTAAAAAAATTACTCACAGGCAAAACAGATGAGTAAGAATAAAACTTGCTCAATTTCATAAAGCAGTCACACCTAACAGTACTGATTTGGGTAACTCTTAAGCTCTAGTAGTTTGTTGTGGGACTATAACATTGCTGATACAGATTCTTCTGGCAGTTTTCTAGAGTCAGAGCTAAAGTGGCCATACCTTCCTATTTGCCTAAGATACTCCCAGTTTACGCCTTTTGTCTCAATGCATTATTAATACTGTTCAATAGCAGCCTCAAAAGTACCCCAGTTGGAATGATAAATTACATTCATATGCCAGCCAGAAATCGTTGAGTGAAATACACAGAGAGAGTGCACCCAAAGAAAAAGCTAAGTTTGTTACCTTTTCATGGAAAGTTGCTCTTTAAGGTTCTTGATTTCATTATCTTTAGTATGGATTTGACGCTGTAATCTAAGCAAGCAAACAAGAAAGTCAAAAAATGTTAGAAAATATGTCTCATTAACACAATCAGAACAGCTCTAGCTACAACTGTGCAGGAGACCAAGTATGTCCATTTGGGGCCACAAATCTTCAGCCTGAATACAAATGAACTCCTATACCTGATCCTTTTGAAATGTATCTTGTTTCTGATGTCTGATTTACTTACTTCCTAAAGAAAGGGGAACTCAGTTCTAATTCAGTAAATTACACAGCATATCTTGTATCCTCAGCTCAACGACATGGAAAAATGTCTTTGGCTCTTCATGCTTCAGCTTACTTACTAGAAAACAGAGATCGTATCTTCTGATTTTATAAGACTGTTGTGAGATTGAGAACTTTAAGTTCCTTAAAGTGGTATTATATCAAGTCATGCAAATTAGAAAGACTGATCTAAAGGAAATCAGACCTTAAATACTGAAGTGACGAGGGTGTATGCAAATGCTAATTTTAATTAAAACTATGACTTAGCACCTGTGGGTCACTCATATGCTCTTATCATGGAAAGAATGGGTAAAAATTTTGTATAAATCAGAATCTATATAGCCTGTTATCAGCTTCAAAATTAATATGTAAGAAACTAAGAGAAATACATGTTTTTGCTTGACATATATTCACATGCCATTTTTCATGTTCCTCCCTTATGCTGCTGTATTTCTTTTCACAACCAAGCTTTTACATAAACCTAGTAATTAACTTAAATATGAAGAGATTTATAATAAAAGCACATTGTCCTTTAAGTCTCTAACATGTTTAAGCTCTTGGAATACATAGAAGAGTTTGGTTAATATAAAGTATTGGAATAATAAGTTCTTGAAATGACAACTGTAATGTTGGATGGATTGCTCACTACTAGATGTCAGAGACTACCCATTCACCTTTACGGTAAACTTCTTAGATTTAGAGATTTACAGTTAATGTTCTGTTGGTCTGAGAATGCAGTGAAAAGAAACCAGGTCTCTTTCTTTACAAAAGAGGTCACATTCTAAAGTGAAATATTAAGAAATATAAGTTTGATTACAGTAATACATAGGAATATGTTGACAGAGTTGAAAAAGCAGTAATTTGTAAGACTGACATCTTGTTTTCCTTTGTATACTTCCATTACTTCAATGCTGTACCTAGCTCTAGTTTAGAGTGGGCAATAAGAGTAGACATAACTAGTGGGTATTCAGAACACCTAGATTCTTAAATAATAGAGGATAAGGTAGGCATAGTTCTTATTATCCAGCTCAGGTAAGAGTCAGCTACATATGTTCAGGCAGTCTTTTTCTCATGTTTAATATGACAGGATGAAATTATTATATTTTCTTTTCTAAAAAATCTAAAGTTCTCAAGTTAACTCTGGCTATTGAGTTTTATTACAGACTTTATTAACAGCAGTTTCTTGACATTTATTAAGTGCTTAGTGTAGTTTATGCAAAGTAAGTCACTTGCATAAAATTTTCTTTTTAACACTTTATCATCAACAAATATTTGCCAAACATTTACTGCACACATCAAACTGAATTAGGCAAAAAAAAAAAAAAAAAAAAAAACAAAAAAAACAAAATGATTTTTTGCTTTCTAATCTCCATATTCTAGGATGAAAGAAGCCAGCATTTACAATTAAAGAATATTTATATTTTATCACATACTCTTGGGCAATGATCGGATGAATTAAACAAAGAAAACATTCAAAAGCTTATATGAGAACACAGAGGAGTCATTATGTCCATTCTGCCTTGATGCCCTGTCTTTTCTTCCAACTCATCCCACCTAACCTTCAATGCCGAGGATCAGTACTATGTCTTTAATAAAATTCTTCATTGAAGGAAGTTCCTTATCACAACAATCAAAAGTATTCTATCTACCCTACAAAATTTCCATTAAGTATATCCTTGACAGTTTTTTATTACATACTTTTAAAAATAGTCAAACTGTTTATTTTGAGAGAATTGTAAATTCATATGCAGGTATAAGACATAATATACAAAGACCCCATGTATCCTTTTCCCAATTTCTCCCAGTGGTAACATCTTGCAAAATTATAGTATAATACCATAACCAGAATAGTGATGGTGATAGTCAAGATACTGCACAGTTCTATCATCACAGGGATCCTTCATTTTGTCCTTTTAAAGCCACACACACTTCCCTTCCACTCCCATTCCCTTCTTATAACATTGGAACCACAAATCTGTTTTCCATTTTTATAATTTTGTCATTTCAAGAATGTTCAAGAAATGGAAACATATAGTATATAAGCTTTTGGAACTTTTTTTCATTCAGCATAATTCTCTGATGTTTGTAGTGTTTGTAGTATTTGCAGTGATATCACTATTTCATTCTGGATGGTAGTAATTTATGTCTTTTCTCTTATGTTGTCAGTCTTGCTGGAGGTCTGTCGATTTTATTGACCTTTTCAAAGATACAACCTTTTGTTTCACGGATTTTCTCTACTATTTTTCTTTTTCCAACTCATTCTTTTTTAGTTTCTTGTTTTTGAGATGGGCCTCACTATGTTGCCCATGCTGAACTGTAACTCCTGGGTTCAAGCAATCCTCCCATCTCAGCCACTCAAGTAGCTGGGACTACAGGTGTACACCGCTGCATCCTGCCTCCATTATTTCTAATCTTTATAATTTCTTTCCTTTTGCTTAAGTCTATTTTGGTTTTCTTTTTCTCGGATCTTGAAGTAACAGCTTGGATTATCCACTGAAGACTTTTCTCTTTTTCTAATGTGTCTGTCTGTTTAGTGTTATAATCTTCTCAGCACTGCCTCAGCTGTGTGGCACAAATTTTGACATAATGTATTTTCACGTAAATTCAATGTATTTTGTTTCTCTTTGACCTATGGATTATTTAGACATGGGTTGCATAGTTTCCAAGCCTTTGGAGGTTTCTTGGTATCTCCCTGTTACTGATGTCTAATTTGACTCCATCCTGACCTGAGAACATGCTTTGTATGATTTCAACTCTTAAATTTGTTGTTGAGGTTTTATGGCCCAGGATATTGTCTTTCTTGGTAGACACATCCTGTGGTCACCTGAAAGCATGTGTATTCTACTGTGGTCTGATGGGGTATTCTATAAATATCAATTAAGTCCTGTTGGTTGATGGTGGTTATTGAGGTCTTCTATATCCTTGCTGATTTTCTGTTTAGTAGTATTATAAATTGAGAGTGGGGTTTGAAGTATTCAATTATAATGGTAAACTTCTCTATTTCTCCTTTCAGTTCTATCAGGTTTTACTTTATGTGTTTTGAGGATGTTTTTGGACATATACCTTAAGATTCCTGTGGATTGAGCCTTTTATCATTATGTAATATCCCTCTTTGTGTCCAGCAGTCTTCTTTCCTCTGAAGTCCACTTAATCTAATTTTAATATAGCCACTCTTACTTTTTTTAATAAACCTCTGCATGGTATATCCTTAACTTTATTCTTATTTCGGTCCCTTTACCCTCCTCACTTTTTGAATATATTGCGTTTCTTCTACGTACATTGAATTCCATGAGATGGCGTTAAAATTTTTGCCTCAACCATCAAATATGATTTAAGAAATTAATAAACAGTAGAACAATCTCTTATTATTTATTGTACTCTTTACTCCTTCTGATGGTCTTCTTTCCTTTCTGAAGTTTCAAGCTTCTATCATATATCTATTTTTAATGTTTAGACACCTTTCTATAGCCATTCTTTAAAGGTAGGCTATATGAATTTACTAGCAATAAATTCTAATAATTTTCCCTTGTCTGAGACTGTCTTTATTTTCCTCTATTCCTAAAGAATATTTGTGCTAAATATGGGATTCATGGTTCTGCTTTTTTCTTTCAGTAACTGAATAAACTGCCATTTCATTCTGGTCTTCATGGTTTCAAATGAACAAAATCTGTTGTCATTCGAATTACTGTTTCATAAGTAATTTTTTTCTCTGCCCTTTTTCAAGACTTTGTCTTTTATTTTCAGAAGTTATGATGTATCTTAGCATGGATCTCTTGGAGTTTTTGCTATTTGGGGTTCACTTAGTCTCTGAATTTGTACATTTATACATTTAATCAAATTTGGGAAATTTTCAGTATTTCTTTGAATACTTTTTCAGTCTCTCTTTCATTCTGCTCTCCTTCTGAAATTCCAGTGACAAGTACTTTAGCTCTTTTGTTACTGTCCCACAGGTCCCTTACATTCTGTATTTTTCTCTCAGTCTATTTTCTCTTTGTTCTTCAGATTGAGTTCATTCTATTCAGCTGTCCCCGTGTTCACTGACTGAATCCTTTTGTCATCTCCACTCTACTAGTGAGTATATCCAGCAACTTTTTAATTTAATCACTGTATTTTCTAGTTATATATTTCCCACTCTTTATTATAACTTATTATTTCCTTACAGGGATTTTCTATGTTTTCATTTGTATCAAGATTATTCTGTTTTGTTGAAGCATTTTTATGATGGTGGCTTTAAAATCCTTGTCAGATAATTCCAATATCTGAATAATATTAATATTGTGATTTGCTGGTCTTTTATCTTTCTTGTCTGAATTTCCTGGTTCTTGGTATGGTCTATGTTTTCTACTCTACCCTAGATATTTTGAATATTATGAGACTCTGGGTTCTATTTAATCTTCCTATTTTTAACAGATAGTCTCCTGTTAAGGTATAATGTAAAAGCCAAGGAAGGTGGGTATGCACGGCTTTGCACTGTGCTCTACAAAAAGCACCCCAGGAAAAGTGGGCACTGACTCGCACTGCCTCAATGCAAATGAGAGGTGTACAAGTTCAGCTCCCCTCCCAGTCCCACTGATACCTTCCCATGAAAGTGGAGCACCAAGTCACATTGCCTTCTTGCCGCCAAGTGGAATATAAGATCAGCTCTTTGCTGGACCCTGCTGACATTAGGAAAGAAGAAAGCAAAGGACTGACTCACAATACTTTGTTGCTGCAGGGTAGAGGCAGAAGTTCAGCTCCCTGTTGTGCCCTTCTAGCACCAGCTGAGGGAAGGGGGGAAAGGGAATGCCAACTAGCCCCATGGGTGAAGACTTAATTATCAGTGAGAGGGAGTAAGGATGAAGCCTAGTATTGACTAGTTTTGTCTCAGACTGGCTTGTTAAGTAATATTGGTGCTGGGTAGCGGTAAAGTTCAGCTTTCAGCTGACTGACACATCCTGCAGAGGAATTAAAGTACCGTCTCCTTCTCCCCAGTGGAACACGGAAGTCGGCTGCCTGGTTAATACTGCCAACACTATCCTACAAGAAAAACAGGATTCCTGCTACCTACTTCTGTTAGATGGGAGAATCGGTGTGTACCGCTTACTTCCAAGGGGTGGCATGGGACCACTTGTGTGTGGCTGCAGTAGGGTGGGTATTGTCAAAAAGCCCTTCTATTATTATAATTTCCTTTTACTGATCCTTTGGCTAGAAGAAACAGGCTTTTTTAGAGTTTTTTTTCCCCTCTGCTTTTTAGCAATTCCAGGTTAAAGGCTTCAGCAGTGCCCGAGATATATGGGAGGCAATCAGAAAATTTATTGCCAGATCATTCCTTAAGTCTCAATGTCTTTAGACAGCATGCTTTCTTATTCCACCTTCTAGAGTGTTACTATGCTTTTCTGTTGTGTTATATCCAGGGTGTTTAAGTTTTTAAGAAGAAACAGCTGTGAGAAATGGGGCTATACATCTTAGTGGACCTGGAAGTCTCTGTTTTATGTAATTTTATCCTTACGTGTTAATCTACACTCTCCATTGGATCATAATGAATGTCTCACACATCTTGGTATCTTCTACATGTGCCTTCTGTAAGTTTTCTAACATAGTAGGCCCTTGATAAATGTTTGGTGAATGGCCAACATTAAATGCTCATTTTGTGAAGGCATATGCATCCCCTACAGTGGACTGCTTATAGCCTCAAGCATGTAAGGGTACATGGGCCACCTGTCAGGAGTTGAGGAGGAGTATCTTCAGATGGAAGGAAGTCAGCTCATCTGAACTGACAGCATTGCTTTTCTAGTCTCTGATATTATATGACATATTTCTAGATTAGTCATCCTCTTTAGGCTAAACAATGAAGTTTGAATGCTGAAGTACAGTTTCTTAAATGATTGCAGCCACCTTCGTTTGTCTAAGCTTTCTTAAGTCCCACAGTCTTCTAAACTTGAATGATCTCTCTAACTCTAGTAAGGATCAGTCTGACAATGCTTGTGAATGAAATTATGTTGTCAGAACGATGGCATCTAGTTCTTGCTAATAACCCCTTCATGTGGCAGATACAATATGTGAGAGAAAACTTAGACCTAAATCTCTGGCAAATATTTCCCCAATTTTATAAGAAACAGCTTGGACTCCCCACTCTAAGACATTCCCAGTACTTGTCTATTCTCCCTATCAGCATTCTAGGAACTGCAATGTATTTTAAACTAGACTTTTTGGATGGCTGGTGTCTTATGGTATTAGTTTGTTAAAATAATTTGGTTGAAACTATGCTACTATTCAAATCAATACAGGTTGGAAGCAGTAATTAGTAAAGAAAGAACAAACAAGGTTACTAATTTTTCCCTAAGTCAGTCAGAATTTTTGGTCAGGATACATAAAGTATATCCTAAACTTTAGGTTTAGGAGAAAAGAGATTGGGGTAAAGTGGGAAAGAGTCAATCAAACAAACAAAAAAAGAGATTTATTTTCAATCTCACAGGCTTAGAACACAAATGCTCTGAAAGACCAACATAAAAATGCACTCAACTGATTCCCTGGTGTCTTTGAGGAATGTATTCATATACTATAAAGAAACAGCCAATCATTGGTCACATTTTTACAAATTAGAGTCATGACCTGAAAGTTAATTATCTTTCTCATGTAATTCTATTACATTCACACTTGTTCGCCAATACATGAAAAGCTTGATATATAGTGTGAGCAGCTGCTTATTTCTCAATCCAGTTGGCAAGACAAAAATATGGTTGGTTTTTAAACAAGCGCAGCCTTATTGTTGGAGTTCCTAATGTGTAGTCACAGTGCCACCTAGTGGTTATGCAGGGATTAAGTATTAAGGATACTGTTTATTACGGGGCAAACCCAGAATTTCCTTTTATCAAAAGATTTACACTTACTTGGAAACCTTATTGATTCCAAAAGCCACTTGTTGATTAAGAGATGAAATAATTTTGTCTTTCTTTTTAATCTGCATTTGGCTTTCTTGCCACCGAAAAGTCACTGTTCTCAACTGTCTTTTGAAATCCTGATCAATAAAAATATTATTTCAGATAATTCTGTTCAAATAACCAGAAATTGAGAGAAAAATGCAAACAAAGTTATTTTCAAACAGAAAGCACCTGTAAGTCTAATATTTGAAATACTTCTCACTTCCCTCAGATCTAATGGCAAAAATACTTACTTCACACTGATAGTGCAATTTATAAAGCTGCCTTTGACGAGCAAGCCTTTCCTTTTCAGTTTCTCCATAGTCTGTAGTTACTTTGCCAGCTGAGCCCTATTGAGCAAAGGAAATATGCATGCCTTACTTTCCTCTAAAAAAAAACACTAATATTTTAGTTATTTGAAAGGGATTTAGAGTTGCCATCTAACTCCTGTTCATGTTTTTTGTCTCAAGTAAAACACCCAACTTAGATAAACTCACCATTAGATAAACCCAGCTCCCCTCAATTATAGCATTTAATAAAAAGTACCAGTTACTTGCCTGTTGCTGCTACTGCTGGAAACCACTAACTGCATGCTTACCATTTCTTAAGCATTTTCTTTGTAAGAGTAATGCTTTTATTGTCATAAGAACCATATGATGTAGACAGTCATTATTTCCATTTTAGAGATGATAAAATAGTGAGTAACTTGCCCCAAATCACATAGACAGTAAGTGGAGGAGCCTGCATTCTAACTCAGGCAGTCTTAATTGCACAAGCACTTAATTATTACACTGCATCATCTGAGTTTAATGTTCAACTTATCCACCAGATTGTAAACACCGTAACAGAGACTCTGTCTTAGCATAGCTCTTGACAAAATGCAGGTGAATGTATCATTTTGGCTAAAATGTACATATTCTAATTAGGAGAAAAAAAGGTATGACAATTATATGAATGTTGTACCATCAGCCAAGGAAGCATTTGTACTAACTGTACCCTTAGACAATAAGTATTCCTACATACTATATACCACTATATTTAAACAGCAGAGCAGGTTATCACTGAATTCACACTAGCAGGTAAAAAAAATTGGTTTTTAAAAAAATTCTTTCATTTGCTGTTGAGCACTTAAATCATGTTCACATGCCTTTTCACATATAGGTACATTATTCCAAGCAGTGTCTACTACCAGGAATGGAGCCAGAAAAAAACAAATGATTATACGTAGTCATTTTTGTAGCCATTTCATGGTAAAAATCATATTTAATTTTTAAAAATCAAAGCAGCTTTATATTACAAAACTATTTTTCTCATGACCTGTAATCTAGTGGTATTATGCTAGGTTTTTTTTTTTTTTTTTCCTTGTGGTATTCAAAAAACCTTTGTAAGAAAAGCATCTGTAATCAACTTTGCCCTATATTTAAAGCCAGGAAATGGTTTGAGGGCTAAGGTGAAGTTTCCTGAAGTTTCCAGCACCTAGGGGTTCTTTATTTTTTATTCTATTTTCCTTCATATAGCCTTCCTTACCTCCTTTTCTGTTTTTCTCTTTCTCCTCACAAACAGTATAAACCACTGGGATTTTCAAAGGGTTATGCTGTTTAAAGAGTCACAGGAAAAACCAGGTAACAACTGAATCTTAGAAAAGGCAGGCACCCTCTCCAATCAAGCTTACCTGCTCTATCATGTCCAGAATATGCAATTCATCCAGGCTATAAAACTTATCTTCCGTTGCAGAATCCTCTTGAACATCACTTGCATCATCTTTTATAAATCTACTGACTGAGTGTGGATTTGCTTGTTCTTTCTTCAACTGTTCTTCCTTTTCTACCACATATGGGCTATAGTGGCAACATAATCAATGTGAGCCTTTACAATCGTACAGTGATTTTCATCTAAGCTATGGCTTCCCAAATTAGTATTGTACTGGTTTCATGAGATGCTCAGCATTAGAAGGGTTCATGGTCAAAGAAAGTTTGGATAGTGCTCATACTGAGTCTTTCTTTTGAAGATTCACAATGAACATTAGCATATTTAAAGCAGCACTTAATCAAGGTACCTATTTAATTCTGTTCATGCCACTGTTTTCAAAAATTATGACACTACAGAGTTCACTTTATAAATTATAACTAGTAATATCAGTTGCTTTGGAAAACAGTATTTCAGAAATATTGGCAAGCATTTCTGCATCTGATATATTATTTTACCATTATAACATCCTTTGTTCTCCCATAATTTCCTTGACAAGTAGGTTGGTTTAAGCAACTTCAGTGATTAGGTCCAATGTACTTTTAAACAGAAGGTCGAAAATAACAACATAAAACAGACTATAAAATGGAGGTTTCTTTTGTAACAGGACTTTTAAAAAAGAACTACAGTAATAACATGGATTTCAGTAACAACTACTAACAGAGACCACTTTTAAATAATGAAAATACTATATACAAATGATAGCAATTAACCAATTTCTACACTTTTTTTCTAAAATTTAATTGCCTGAATTAAATTTTACTGTCCTTTCACTTGGCCTGCTACTTACTAGTTATAAATTTCCTTCCTAATCTCTTTGAATGGCAACAAGAATAGTATTTTTACTTAGATTGTAATATAAATGACTTGATTTAGCTAGTGAATAGAAACTCCAGGATACATTATTACTTTTTGGAACACTGAGATCTAGAAAAAATGAAATCTAATGCTTGTGGAATAATTCATAAAATACTACATAAGCAGTAATTAGGTATTACTGAGGTATTCTAGAGTGATCCAAACATTCTGAAAAGTTCGACGAAATCAATTGCTTGTGTAGAACACTGATTCTCAAACTTAATTACTTTTCTAAATTATCTGAAGAGCTTTTAAAAATTAAATGTTTCTAAACATTCCCACAACTGTAAAAATACAGATGAATTTCTATTTTTGAAAAGTTCACCAAGGTTATTCCTAAATTTTTTAAAGTATACTCACGCATTGCCTAACAACAAGGACAATTTCTGAAAAATGTGTCATTAAGCATTTTTGTCATAACATAATATCAGAGTATTATTATACAAAACTAGATGGTATAGCCTACTACACACCGAGGCTATATGGCATAAACTATTGCTCCTAGGCTATAAACCTGTTACAGCATTTTACTCTACTGAATATGATAGGCAATTGTGATAAGTATTTGTGAATTTAAACATATCTAAACATAGAAAAATTACAGTCACAATGTAATATAAAACATAAAAAACTGTACACCTGTATAGGGCATGTACCATGAATGGAGCTTACAGGACTGGATGGTGCTCTGGGTGAGTCAGTGAATGAGTGGTGAGTACCATACACTACTATAGACTTTAAAATAAACATGGTAAACTTAGGTTACATTAAATTTATTAAAAAATAAAGTAATATCACTACAATGTTATGACAGCTACACCACTACTAGGCAATTGGAATTTTTCAGCTTCATTTTAATTTTATGGAACCACCATCATACCTGAGGTCTGTCCTTGACCAAAATGCTGTTATGCAGTACAAGACTGTACTATAACAGCATTGAGATAATATAAAAAATGTTCATATTTCTAAGATGTAAACTGAAGAATGAAGGGGTGGAATTAAAAGGATGTTTGGGATTGAAAACACTTCAGTAAAGAACAAAATGTCAAAGGAAGTATGAAACAAATGTGAAAAACAGAATAATTGTTGAATCAAAGTTATAGGTACATATGTTATTGTATATATACTATTCTCTTTACTTTTGTGTATATTTGAAAATTTCCATTTAAAGACAAAGCTCCTTGGATGTTCTGATCAACATCCAGATTTGGATCCACTGTGTAAGCAAAATGACTGATGACATTGTTTCATCTTTACTAAGCTATATTTATGGCATTAGACACAGCCTAAAAAACAAACAAAAACTATCGCTCCAGTGGCTCAACCTGTTGCCAAAGAAAGTGAAAACACATCTTAAATGATGAACTATTTTATATACCAAGTGGATCACATCAATTGAAAAAATCAACTACAAGTGATAGATTTAAAGTTAACAAAATATGTTCCTCTTGCTGCTATTTTGAAGATACTTTATGTCCTCAGAGTTCTCTGAAGTAACTACTATTCAATTAACAAACATTTTGGTAGAAATGATGATCTCTTCATTAGGCTGTCTCCACCCCTTCCTTCATATACTATACTGTCATTAATCATGCAAGCTACATGCAAAATACAGTGATTTTTTTGCCATTAAAATGTTTCCATTAAAGGTTCAAAATTCACTGTGAATAACTGGATTAAAAAAAAAAAACAGGTTAAATCTTAAAAACAACAAAGCCAAACTTTTTGGTAAAAGGGGTGACTGAGACATAACAATGATGCATCCTTTAAAATTAGGTCTTAGTCTAGGTTTGGTCTAGACTGCAATGTCTAGACTAAAATGCAGTCTAACTACCGTGTAGACTATATTTTAAAATGACTCAAGTAGCCTTACAGAAAAATGATAAGAGGTTCTATTCTTCCAAAGCAAATAATAATGTTAAATGATAATTTAACTTTTTGTTACTTTCTATAAAAAAGCAGCAACTTATTAATTACTAAGACAAGAAACTATTCTTCTTCTCTTGGGAGGTTTTCTCAAGGAAAATGAGTCCTGATAGGACACATCTTCCTTCTTTGGGGACGTTTTCCTTGAGAAAACTTATAATAAAATGTTTTTATTATGTTCAAGGAAAACGTCCCCAAAGAAGGAAGACTGTGTCATATTAGAAAAGTATGCCTTAAAAATAGTAAGAAAAACTTAAAAATTAAAGTAATACTTACACTTGCTCGTCTTTTGAGTCTGTATTCTGAAAAATAACATAAGAATCAGTAATCTATATCAACTATATCAAAACAACATAATAGTAATATGATTGCATTTAGGTCAGTTTTTCTCAAAAATTTGTGATCATAACTAAAGTAAGAAATATAATTCATCATGTCATATGTACTTGCACATAAATTTTTACACATAAGTATAAAACTGAAATAAGGTTCCGTGAAATAAAACTTACTCATATTGTAGTGATGAACTCTAGCATTTTTTTATTTCTATTTATTCTATTTCCTTTTCTTAAAATGGCAGTTGTGAGTTACTAAATTGGTCTTATAATCTATTACTGAGTCTTGAAACATGACTTGAAAATCACTGATTCAGATGATAGAAATGAGTATTGCGGCTGTGTTTGTACTGATTAGTATGCCTTTGGACACAATGTATGTAATTCCAGCATATTCCTACACTAACTACAAGTGTTCCTGAAAACCTACACATAAGGAGAAAACAGACTGATACTTTAAGAATCTCAGAAAAAGAAGTGTTAAGAAGAACAAAATTTGAAAAAAACCCTTAAAAGCCTAAAACTTTATGTTCATTAAAAGAAAACTATAAAGGCAACATACCAAATAAAGGTAATATCAGTGACATTTAACACATATTAAACTAAGAGTATTACAGTATTAATTTCTACCATCTCTTGGACACAAGAAACTTCAGGGTCTCCTTCTCCACAGATACAATGCTGTGTGTATGAATTTGTTTACTTTCTTGTCTGTATACTAAGATTTTTGTGTTTCAGTGTCTGACCTTATGCTTAATATACAGTGCCAATTTGATTCTATGATTTAGAATTATTGACTCCTGTCTTTGCTCTAGTGTACTTGAATACCTGACTTGAAAAGACTTTAGGTTGTTTACAATAAACACATCTAGCATAATGGATTATTTCTCAAATTCCTTTTGGCTCTTCCCATGACAACTTTATGCCAATGGATATAACAGCCACACGAAGCCACCCAGTTTGATAGGCTCGATTTATTTCCTGTCATGTTTCCTTTTTCCCAAAGCTTCATCACAAGTGTTCTATTCTTGTGCCCTACTTAACTCTGAGTGGTGGACGGGAGGATCTAATTAACCCCCAAAAGAGTTATTAACAATTTGGGAACATTAGAAACCAAATACTAAATGCTTAACTGAAGAAAGGGAACATATAGAGTAGCTACAAAGTTCCCATACCTTCTAGTTAGAAGTTATCTATACTGTCCCCTCTATTTGCTATATAAATTTTACTTTTCCTTCATATTCTTTCAGAGAGTCCCTGATAGGTCCTTTTAGGATGTCGGATAGACATGTTATATAATAAAATAAGTAACAGAGGACACAATTTCATGCATGGAGCCTTTGTCAGCACTGCATAACAAATGCAAATTTCTATATGCTATAATTTTTCATGAGAACTTCTGATTAGAGAATTTGGTTTATGTTATTTTATTTTTTTGAAATGGAGTCTCCCTCTGGTTGACTTCGCTTTTTATAACTGGTTGCTTTGCGCTACAACTAAACAATTTTTTATGCCTATAATAACAGTAATTATTTAAATAAGACTATTCCACATGAAATAATAACATGTATAAATTTTAGCATTTTTATGTCCTAGGACATTTTTTTAGGTCCCACTTTAAAACTTGGGTAAAAGATACGATATAAGATCTCTCTTCTAATGTCCAAATTTTATCTTGATAAAATTATCTTACTTTCAAAAAGTATTTCAACTTAATAATATAAATTGAAGAAAACCTTAGGATATTAAAGAAACAAAAGTTCCTAGATATTTGTTGACATTTAATTAAAAAATTACTAGTCATGAATTTCTGAGTGGTATATTTACAATAATATTATTTCCAGTTGTGTTTGTTCCCTTTTTAATTTCAATTTGATGAAGAAATAGGATTTTCATTTAACTAAATTTGAGAATTTGAGCATTATCATATTTTAATATTATGGCAGTAAAAACAAGACACATTATATGTCCTTGCAACTTAGTTTGGTGATTTGACAGCTGTGAATTTACTTGGCCAGTTTTATGTAGTATTAGACCCTCTACTAATCGATACTTTGGCAAAAATTAAAAATATCATCAAAATAACAAACGTTTGTTTTATCAGATAAGAACTGTCTAAAAGTAAGAAAAATATCTCCATACTCACATTTTTAAATAAAATTTAATTTTCATAACTTTTAAAATAAGTTATAAGTGATTGTTAAATATAACAATAATGATATTTTACTTATCAGATTTGAATATAAATTATCTTTTTTAAAATCTTGACTTCATTAAGTATTTTACAAAATCATCTTCATTGTCTTAAGTTTCATTAATGATTACAATTTGGTTACACTTTCAAATGACTAACAACATGGGGTCACAAGATTGTAGCTGGGCAAATATTCTCATTCAGTTTATAATACGCAGAATATATCAAGGTTTTAAATATATTTTTCAGGCTAGAAAATCATTTTTTCACCACAAAGTTGCATAACATGGTGGTTAGCTATACGCTTGATTAAAAAAAGACAAGTGGCTTTCCCTTATAGTTTTCCAAGCAATTAAGAGACTCGCAGCTAAAACTGTGCTAGATACTGACTTGTTCATTTTGCAACTGACAAAAATCAAAGCAGCAGCAATGCAAGAAGTTTGTATTTGTACCTTTTTGTGCACATTATTGCATTTTGGCATAGTCTCAGACATAAAGGAAAAAAATCAAGATTTCTCAAAGTTTTGAAAGCGGCTTCTAAACATATCAATAAAGATATGACAAAAATAAACTGTTCTTAAAACAATCAGTATGCATTTTAAAAGTAAGTGGTATGCAGAAATTAATGAAATTTCCATGTGACTAATTCAGTCTATATTTATATATGGTGCAAATGTATAAATTACAATTTAGGGACGTGAAGTACGAAATACCATTTCATACTTCAAAATCATTTAAAAATCATTCAGGATATAACAAATGTAGACTTCTCTATAATCATTTATTAAGTAAGCCATTGAATCATTTGAGCTATATGTCTACCTGAACTAATTTAAGTTCTAACAATGTATTCCTGTATTTAACTCGTGTCCATTATCAGTATTATAATGCTAGTATAGTCTCTTACCTTTTTATTCTTAGTCTTTTTCTTTTTCCTTTGTTTACTCTTAACCTAGTAGGTAAGAAATCATTTATTAAATATATAATTCAAACTGCACAAAGGGTTATTTTGCAAAATATATTTCGTGTAACCACTGAGATCTTTTGTTTTCTAATATTATAGATATTTCTTTCTAGATTCTATGGAAACAATTATTTTTGTTTTTATCATTTTTATTTTAATCCTACTCTTCTGTCCTTACATAATCACTGATGTATAAAGGAACAACACAATGTCAGTAAGTAGGTTACTGATAAAAGTTCACAGATACTCACTTACACACATGGATATGAGTAACAAAGAGGAAGGCGCTTTTTAAAAGCAACATATTGATGCCCATGAGATTAAAAAAAAAGGTCTAAGAAGAATTTAGTGACTATATTATAACCGTTACCACTTATTTGTAACGAAATATGGAGATTCCATTTTGGATAATTTTCATTCTACCTCTGCAAATGGTGTCGAAATATCCCACTTTTCCTTTCTTTCCTTTCTATTTTACACTATACTTTCTTCTACTTTCCAATACCTTCCCACATCCACTTGGATCGGGATTAAAACAAACATATTATAATCTAGCATAATGCCTGCCATGTAAGTGTTTAATAAATGGTAGCAAAATAAATGGTTATGGCAGGAAAGATTATGGAAGGAAGTACTGAGGAAAGGACCATTCCAATTCAAGCTCTGTATAAACACTATGATAAATGTAAACTAAAATTATCTGGGATGCTTTAAATATAGCACATGCAACAAATTAAAGGCCCAGAATAAGTTCTTCTAATTCAAATATTAATGAAAGCTTATACTTCCTGGAGATCTTTAAGAGATTCTGTTGAAGATTCACTGGGTATTGAGGCCCCATCTTTATTAATTTCTGCAAACTGTATTTCAGGGCTTGATTTCACATTTATATTGTATTCCATGATAGGTGGACTTAGTTCTTCTTCCTCGTTCTGTAACTCTTCTATTTCAATACCTAAACATTAAAGGCAAAATTCTCAAAATCTAGATGAAATAATTTCAGCTTCTTATCAATATTATAAATAATGTTTGCCCAAAAAAGCAACATTCCCAAAATAGAAATAAAAGATATCTTACTCTTTTCAATTACTCAATGAAAATGTGATGTTCATTTATCAATTACCAAATTGCCAAACAGCCTGGAACCTAAATGCCATGTTACCTACTGGTATCTTAAGTAGACTCTAGATATGGGATACTCCAGAACTTAAATAGACTCTAAATACTAACTTTTTGCATGTTCTGACCTTGGTCCTATTGATACTGCAACTAGTATTATTTTAGCACATATATCTGAAATATAAAGAAGAAACTAGAAGATCTATTTTTTATTTTTTCTTTATTTTTCATAAGAGGGATGTGAGCCCCCTATTACGTAACCTTTTCTTTGACACGTTGCTCCTTGATATTGCCCCAGAGACTCAGTCTCAAAACTTGTAGACTTTGTCTGACTGGTCTCAGATAGTCCAACAACACTTTACCCCAAACAAATACGTGGTATTTTTTCTTAAGCATAATTTTAATCGAAGGATATTAATTACACTTAAAAAATAATAGCACAAAAATGGAAATAAAAAAATTACAACTCACCACCTGGCAAAAAAATATATAGCTATAAACAATAGACAGACTAAATAAAATTATACATGCTAAATGTCAAACAGATAGGGAAAACGGGAAGGTATTTTTTCCTGCTGAAGTTTCTGTGAGTAAAACAGGAGAATATCCTTTTTGGGAAAATCCTGGAGCACATGCACTAAGTCCAGGGCAGAATAAAGATCTTTCTCCACTCAGCAGACCAGTAGTGACTTGACCACATAATTTTCCAAATTCTTAACAGTTATAGCTTATCTGATCAAATAAAAATTCCACAGATACCCCTTGTTAAAAAGTCACTTACATATTTTATTTTTAAATATACTTACACTGACTGCCCGTTATTGACTGTAGAGCAATTCCTATAATACATAAAAATAAATTTTAGATGTATAATTGCAAATGCAACAAATGAATGTCTGGCTAGGATTAAGAAAAGGCAGAATATTTTTATATTGCACCAATTTATCCTGTAAGCAGCTGGAAAAATAACCAGTTTTGCTCATCAGTCCAGTTTAGACAAGGCACAATCTTTAGATTATTATATAAAGGTTATAAACTCATGATTAGAGAAAAAAAAGAGTAAACAAACAAAAATGTAGTATCACAGATAAAGCCTAGAACACAAACACTTTAAACCAAGCAACAAATACTTGTGTTTACAGTCCTACGCCATGAAATAATAGTTAATTATACAGCAAACCTCCACTGAAAGTTGGGGCCTTTTTGGCAATCTGATTTATCCAGGTTAGCACTTGTTCTCCTTGCCCATTAATATTTATTGAGCACCTACAGTCTATATCAGGCTGTGTTAAGATCTAGAGATTGAATGGTGAAGGAAAAAAGACAATCTTCCTGGAGATTTAGTGGGATGATGTATGTTAATCAAATTACCAGATATCCAAATGAAAAGCAACTATAATAGCTAAGGAAAGGAATATAAGATTCTAAGAAAGCCTCTATTAAAGACCAATAAGCTCTTCAGACTACTTGAGTAAAAGCTGTTTAAAATGCTTTGCATTGAATGAGTACTCAAAACTCTTTCTCAAATAATTACTCTATTCTCATGAATTTTTGTTATTTAAAATCCTAATAAATATATTTTTTAAAACCCAAATTTGTAAGTCAAAGATTCTTGCCTGACTTTCTTATATATCAAACTGTGTCCTTTTCTTTCATGCTTATATTATGCAAGAAAACAAAGGTATTCCAGAGCCTTGGTAAATACCAGGACTGAAATTGGACATAATAATTATCTCTAAAGAAAATCTGGACCAGATCACTAGAAACTTGTAAAGTTGTATGTTTACATAGCATCTTCAGTTGTTCACTAGGCTGTAAATAACTTGGGACCAGGAAGTTCCCTGAATAGCATAGCAAGGTTTTCAGTGATGTTGACATGCCTTGAACTCTGCTTTCCAAGAGAATAGCTGAGAAGGGATCCTGAGATATGGGAGAAGAAGTCTGAAGTCTTTTCCATATCAACAGACAAGTTGGGGAATGGCCATTGCTGAATGCAGACACTTGCATGAATGTTATCTGATTTTAAAAATTACCTACAGCCAATGAATAGCTGCTAAAATTGTAAACTAAACAAGGTTCTGCTAAAAAGGAGAAAAAAACATATCCACTGCGTCTAAAAGGACATCTTTGAAACCACATAGTACCTATATGTGATGGTTTTAGACTTTACTAATTTTGGAGAATAAAACACCACTTAAAGTGATAAAACTCTACTTAAAAGTCTTCAATGATTTATTTCTGAAAAATGCAAACTCCTCAATGTGACTAAAAAAATCCTCTTGAATGTATTCTATGAGCTCTTTCCTACTTTAATCTTAATAATGCCAACCTTTTTTACTTTGCTGCAGTATATTTTTGTATCTATACCTTTATTTTTATTTCTCTCTGAAACATTCTTCTCCTTCGTCGTCACTTGGCTAACATCTGCATGCCATTAATAATTCTTTAACTATTATATTCTCCAGAAAGCTTTTTTGGACTCCTTTAGCCTAGGATTTCCCATGGTATTCTGGAAACATCTCTAGCACTATAATTTCTATTACCTTCCTAATGCGTCCATTCTCCCAAAAATGTGAGCTCACTGACTCTCTTGCCCTTTGCACTGTGCCTGGCCCAGAGCAGACATTCAGTGGAAGTTTATTTGCTGAAGTAAATAATCATTTAGTACCTTGTTGATAGCAGGATAACATCCTCTGTATGATTTCTGGTACGGGTATGCCTAGGTAGATGGACAGCTGATGGTAATCAAGGGAGATATTCTCAATGGGATTCTCCTTCACTTTATCAATATCTTCTTGCTTCATCCCAAGGCGCAGAAGAATATCTGAAACTTTTTTCCAAATTGAATTGAATTGTGACTCAGTGAGACCATTCATCAAAATCTCACTAAGGAGGATATCCCTGTATTTGCACAGTCTCAGGATGTCTGCAGATTTAGAGATATCAGAAGATGGCGGTTCCATATTCCATCCTTTTTTGGGTGCAGGGAACACATTCAAATGCTTTATGAGAGCTAGTAGGAGGCATAAGTCAAACTGTTTGGATTGTGGTAACTCCTTGTTTGGAGGATAAAGCAGATGCCATGATCCACCCAAAGGATGATTGGTCCAGAGATGGTTGTAGTAAGATTCCAGCACATTCTTGTGTATAAGAAGCTCTTTTCTCAAAAGAGGGGGTGGCATAGCCTCATCAAATATTTGCCGAACAATGTCAGTACCAGAAATAATAATTATATGAAGCAGATGATAGAAATAATTATAATCAAGCTTGAAGATAGGCATTTCATCTGAAAATAAATTTTGGGAAGTCAAGACATTCCACATTAATGCTCTTTTTCTATTTGGTCTCTCATATTTTATCCTTAGCTCCCGTAGGATAAAAACTGTTCCAAAAGAATGAAGCACAGTACACTGCTTTGCTACAACCAGTGCTCAATAAGCATGCTGCTTTCTCTCTGTCAAAAAATCTAAACAGAAACATGTTCCCAAGCAAAAGTAATGAAAGACTAATCACCACAGAAGTCTTTCAACCATCCAAGGTTTTGTTCAAGTAAATGATCTTTGGCAACAAAATAGCATCAAAGTATTAGATCTTTAAAAATTCTGAAATTTGCCAAGGCTGCTAATTGTCAACGTTTAATTATGCTTTACTTAATCAATTATACTTTATCCTAATCAGCACTGTCCAACAGAACGTGGTGTGATAAAATGTTTTATATTTGCACTAATACTCGTGGAATACTGGAAATGCTGCTTGGGTGCTTGGGTGACTAAGAAACTGAATTTTAAATTTAATTTTAATTAACTTAAATTTAAGTAGCCACATATAGCTAGGGACTACTATACTAGATAGCTCAGATCTATATCAAGAAATGCAAAAAAATCTAGTTCCTTGCTACTCAGAGGGTAGCCCAGAGACCAGCAGCATCAGCATCCACCTGAGAGCCTGTTATAAAAGCACAGTCTCAGGCCCCACTGCAGACCTACTGAACTGAAATCGGCATTTTAACAAAATCACCAGATATATCAAATATATGTATAATGTTTGAGAAACCCTGACTTAATAAACGTCATCTTCTTACCCCTTCAAAAAAAGATAATAAAGTAGATATTTCATCAATAATACGGAATAAGGCATGAAACTGAACTATTTGGTATTTTCCTGTTTTAATAATGATTTCAAAGGAGAAAAGTAGGCTGAAGTGAATTAGAAAGTACTAATAATTTGATATATGATGGCATTTGGCTTTTGTATGTATATCAAAATATGTATCTGTCACATAATACAACTTTATTATTTTATCCTTCAAGATTTTATGTTTCAAGAGATTTTTTAAATTAACATTTTTGCTTGAAATATTTGATATACACTGGGAGGGGGGCAAAGTTAAAAAGCAAATGACACAGGGAGCTTCCTTTGGGTTGCCAAATAAGAAGTTGGCTGGACTGCCACCAAACTATTCTTCCATGAGCCCAGGGTCCCTTAATTAAGGTCTTCAGGTTCTGGGCAGGAAATGTACTAGCACGCTCCTACACAGCTGGCAGCTAAGTTTAGAGTAGTTGGTCTCAAACTCAAAATGTTCATTCCTTTCATGTAAGGGTACTCTAATGCTTGCTCTGTTAAGAAGGAATGCAGCAAGGGAAGGAGGGTTGGTAGAGAACCTCTGCTAGGTCACAATCCCACAGTATAGTTAGAGCTATGCACCAGAACTAGCATGTCTCTCTATAGAATGCCAAGGTAATGTGAGGTCCATACATCTGCTGATCTTCCTGTCTGTGATTTCCAGCCTACACCAAATGCTGCTTGCTGGTATAAACCCAAGTTCAGTGAATGACAAACGCAGTGAAGATGTGGTAGTTAATGGCATGAAAGTTGACAACAGAAGTAAAAAATTTTAACACAGTTTTCAATGGAAGGCATATAAAAATAAAATAATACCTTTTGCATTAAATTTTAAACTGATCTTCGGTCTTATATCAGTATCAGCTATTTTCAGAGATACCAAGTTTTTATAACTGAAAATGGAAAAAAATTAAGTTACAGTGGAAATAAAATAATGCCAAAGTCAGTCAAGATTTCTAGTATAAGCATGAGTATTTCTAGTATAAGCTGAGTATTTTCATCTTCTACTCCTAGAAATAATTCAAGAAGGAGAAAAATAAATGAACAAATAAAGCCCACCAACAATGACAACCCTACATTGTCACTTTCATTGGAATTATCAAGTAAGCAGTAGTGCCAGATTTCATACTAAAACAATCACATTACAAACTTCCTTGCAAAAAGGTTGTATGGTAGCAGAAAACAAGGAAAGAAAGCTTTGCATTGTAAAACAAAAAAAGCAAACAAGCAAACAAAAAATAGCAAACTTGTAAGTCCTCCCTGGCCCTCTCTTCATCACATAAATTTTTTGGCAATAACTATTCCAAGAAAACCCAACTCACTTAACGCCTAGTGATTAAAAACAATAAAGATGCCAAAACAATAAAAATAATTAGAAAAATGAAGTAGCAAAATGTATTAACTAGACTAAGCACTAGGTAAATGTTGCCATTAAACAGACAGCTTCACTTTGAAATGAACCACAGAAAACAAAACAAAAAAATATTGGACAACACCACAATGCAAGCTTAATGAGGAAAGGGATTTTGGTGGTGGTTGTTATTTTTAACTGATTTTATCTCCAGTACCACTATTACACTGTTAGTTACACATTACACTGAAAAAAACGTAAAACTCTTAACAATATGAAGTTACTGGCAAAGATACTGAGTAAAAGGTATCTCCTATACAGTTTGTGGGGAGTGTACATTTGTAAAACCACTCTGGAAAACAATTCGGCAAAAGCTAGTAAAGTTACAGATACACACAGGTGGCTTAGAAATTCTACTTTTAGGTATACATTCTGGAAATTTTTCTGCTCATATAGACCTAGAGACACGTACAAGAGAGTTCACTGCAAAACTATGGTTATAGCCAGGAACTAGAAATAAATCTGTCAATGGTAGAATGATTAAATTAGTGAAGAAATAATCTAAAGTTAGAGCAATAAAATGAAAACACTAAAGAATGATATTAAGAATGGAATCAGGCCGGGCGCGGTGGCTTGAGCCTGTGATCCCAGCACTTTGGGAGGCCGAGGCGGGTGGATCACGAGATCAAGAGATCGAGACCATCCTGGTCAACATGGTGAAACCCCGTCTCTGCTAAAAATACAAAAAATTAGCTGGGCATGGTGGTGCATGCCTGTAATCCCAGCTACTCAGGAGGCTGAGGCAGGAGAATTGCCTGAACCCAGGAGGCGGAGGTTGCGGTGAGCCGAGATCACACCATTGCACTCCAGCCTGGGTAACAAGAGTGAAACTCCGTCTCAAAAAAATAAAATAAAATAAATAAATAAATAAAAATGCATAAAAACAAATGTTTCCATACATAATGTTCAAAACAAAAAAAATTAAACTACACTTATAAGTAACAATAATTTATAAAATAAGTAGAAATAAAACATATGAAAACAATAGCACAAAAAAGGGAAGAAATGGAAATCTATTATTGCAAGGTTCTTACACTATACATGCTGTAGTATAGTATTATTTAAAAACAGACTTTGGTAAGTTAAAAATATGTATTATAAGTCCTCAAGCAATACATAATGCCCTCAAAAAAGGGTAAAACTAATAAACCAAACCAGGAAATAAACAATAAAGACAGATAAAGCACACTGAAAACAACAAGGAAGACAGATTTCCAACCATATAAATTAGTAAAGAAAATCCATATGAAATAAAAAACCCAATTTAAAGGCAGAGATCGTCATTTTGGATATACAAAACAAGAAAGACCTATGCCACCTAAAATGATATATATAGGTTGAAGTAAATGGATGCAAAATACTAAACTAGATATACTTCAATGCATTAATCAAAACAAAGCTGGAGTAGCTATATTAATATCAGACAAAAAACACAAGGCAAGAATATTATCAGGGTTAAAATGAGATGTTAAATAAAAATAAAAGGGTCAAATTGTCCAAGAAAAAAGGTAGCAATCCTAGATGTGTGTGTAGCATTTAATAAAAAAGTTTCTAGATTACAATTAGACAGTAGACAAAAAATATAAATAGTAGACGTCAACATTCCCTGAGTAATTGATAGAAAAAGTAAATAATAAAAAATGACATAGAATGCTGAAACAGAGCTGTAAACTAATTTTATCTAATAACTATTTTATTCAAGAGCAGCAGACAGATTCTTTACAAATGCAAGTGCAACATTCACCAAGATATATAGTAATATGATCATAAAATAAATTACTGCAAGGGAATTAAGCTGAAAGTCAGTATCTGGAAAGATAGCTGAAATATTCCCAAATATTTGGCAATTAAACAAATACTTCTAAAGAGCCCATGGTTAAAACATACACACACATATGAAACTAGAAAACATTTTAAATATAATGAAAATAGTAATAATAAATTTCTACATATCAAAATATACGGGAATACAGCTAAAGCAATGCTTAATGTAAAATAAGTTTATAAAGAACAAAGGTCTTGTATCAATGATCAAAACTTACACCTTAAAAAAAAATTAAAAAACAAAGCAAATTAAACCCAAAGCAGCAAAAGCAAGGAAATTACCAAGACCAAGCATCAATAAAATTTAAACAAAAATATTATAGAAAAATCAAAATTAAAAGCAGATTATTTGTACA
This sequence comes from Sapajus apella, assembly GCF_009761245.1. NCBI lineage: Eukaryota > Metazoa > Chordata > Mammalia > Primates > Cebidae > Sapajus > Sapajus apella. Next base: position 12,096,589 of record NW_022436980.1, read on the forward strand.
GATCAACAAAATTGATAAACTTCTATCCAGAATGATCAAGAAAAAAAAACAAAGACACAAATTGCCAACATCAGAAATGAGAAAGGTGACATTGCTACAGAGAAAAGGTCTCTTTGGCTGAAGGAACCAGAAAACTGAAATGGAATCATGACCAGTAAGAGAATGGGGTAATCCTAGAAGAAAAAGCAGTCAGAAAAGAGATCCTCAAATTCTTTCTCACAACGTCTTTGAACGCTGAACCGCATGTATAGAACAGACTAAAAGCAGCTCAACTAAAGCCAAAAGATCTGGACTGAGACTGGATGCACCACCCAAGAAAGAGTTCAAAGTTCACATCTAGCCAAGTTAGTGGCCTGTCAAAGTAAAAGTAAGATTACCCACTAGAGAATAATGGAATCCAGAATCTCTACAACCACTTTGTATTTATTGCTGTCTAGCTATGTGCCAGGTATTACGCTACATGCTGGGAACATCCTAGAAAACAAGATAAAGTTCTTGTACTCATGGAGGTGTAATTACACTCAAATGGAGAAGATGGCCAAGAAAGTATAACAAAAGTTAATAAATGTTTTGATAGGAGACATAGAAGAAATACATCACAGAACATCTACTGTAATCTAAGTAAGGCTTTTCGAAAGTTTTAACTGGGCAAAGTCAAAGGAGCAGAGTATTCCAGGCAAAGCTTGGAGGTCAAATACTAAACCAGATATACTTCAGTGCAAAAACTGGGCAGGTTTCTTGACATAGCACACTGAAGAAACCAAAAGAAGCTCCGTATAGTTGGTACATATATGGTTAAGACTAAAGTGTCAAGGGATGACAATAATGAGTTCAGCTGTGTACAAGGTTAAGTCAAGAGTCAAACTAAAGAATCTGAACTTAATTTTAAAAGCAATGAGAAACTTCTGAAAGATCTTCATGCACAAAGTGATATATTCCAATTTTAATGTTAGAAAAGTCCTATTGATGGTTATGAAAACAACAGACTGAATAAAGGAAAGGCTAAAGACAGACACGTTAAGAAGCTGTTTGAGAATTCCAAATGAGAAATAATGATAACCTGATTTCATTTAGTGAAGTAGTAGAGATAGGGCAGAACTAAGAATAAATTTATATTTTAAAAGCTAAATTGATAGTACTTTTTTAAAAGTTACAAAGCAGTGGTAGAAAGAAAGATAATGAGTCCAGTTTTGAACATGCTAAATTATAAATATTTTTGAAAAATAAAACTGGAGATATTCAGTATGGAGGTAGGTATACAAGGTAAAGCTTTTAAGAGAGAGATACGTGCTAGAGATCAAGATTTGGGCTTCATTAACTAATAAGGGAAAATTGATGCCTTAGATGTCAATGAAATGTCCCTACTAGACTGAAAAATGGCATTTACACTTTAGACAGAAGAAAAAGAGAATCAATAGATTAGGAGAACTTTTATATTGAAACTTCTAACTTCAGTAGCAAGACTCTATAGTACCTCTATTAATTCCAGTCTTATCAAATATATTATTCTGCAATACAGTTTTCTCATCAAAGAAACAGGAAGGTTCTAATTGTAAGATAAACTTAGTGGTTTGGATAAGCTTCAAAAGATAGAAAAGTCTTTATTTCATAACAAACTACTTTAAGAAAAATATGTTTTATCTTTAGAAAAGGATTATTTTCACACTTAATGTGAAAGCATCCACATAATTTCTCCGTATCTGTTTTAGAATGTAAATGTCTAAAATAAGTGGGAATAGAGAGGGAAACAAATGGAATTAAATATGATTTTTTTCATATACCTAATACTACCTTAAAATTTAATGGAGTTCCATTAGGTGACAGAAACACAGAAGAATTAAGCAACCAAAAAATATATACAGATTCCAAAAAAGGTAACAGAGTAGTTTATTTTAAACTTACCTTGCTCCTAAATTTTCAATGGTTATATATTCATCCTTTCTCACAACTTCAAACTGCAAGTAATGGGGAAAAAATTAGCTTTAAAGTACTTCAATTTTCAAAATTTTTAATGTTATTTCTTAGCCTTAACATTTGAAAAATACAATGAGAGTGAAGCTAAAGTGAATATAAAACAAACAAAACAGAAATAACAAGGTAAGTAATAAACAATCCTGATCAAAAAAACAAACTAGAGTTGACCTTAAAAAAGCAGTTCTACTTTAGACTTTCCATCACTATAGGATTTAAATGCCAAATCTGAAATACTAAAACAGCATATTTAAAAATAAAGAAACAAATAAGATACATTTCTATTCATAATTTTAGTCTGTTTAGTTATAAACTAAAAATTCAACAAGATATTTCATTAGTTAAAACATAAAATGGACATCATCTGACTGCATTTTATGTAACAGGTACTACATGTGATGTTCTACAGATATTTTCACAGGAGGATATTTACAGACCAAAAGAGGTTCAGAAAGTCTAAAATTATTTTGAAACGTAGGTGTCAAAGAATTAGATTATCATTCTTAGTTCATGATGCTTTCTTTATTGGTATACTTACGGCATGTTTTGTCTTTGTTTCTCTTTTTGCGTGTCTTTCTCTTTATTTTTAAATTTTTCTTGTTCTTAAGGACACTTAAATATTACTTTGCATAAATCACAGCAATAAAAATGTCAAAAAACCCAGTCACTATCAAAGGGAATATGGCTAGAATCCAATTACGATGATCCCCAACTCTGTTTCAGGTCAAAAATACTCTTCCAATGAAGGAAAGCAAAAAAAAAAAAAAAAAAAAGGTGAAATAAGACACTCACCAAAATTTTAACAATTCCAGGTACATCACATTGCAGCATCCTTGCCATGTCACCTGTACATCCTTCCTTCAAACATTTCTTCGCAATAAAACTCTAAAGTTATTAATAGAAAAAAATCACTGATGTGCAAATCCGATTATATTTAAATAAATGTTGTTAGAAACAAATGTTGCTAGATAGTAAACTGGAGTATGTGAATAAATATTTGAGAAGTAGCTGTTCAAAGATGGTCCATTTCATAAATAAATGGATATCCTATTTAAAATGCATTTCACTCTACATCAAAACTGTCAAGCAGCAACATTACAGACTAAAATGCATTTGCTGCTCCAGAGAAAGCAACTTCAAATAAAATGTATTAATTAAGTGAGTATAAAAAGGATTACTGAATTTCTATCAGGGAAAAGGAAAGAATAAAAATGTTACATCCTTTTTCTAGTTCTGGCCTGTGATTTCTTTTGGTTAAGTCACTTATTTTTATTTTACTTCTCTTTCTAAAATTCAGTAATATTAATTGGTCCCCAAATCAAGGAAATTGTAAAGTATTTATATACCACTTAAAATTGATTAAGTAAATATTTATAAAGTTGTTTTTACAGTTTATAATGTGAGTTCATCTGTTTTATCTGTTAATTCTCACAAAAACCCTATGAAATAGGTTTATCTTATCCTTACTTTAGAACTTAAAAAAATTAGTCTTTGAGCAATTACCAGTCTAACATAATAAAACTAGTAAGTGGCTCAGTCTGGATTTTAACCCAGATCTCCCAACTCCATATTCCATGCACTTTCTACTACAGCACAATTGCTTTAAAGGGGTTTTCTATTGTTTGCAGAATGTAAACACTACAGAATCAAATATTATAGACCCAACTTATGGTCATCAACTCACTAAAGAGAAATTAATACAGAGCTGGGCTTAGTATTTTCACTTTAATATTAGAGGCAAATAACTCTATTATATGTTATATAATAGTAATTATAACAATTATATGTTATATATAATAGTCATAACTATAATATATAACTATGTTATGTTATATAATTATATTATCTATAACTATATATATGTATCTATAACTACAGATATTAAAAGTTCCAAATATATTTTTCAAGACCATGAAATTTGTCCTTGTTCTTCACCTCTTAAATAGAAATCCTTAAAATTGTATAATTATCCTTTGTATGTTTATTAAGAAATTCTATTCTATTATCCTACATGCATATATGCAACAATATTTCTATTCTTAAGAGTATACATTTCTAAAAGGAAGGAAATAAATTGACGGAAACCACTAAGCAAACCAACCAGTAGTGTATCATCTACAAAGAACTGTTTAATAAATGATGATGAATGAAAAGTGGTAGGGAGATAAGCATCAGAGAGAACTGGGAAAGAACAAAGAAGGTATTAAAAGAAAAAGAAAAAAGAAGTAAAAAGGAGGGACGTTATGAATAGGAAGAAACGATAGGGAAGAGAACAAAAGAGGAAAGGGTAGAGGAAGACATGCTATTGTAGTTTTAAGAACGAATATAGTACCTGATCATTTTCACCTGGATATTTTAAATTCTTGAACCTTTTCCAGCAAATTTTGTGGAAATAAACACAGCAATTTTTACTGCACATTAACTGAAAAAATCCCTGGAAAAATATAAAAGTAAGTGTCACTTAAGGACATAGCGATTCTTATATACACATAAAAAATTATACTAAATCATTTTTAAAACTGTTCTACAATTAGATTTTATAAGGTATTCAAAATTTATCAACAGAAATCAGAGATCACCAAATAACTTTACAAGTCATTTTACATCACTAAAGACAGGAAAACTAAGGCAGAAAAAAAAAAAAAAAAAAAAAAAAAGGTGAATAATTTGAAAATGTTAATATAATATTTTCCATATGCTCTGTTAACAAAACATCAGAAACGCAGTGAGGGTTGTCTATAGAGGAACATGCAATCTACCCATCTTCATCTCCATTTTTACATTTCTCTTTTCCACCAACCCCAGCTCCATACCATTACTGCCTCAATCTCCTCTGTTACCAATCACGAGAACTCAGGTTTGCTGCCTTGGTGATAGCTCCTGAGCTACTGCATTATCTGAGGGTATAGATTGCTTGTCCTTTCCATTGCACCCTCCCTGGAAACTACAGCCTTGCTTTTTACAATTTTTGTTTTGATGACAAAAATTAAATTGTATGCTCAGGTATTGTTGCTGCTACATGCTGTTCATTTGATTAGAACCCTAAAGCATTCTTGGGAAACCTTAGGACTATATCACCATGTCACCTAAAGCAATACTGAACAAGCCTGACCATGAGCACTGCATCTACCAGGCTCATTTTTCAATCCCTGTCTTATTCTATTGAATAGATCTTGGTCTTCTCCTTCTCCCCACCTACTGCACGGGCTGTACACATCATGCCTTGAAATTGAGATTTCAGTTATTTTTTAGAAGTATTATCTGATTTGCATATCATCTCATTCTATCTTGTGATTTCACCAAGTCTTGTTCTGATAGATCCAGAGAGATCTATCAGAGGTATTCTGATAGCTAAATTTCTTCAAATCAAGGCTGGTTACATTTTCCCCTGTCAAGGCCCACAGAAGAGATAATGATCACTTATGTAGTAGCATCATTCCTGAGGAGTGACAGCCTTTCTCCTTAGTCAAATGCTACCATTCTCAACCACTAACATTTCTAACTATAAAGTAAACCATTTTTAGATCATTTTCACTGTATGGTTGGCTGTGGGAATAATACTTATAACTTCAGATGCATGTGAATGTTACAAAAACCTTAGCAAAATCAATTTATTCTTTTATTGACTCATGAAATATAAATAATTCCTGATGGCTCTGAATCTTAAGTTCTCAGAGATAACTTTTCAACTGCTTTTCCATTGTAATTAAACTAAATACTGTTTAAAAATAATTTATGAATAATATAATTTTTATAATGGTATATAGTTATATATAATTTTTCAATTACATTAAAAAAAACTGTTAATGACAATCACAGTACCTTATAACTGGTGTTCTTCACAATGTCAGCTTCACAAGATCGTTCACAATCTAGGTAACTACAAATGGTCTGCTTCATTATATTACTTTCAGTTGTCTTGATAAAATTATTAAGAAGATCCTAGATTTTAAAAACAGAAATAATTCTCATGAATTATTAATAAAAAATTAACACCACAATTAAGACTACCCATGTTTTACCTTGGTAATATGTCCATATCATATTCCTTTTTAAAGTGCTTGTATATATGTATTTTTTTAATAGTAATAAAACATTTCCCTAATTCAAAGTAAACAATGTATAGGAAGGTACTAAATTAAAAGTACTGGATTTCTCAGTGAATGATATAAACATGGAGGATGGAGAGAAGTGTATTTTGACGCTTTACTTCTCTTTATCATCTAATCCATAGCATAACACCTGGCATGTTCCTATCAAGAATTATTTGCTCTGGCCAGGTGCAGTCGCTCACACCTGTAATCCCAGCACTTCGGGAGGCTGAGGCGGGTGGATCACAAGGTCAGGAGTTCAAGACCAGCATGACCAACATGGTGAAGCCCCGTCTCTACTAAAAATACAAAAATTAGCCAGGTGTGGTGGCACATACTTGTAATTCCAGCTACTCTGGAGGCTGAGGCAGGAGAATCGCTTGAACTCAGGAGGAGGAGGTTGCAGTGAGCTGAGATCATAACACTGCACTAAAGCCTGGTCAACAGAGTGAGACTCCATCTCAAAAAAAAAAAAAAAAAAAAAAAAAGGAGTATTATTTGCTCTCATATATACACACAGAAAGACAATAAATTGCTGGTGTCCAGGAGAATCTTGATCAGAACCAACCCCTAGGTCACTGCATTGGCAGTGGAACAACTGTGGTAGTACAGTATGACATTCACTGCCATGACGGTCTAAAGTACAGTAGAGAAATATGTTTTCAATGTCTACAGTTACAAATCAGAATATAATTTCTCATTTTAAAATGCTGATTTAATGGCCAGAAGTGGTGGTTCATGGCTGTAATCACAGTGTTTTGGGAGGTCAGTGCAGGAAGACTGCTTGAGCCCAGGAGTTCAAAGCTGCAGTGAGCTGTGGTAGCACCATTTCACTACAGCCTGGGTGACAGAATGAGACTCCATCTCTAAAAAATAGTATAAAACACATAAAAAATAAATGAAATGCTGATTAAACGCAGCTGAATCATGTTATCAGGTCTAAGTTAAATGATTTGATTAGGTGCTTCATATTTATCCTTTAGAGGAAGAGTGTTACAAAATTTCAAATAGTATCACTGCTAATATACTGAGGGTATATGATAAGATAAATAAGCCTCTAGAAATTATTTCACAAATATCAGCTCTATGCAGGAGGATAAAGTTGAGAAAATTTCCCAGAAAGTAGAAAAATAATTGAGAAATAAAAAAAATTAAAGACAGTCTAGTATGAAAGGCATCTGGATAAGTATTTCACAAAGAAAAAGAGAAAATTAAGAAGATATATCAATATATAAAACAAGAAAATGTTCTAGAAGCAAAAAACAAGTTCAGAACACTGGGACACAGAAAATATCCTTAACAATTCCCAGAAAGAAAAAAATAAAACAGGTCAAATACAAAATTTTAAAAATCATAATAAAATCTGGTTTCTTAAAAGTAGCATTAGAAGTTAAAAGATAACAGAAAAATACACAAGAGGCCAAAGTGGGAGGATTGCTTGAGCCCAGAAGTTTGACACCAGCTTGGGCAACATAGTAAGACCTTGTCTTTACTTGAGAAAAGAATTTTTTTTTTTAATTAGCCAAGTGCAGTGGCATGTGCCTGTAGTCTCAGCTACTTGGGAGGCTGAAGCAAGAGAATTGCTTAAGCACAGGAAGTTGAGGCTGCAGTGAACTATCATCATGCCACTGCACTCCACCCTGGGTGACAGAGTGAGACCCTGTCTCTAAAAAGAAAAATTATTTTCCACCCACAATTCTACACTCAAGCAAGATATGAATAGAGCATACAAAAGATAAATTATTTTGATACTTGAAAGGTCTCAAAAAATTTACCTTCCATGCAAGCTCTCTTTTACGGGAAGCTCTAGAGGCTACAGGAGTTGCACCACCAAAAGAAGGGAGCAACCCTAGGAAGGAAAACTTGAATTCTCAGAAACAGAGGATTCCAGATAGAAGAAAGGTGAAGAAAATTCCCAGGATGAGAGTGAACAGAAACCCTGAGGCCAGCTTAATAACTTATAGCTACCAGTAGGGTAGGATAGGGGATAGGGGGAGAGAGGGAGAGAAGGAAAGAGGGAGGAAGGGAGGGAGGGAGAGAGAGTGATAGAGTGATAGAGAGAGAGAGAGAGAGAGAGAGAGAGAGAATGTGTGTGCGTGTGTGTGTGTGTGTGTGTGTGTGTGTGTGTGGACATATAAGCAAGCTAAACTCTCATCTTTCATAGTGAAAAATCAAAAGAGAATATGTTTTAAATAGCAGCATTTTTTTTGAAAAATAAATATCAAAGAAAAATGTCTAGAAAGTTGGAAGAATGTCTCTAAGAAGCAGAATTTCAGTTAGAGATAACAAAACAGGAACTCTTATTTTAAGTCTTTAAATATTATTTGACAAACTGAGTAAGTATATTACTGTGCATAAAATAAAAATTCCCTTAAAAAGTTAGATAACAAAGAAAGCAAAATTTTTTTTTTTTATGCACAGTAGAGAACGTGTTTCACTTGTTTTACCCAGGCTGGAGTGCAATGGTGCGATCTCGGCTCACCGCAACCTCCGCCTCCTGGGTTCAGGCAATTCTCCTGCCTCAGCCTCCTGAGTAGCTGGGATTATAGGCACGCACCACCATGCCCAGCTAATGTTTTGTATTTTTAGTAGAGACGGGGTTTCACCATGTTGACCAGGATGGTCTCGATCTCTTGACCTCGTGATCCACCCGCCTCAGCCTCCCAAAGTGCTGGGATTACAGGCTTGAGCCACCGCGCCCGGCCAGAAAGCAAAATATTTTTAAAAGAGGAAGAAAAAGAGTAAAACCACCAAGTAAGAGACTGCTTTACGTAGGGATGAAAATTTAGTATTTTTAAAATGCATAAAATTATTACTTTAGCAAGTCAAAATTAAAAGTTATATGATTATCTTGACAATGCCAAAAGCTGTCTGCATGTTCCATTGACTACTGAGAGAGGTATATTAAAATATTCCATTGTGATTGGGGATTTAAAAATATATCAATTTTTGACCCATATATTTTGAAGCTGTATTACTTTCAATTTTGTCAATTTTTGTCCCATATATTTTGAAGCCATATTACTAGGTATATACAAATTTGAGTTGTTATATCTTTCAAGATAATTGAATTCTGTATTTTTATAAAGTGTCTCTCTTTATTTTGAGTAATTCTTTTGGCCTTAAAGTCAGGTAAAACATAAAGATCAATAAATATTTAAAGTTTCTTTAAGGTTTTGGAAAAGACATGTCATTCAAACATTAACCAAGAGAAACCTGGTATAGCCATGTTCATATTCAACAAATTAAAAAGAGACCCAAATGGCTTATCAGGTGGATTAAAAATTACCAAAAGGTAAAGGATACCCAGAAGGTATGGGAAAATGAAAAGTCTCACACTATTTGAAGAATATAAAGTGGTACGATCTTTCTGAGAGGAAATTTGGAGACATATAACAACTTTACAATTGTGTGAATACTGCTCCACAATCACACCTTTGAAATTTATTCTAATGAATTTATTAGCAATTTATTCTAATGAAATGATGTAAGAAATATGCAAAGATTACTTTATATAAGAAGGAAAAACTGGAAATGTCTAGAATAAACTAGCAGGTAACTAATTAAGCCAATTAAAGCAAAATTATACAATGGCTTATACCAAAATCACAGTGTATTATAATCTTTATTACTGAGAAATAAAAACTATTATATATTTCCAGACTATAAATAAGTATGCACAACATCATACCAACTTAGGAAAAATAAAGGCTATGAGTGTTTATACGTGTGTGTGTGTGTGTGTGTGTGTGTCTGTGTGTGTGTGTGTGTGTGTGTCTGGAAAGCTATAAATGAAAATGCTAACAATGGTTTCTCCATTTGAAGAAAAAATATAGATTAATGTCATCTTTATCTTTGGGCATTTTTATATTTTCCATGTTTTCTTAACTAAGCATTTAGTAGTTTATAATTTAAATCAACAGCAAAATAATGGTAAAGATAATTAGGAAAAAAAGTTAACTGCTACATTTTACTCTAATCATGCAGGGTACTAGCCTAATATGGCTATTAATATTCTTGTTATTTGAAAATGCTAACACTGCCACCTCACTTCTTCCTCCTTGTTGAATCATACATTCTGCACTAGATAACCCAATAAAGGTTGTTTCTTATATAAAAAGTTGTGTGTCAATAAAACAACGTGCTTGCTATAAGAATATGACATAGTTGGTTCACACTTTATCAAAGATGATTCTGATTAGTTACAAATAAAATGTTACTCTTAAATAATTTCTTACTTTAAAAGTTGTAGGTAAATCTTCATCTTCTGTAGGATCTATGTCAAACCAATGGTCATTTATATCTCCAATTTCTTGTAAGCCCTTATGAAATTCTAGCAGTCCCCCATTATATCTGCAAGACATTTTAAAATAAGGTTAGTTTGAATGGGAGTGTGCAGATGGATGGTTTACAATGAGACAACAAGTAACCAACATTTTGTGGTAAATAGGGCGGTGACAACCTCTGGCATGCCATAGAAATACAAACACTGGGACTCTCGCCTGTGGCAGATTGGGATGAAATACAGGTGGAAGGGGAGGCACTAGATTGTGTAGTAGCTCAAGCGTGAACAGTATGGGGGCCATGGTAATTAAAGGGACTATAGAGTTGGTTGGCTTTTGTTAAATGTCTTGGAGGCCTTGAACAAAGAGAATGACAGTCACAGGTCAGCAACTATTAACTCAGGTTACACAGCAAAAGCCAGACGGCCTCTATGGTGGCAATTTAAAGAAACTCTCATCTCCTATGGCCATAATCTGTGCTGAAAATAAGGCCCATATTTAATCATAAAGTGACACGAACTGCAAAGATATTGAATACACTGCCTCAACAAGACTAATACAATCAACTCAGGACATTGTGAAAACTAGAAGGCCTCTATGGTAACATCTAAAGAACCTCCTCCAGACATAAGGCAGACTATGCTGAAAATGAAGTTCAGAATTTAACCATAAGGGTAGAACAGCTGCAAAAGAAACCCAAAGCACAGCCTCAACAGAACTACACTAAAATTAGGACTTTGATATGCAATGGGTAGACCCTGGGATCTAAAATGGGGATATTTAGGTGAATATGCGTAGAAACACTGAATCCTTAAATTCCCCCATGAACTTCTTGACTGGCAAACACCTCTTCCTTACCACAGGAGAACAGCCCACATTTATTTAGAGACCATGCAAAAACATCAGCTGAGATGCATGTCTCAAAAGATGATGCCCTTCCTTCTTAAGATCTTCCCTACCTCATCGCCTTCAGACAATAAATCTAAGGTCAGGTGGAGAGCCCAAGTGAGAAAACAGAGCCCTTGCCCAGGAAGAAAAACCTTATTAATCTTAAGAATTGCAGAATCCCACTAGAATGTACTGGCAGGAACACGAGTGGGAGTGGATCTTTAAAGTGCTGAATTAAGGGTAAACATAAGGCTGGATATGGAAAAACTCTTCCATAATTCAAGATTTACTTTCCTAGAAAGGACACCTGAATCCAGTCCTAATAAGGTGCTGAGAAGGCTCCTTGAAACATGGACATGATGGTCTATAGTAAATGAAGTAGAAATGCTAAAAATTTCTTGGAGGAATATTAAAGCAGTCAGGAGGTTCAAGGAAGTGAGAATGTTAGAATGGACTTACTACATAAAAATACAGAACCCACCACTAATTCAGTGTTCCTAGGAAGGCTCAAAGGATACTCCATTCATTAATACAGTAAGAAATGCAGAGTAAGAAGGGCACATGTGTCTTTGAAGAGCTCAAGAACTCAGTGGTGGTTGTCCTCTATAGGCTAGGGATGAAAGTAATGATGCTGCCATACAACTGGACTTTCTAGTGTCAATCATGTAGAAAACGAATTATCTCCAATGTTCATCAGTAAAGAGAATATAAAACAGTTTTCACATCTGGGGAAGGACAGCAGGATAGATTCTTTATTCTTGTCTCAGGCTATGTTAATTCTCTTACTTTGTCACAGTATAGACTGAAGGGATTTGGATCATCTTGACACTGTGCAAACCGTCACACTAGCCCCACTATATTGATGGCACATGTTGCTCAGACCCAGGGAACAAGAAGTGAGAAGTCTTGTGGATATCCTAGCAAAAAAACACCAAGCCAGAGAATAGGAAATCAGCCTTGCAAAGAATCCAGGAACTACCACATAGGTGACACTATTAGGGATCCAATAGTTTGGCCCGGCAGTAATCCTTCATAAGAGGTTGCCCAAGTAAACTTTTCCTAATTCATCCCTCAGATCTTAGCCAAACATTGTTTCCTCAGGGAGACTTCTGATTCCCAGAACAGGCCTCCAGGAAAGACTTTATTCACTGAATTTTCCTTCATATCTCTTTATCCTATTTCATAAATGAGTATTTTATGACTGATTATTTGATTAAGATCTGTATCTTTCACTGTTCTTTCAGTTACATGAAGATAGGAACTGTATTTTGTAAACCATTGTAACCTCAACACCTAACAGTTTCTGGAATATAATGGATACTTAGTAAATAAAATGAATGAATGATGCTACTAACGGTTATGGATCTCCATATAGGAAGTAAAGAGACAATCTATATAGTCTTATCCATACAATTTCACTTTCTTAAAATAAGGAGAAGCCAATACTCCAAAAACTCAGCATTTGGACCCTTTTCAACTCTTTATAAGCTTATTTATACTTTTAAAAACTATTCCAAGTTAGTGGTGATAATACTAGTAACTCCAACTATCATTTATTTATTAAGTACAGCATTTTTGTGTCCCAGGCACTGAGTTAATCATCTGTAACATCCTTATGAGATGAACCACACACTATTATTAGTTCTATTTTAGAGGTACAAAAAAAAATATAAGGCTTAACAACATTAAGTTTCTTAGGATTAAGTGATAGAAAATGTAGCTGATCTCAGGTCTATCAGACTCCAAAGCCTATGCTCCTAATGTTAATGCTAGACTGCCTCTTAATGCCATAGCCTGTTAAGTTTGATATTTAATATTCTCAACTATATTAAAGAAATTATCTATACAAAAAGGCAAAGAAGACAAGGATAAACCAATAGAGCACAAATGTCACAATGCCTGGTATATTGTGCACATTAATTCCATTGCACAATGCTGAGACTTCACAGGGAAGATCTACCTATTAATTAAAATCCTTACCTCTTCTGAGCACATCGCAGTAAACCACGTCCAAAATAAACTAAAGGCATAAAGTTTTCACAAATTTCATTCTCTTGGATCACCATCTTCATCACCAGAAATTTATTCTCAGCTTCTGTATAATCCTGTAGTAACATAAAACTAAGTTTAGCTGATGTAAAAAGCATTTTTTTTCTTTTACAATAAACAATTATTTCTCAAACTGGAGAAATTAGGGCAGCTTTAAAAATAATCCAATCATCTGGTCATTTATTTACATTTTGAATCCTGGCATCTCTGTATGTGATTACAAAGATCATGTAGTCAGTGTTTAAAATATTTATTTATACATAAATTTAAGACCTTCGTTAACCAGTATTTCAAAGTAAATATTAAGATGGTAACAACAATTTGTGTATCTAAAACTGGCAATCAGGCATGGTGGCACGCACTGATAGTGCCAGCTCCTTGCTTGAGCCTGGGAGTTCAAGTCCAGCTTGGGCAACATAGTGAGACCCCCATCTTTTAGATACATATATATACACATACATAACTGACAAGCATTACTAGCCAAAATAAGGGCTTTTCTGATAACTGTTAGAGCACAATTCTTTATCATTTTCCTAATCGGCGCACAATTCTTCACAATTTTTCAAATAGAAAGTAAGTGACTCTTTGATCATAGGTGTAGACTCTTTCGGGGTATCACCATCTTAATCATAAATAATATAGGTCTGGGAGTAAATATCAGGATCTGTTATAATAGATGCTTCAGTAAAACAAGCATAATAGCCTCAGTCTCTCTAGAAAAAAAAAAAGCTAGGAAAATACTGCATGGCCTTACTTTAAAATATTCTCTAGTACATCACACTAAATAATTAGCACTACATAAAATTATTTAAAATAGAAATGTTCCTGGCTAACATGGTAAAACGCCATCTCTACTAAAAACACAAAAATTAGCCAAGCGTGGTGGCGTGCTTCTGCAGTCCCAGCTATTCAGGAGGCTGAGGGAGGAGAATCGCTAGAACCTGGGAGATGGAGGTAGCAGTGAGCCGAAATCGCGCCACTAACACTCCAGGCTGGTAACAGAGTGAGGCTCTGTCTCAAAATAAATAAATAAAATAAAAATAAAATAGAAATGTTTTCAGTTTGGATGCTTATCAATTCTACTTCATCTAAATAACAATTCATATTTATATATTTAATTTATGAAGTCAAATAAAAATACAGATTTGGGAAGAAAAAATAAGAGAAATATCAAGGCTATGAAGAAAATATGAGAAATCATTAAAAAATCAGAAAAAGAAAGGAAATGTTAAATTCAACAGAACCCTTAGAAATTATCTAGTTAATTCCCAGATTTTTATTTAATTGAACTTAAGTTTGGCAAAGAATTTGAGGCATATTTTACCAAAGGGGTAAGATTAAAACCACAGGGATTATGCTACACTAGAAAATGGATTAAAATGTATCATACAAGTGAAAGAAGCTAAATAATTTTTTATTTTACACAAATGATATGCATTTAAAAGATAAATAAAAGAAATGAAGTTATAAGCTAATACTAAGTTTCCTTTCTAAATATATTAAGTTTCATATTATGATTTTTGGCCTGATTATTCTAAGATGTAAAAAGATTTATAAAGGGTAAATACCGTGTTACATACCTCTTTCTTTCCTCTTTCAGTGAGTGCTACTCCATATAAAAACAGTAACGTCAAATAATAACCAATATTAATCTGGTGTGCCTAAAAAGAAAAAAATATATATTAATTGGTTATTTTGACTAAGCTACTTTTCAGTACAAGCTTAATTAAATATCCTAAGCTTAATTAATAATTATTAAAATGAGTAAAAATTATCATTACATTCTCAGTTATCTAATAATAATTATAGATAATATATTTTAGATATATTTGATAATTTGACCCCGGAAGAAGAAAGAGGATAGTCAATAATCTCAAAATAAAACATTAAAATTTAATTAAAGGAAAGCATATGGAACAAAGATGGCCAAACAGAAGCCGCCAACAATTGTCCCAACACAGGAACACCAAACTGAACAACTACCCCACAGAGAAGCCCCTTCATAAGAAACAAAAATCAGGTGAGTTATCACAGTACCTGGTTTGAACATCATATTAATGAAACAGGCACTGAAGAGGGTAGGAAAGACAGTCTTAAATCGCCTACACCATGCTTTCCTCTATCCCCTGACAACAGCTATGTGGCATGGACAGAGAATCTGCGGGCTTGGGGGAAGGAAAGCACAGTGACTGTGGGACTTTGCATTGGAACTCTGCTGCCCTGTCACATCTGAAAGCCACCCTGAGTGAGCCACCCTGAGATCACTGAATTCAGTCAGTGATCATGGAGGAAGCATTTAGACAAGAGTTAGCCAGAGGCAAATAGCCCAACCCAGCAGTCAGAGCCTGAGTTCCAGCAAGCCCTGCCAGAGCGAGCCAAAGTGCTCTGGGGTCCTAAATAAAAGGCAGTCTAGGCCACAAGGACTGCAATTCCTGGCCATGTTCTGGTGCTGTGCTGGGATTGGAGCCAATGGATTTGTGGTGTACACAATCTAGTAAGATACCAGCTGGAGCAGGCAAGGAAGTGATTATGTCACCCCTCCAACTCCAGGGAAAACAACTCACAGGTCTGGGAGAGACACCTTCCCTCTGAGCAGAGGAGAGATAAGAGTTAAGATGATTTTGCCTTGCAACTTGAATAACAGCTCAGCCATGGTAGAATCCTGAGGCTCTAGCAGCAAGACAATATTTCTAGACACACCCTGGGGCAGAAAAGAACTCACTGCCTTGAAGGTAAGAACCCAATCCTGGCAGGATTCATTACCTGCTGACTAAAGAGCACTTGGGCCCTGAATAATCAACAGTAGTAGCAGTACTCACCATGGGGTGAGACTCAGAGCCATGCTGGCTTCAGGTGTGAC
This sequence comes from Sapajus apella, assembly GCF_009761245.1. Lineage (NCBI taxonomy): Eukaryota > Metazoa > Chordata > Mammalia > Primates > Cebidae > Sapajus > Sapajus apella. Next base: position 12,112,731 of record NW_022436980.1, read on the forward strand.
CCAACATATGCCCAGCTGTGATGGCTATGGTGAGAGGTGGCTTTCTGCTTGAGAAAAGCACAAGGAAAAGTAAAGGGGACTTTGTCTTGCAGCTTGGGTATCAGCTCAGCCACAGTGGGGTAGAGCACTAAGTGGGCTTCTGGGGGACCCACTTCCAGACCCTGGGTCCTGTCTGGCACTTCTGGACTTGCCCTGGGCCAGAGAGAAAGGCACTGCTCTGAAAGGAGAGACTCAATATAGGTAGCAAGGCAGTGGTCACCACAGAGCAAGACCAGTGCTATGCTGGCGTCACATCTGAACTAGCACAGTCCTAGTGATCGTGGCCACGGGAATGCTTGTGTCACCCCTCTCCCAGCTCCAGGCAGCTTGGCACAAGAGAGAGAGAGACTGTTTGTTTGGGATAAAGGAAGAGAAGAGAACAAGAGTCTCTGCCTGGTAATCCAAGGAGTTCTTCCAGATCTTACCCAAGACTACCAAATGGTACCACTATGAATCTGCAAGAACCACAGTTTTACTGGGGTTAGAGTGTCCCCTAATGCAGATATGGCAGCAATGAACAAAGACTTAGATCACAATACCCAATCCCTTTGAATACCTGGAAAGCCTTCCACAAGAAGGGCAGGTACAAAAAAAGGCCATACAGTGGAGACTACAGTAAATACCTAACTCTCCAATGCCCAGACATGGATGGACATACATAAGCATCAAGACCATCCAGGAAAACATGACTTTACCAAACTAATAAAGGCACCAGTTGCCAATTCCAGAGAGACAGACATGTGACATTTCAGACACAAAATTCTAAACAGCTTTTCTGAGGAAGTTCAATGAAATCCAGATAACACAGAAAAAAAAATTCAGAATCCTATCAGATAAATTTAACAAAGAGATTGAAAACAATTTTTAAAAATCAAGTATAAATTCTAGAGTTTAAAAAAGCAATTGACATGCTGAAGAATTCACCACGGTCTCTTAACATCAGAATTTATCAAGCAGATGAAAGAAGTAGTGAGTCTGAAGACAGGCTGTTTGAAAATACATAAAGGAGACCCCAAAAAGAATTTTAAAAATGAAGTATACCTACAAGATCTAGAAAATAGCCTTAAAAGGGCAAGTCTAAGAGCTAGTAGCCTTAAAGAGGTGGCAGAGAGAAAGATCAGGATAGGAAGTTTATTCAAAGGGATAACAGAGAACTTTCCAAATCTAGAGAAAGATGTGAATACTCAAGTACAAGAAGGTTATAGAACACCAAGTAAACCTAACCCAAATTAAGACTATCTCAAGACATTTAATAATTGAACTCCAAAAGGTCAAGATTAAAGAAAGGATCCTAAAAGCAGCAACCAAAAGGAAACAAGTAACATACAATGGAGCTTCTATACGCTGGCAGCAGACTTTTCAGTGGAAACCTTACAGGCCAGTAGAGAGTGGCATGACATATTTAAAGTGCTGAAGGAAAAAAAAAACCTAGAAAAAAAATACTATTCTAGAATAGTATATCCAGCAAAAATATTCCTCAAACATGAAGGAGAACTAAAGACTTTCCCAGACAAAAACTGAGCAATTTCATCAACACCATACCTGTCCCACAATAAATGAGAAAGGGAGTTCTTCAATCTGAAAGAAAAGGATGTTAATGAGCAGTAAGAAATCATCTAAAGGTACAAAACTCACTGGTAATAGTAGGCACGCAAAAAAACGCAGAATATTATAACACTGTTATTGTGGTGTATAAACTACTCATGTATTCAGCAGAAAGACTGAAAGATGAACTGGTCAAAACTACTTGATGGTTTCAATGCTGAATTTTACCAAACATTTAAAGAAAAATTAACACCAACCCTACTCAACCTATTCTGAAAAACAGAGGAAATAATACCTCCAAACTCATTCTGTGAGACCAGTATTACTCTGATACCAAAACCAAAGATATGTCAAAAAATATATACACATATTGGCCAACCTATCTGATAAACATTGGTGCAAAAATCCTCAACAAAATAGTACCAAACCAAGTTCAGCAATATATTAAACATATCATTAATCATGACCAAGTGGGATTTATCCCAGGATGCAAGGATGGTTCAACATAGGCAACATAATCAATGTGATACATTATATCAACAGAATGAAGGATGAAAATCTTGTCCTTCATGGTATGATCATGGTATAATCATTTCAATCGATTCTGAAAAAGCATTTGATGAAATTCGACATCACTTCATGAAAAAGCATGATAAAAAACTGGGTAGCAACGGAACACACCTCAACCCGATAAAACACATATGACAGATTCACAGCTAGTATCATACTGAATGGGGGAAAACTAAAATTCTTTCATCTAAGAGCTTGAATATGACAAGAACGCCCATTTTCACCACTATTATTCAACATAGTACTCAAGTCCTAACTAGAGTAATCTGACAAGAGAAAGAAATAAAGGGCATCTAAATTGGAAAGGAAGAAGTCGAATTATCCTTGTTTGCAAATAATATGATCTTATATTTGGAAAAATCTACAGATTCCATGAAGAAACTATTGCAACTGAAAAACAAATTCAGTAAAGCTGCACGATATAAAATAAACAAACAGAAATCAGTAGCATTTCTACATGCCAACAGCAAACCTAAAAAAGAAATCCAGAAAGTAATCCCATTTACAATTGCTGCACAGAAAGTAAAACACCTACAAATTAATTTAACCAAAGAAGTGAAAGACCTCTACAATGAAAACTCCAAAACACTGATACAAGAAATTGAAGATTAAAAAAAGGGTGGGAAGAAGATATTCCATGTTCATGGATTGGAACAATCAACACTGTTAAAATATTCATACTACCCAAAGCAATTTACAGATTCAATGTAATTCCTATCAAAATACCAATGACATTCTTCACAGAAATTTTTTAAAAATCCTAAAATTTGTATGGAACCACAAAAGACCCAGAATAGCCAAAGCAATCCTTGAATAAAAAGAACAAAACTGAAGGAATCACATTATCTGACTTCAAATTATACTACAGAATTATAGTAAACAAACCAGCATAGTACCGGCATAAAAGAAAAAGACACATAGACCAATGAAACAGAATAGAGAACCCAAAAACAAATCCATACATCGACAGTGAACTCATTTTTGACAAAGGTGCCAAGAACATACACGGGGGAAAGAATGGTCTCTTTAATAAATGGTACTGGGAAAACTAGATATCCATATGCAGAAATGCAGAAGAATAAAATTAGACTTTTATCTCTCACCATATTCAAAAATCAAATCAAAATGGATTAAAGACTTAAATCTAAGACCTCGAGCTATAAAACTACTAAAATAAAACACTGGGGAAGCTCTCCAGGACATTGGATTGGGCAAAGACAGGCAATCAAAGCAAAAATGGGTCTCTGGGGTCATATCAAGTCAAAAAACTTCTGCATAGCAAAGGAAACAATCAACAAAATGAAGAGACAATCCATAGAATAGGAAAAATATTAGCAAACTACCCATCTAACAAGGAACTATTAATAATAACCAGAATATATAAGGAGTTCAAACAACTCTATAGGGAAAAAATTCTAATAATCTAATTTTAAGAATCTAAATAGACATGTCTCAAAAGAAGACAAACAAATGGTAAAGAAGTCCATAAAAAGGTGCTCAACATCATTCATGATCAAAGAAATGCAAATAGAAATTACAGGAAGATATCATCTCATCCAAGTTAAAATGGCTTATGTAAAAAATACAGGAAATAACAAATGCTGGTGATGATGTGGAGAAAAGAGAACCCTCTTACACTGTTGGCGGGAATGTAAGTTACTAAAACCACTATGGAGAGCAGTTGGAGGTTCCTCAAAAAGCTAAAAATAAACCTACTATATGATCCAGCAATCTCACTGCTGGGATATAACAAAAAGAAAGAAAATCAATGTACCAAAGAAATATTTCATTCTCATGTTTATTGCAGCACTATTCACGATAGACAAGATTTGGAATCAACCTAAGTGTCCACCTAGATAAATAAATAAAGGAAATGTGGTACATATACATAGGAGAGCACTATTCAGACATTTAAAAAAAGAATGAGATTCCCCCCAGCACTTTGAGAGGCTGAGGTGGAAGGATCACTTGAGCCCAGGAGGTCAAGGCCAGCCTGGGCAATAGCGTGAGACCTCATTTTTATTAAAAAAAAAAAAAAATTAAAAGAATGCGATCCTGTCACTTGAAACAACATGAATGGAACTGGAGGTCATTATGTGAAGTGAAATAAAACAGATAAAGACAAACTTTGTATGTTCTCAGTCATTTGTGGGAGCTAAAAATTAAAACAAGTGAACTCATAAAAGTAGACAGTAGAATGATGGTTACCAGAGGCTGGGAAGAGTAGGTGGGAGTTGGGGAGAGTGGTAATATTTAATGGGAACAAAATATAGAAGATAAAATGAATGAGATTTAGTATTGATAGCACAACAGGCTAAGTACAGTCAACAATAATTTGTTGTACATTTTAAAATAAGAAAGAGAGTATAAAAGAACTGTTGTAACACAAAGGATAAATGCTTGAGGTAATGGATACCCCATTTACACTGACATGATTATTACACATGGCATGCCTACATCAAAGTATCTCATGTACTTCATTAAAATATACACCTATGTACCCACACAAATTAAAAATAAAAATTTTAAAAATTGGTAAAAAAAGAAGCAAATATCATCAAAATTTGTCACATTAAACCTTTCAAAAACTCTCATTCACTTGGTTCCTCTTTTATTATATAACATTTTTGGTATCAAGAACATATTAAATAATAATATAATGAACACTAAAGTATCTACCATCCACCATTAAAAATACAATGATCTTTTAAATCAAAATCCTTTACTCTCCCATAGGGATTCCACAAAATAGTATGAACATAAAGCTAATCACTTCTTCAATGAAAAATTAAACCGTGTGGTATTTTCTTCATATAAAAATGGTCTATGTAAAATTACTGAGATGAGATAGGTTAGGGATCAGCGAATTGTAGAGGGAGAGAGGTGAGTGTGACCATAAAGGTAGCATAAGAGAGATTTTTGTGGTGGTGGAATAGTTATTTTATCTTGATTGCAGTAATAGTTACACAAATGTACATTTTTATAAAATGGCACAGAACTATACAAGTCTGGGCATTAAAAAGCTAACATAGCTGGCCTGAGGATGCTATCCTTATTAAGGCTGCCTGCAAAGTTGATCTTTGGCTTGTGTCTGGAAACTTGAATTTTGGCAGTGTTCCCTAACTGATAAAGGTGCCTTGTTATATCTAGACTATTTGTGCAAACAATGTGATTTATGCTGACCACCAAGGAGTTTCTTCTGGAAGTCTGGAATTTTGATACATGCCATGCAGCAGGTACCTAGATGACCAACACGCAATAAAAATGTTGATCACTGAGTCTCTTATGGGCTTCCCTGGGCAGAAACATTGCAGATGTTGCTACATTTTCATTTGTGGAGGTGGCCATATACGCTGTGTGACTTGTCATAGGAGGGACAAAATAAAGGGGAACTTGTAGATGGCTTTCTTCAGACTTCACCTGTGTCTTTTCCCCACATGATTTACCATACATCCTTACTACATCACCATAATAAATCTTAGATGTTAGTATAACCACATGGTGAGTCCAGTCCTTCTAGCAAATCTCTGAACATGAGGGTGGTCTTGGAGACCCCAGACACAAAGCCCATGGACGAACATCAATTTCCTATTTTTCATATGTACTGGAGTCATGTAATTATGTAACTATTGAGGGAAACAGTGTGAGGTGTACACCAATAACTCCCTGTCCATTGTATTTGTGATGGTTAGGATCATGTATCAACTTGACTGGCCACAGGGTGCCCAGATTAAATATTATTTCTGGGTATGTCTCTGAGGGTGTTTCCAGATGAAATTTGCCTTTGAAATGGTAGACTGGGTATAACAGGTTTCCCTCTCCAATGTAAGTGGGCATCATCCAATCCATTAAGGCCTGAATAGAACAAAAAGTAGAGGAAGAAAGAATTCATCCTTTTTTTGCTTCCAGCCTACTTGCTGGGGCTGGGACATCTCATCTCCGCTTCTGCCCTCACCCTTGGATTTATATCATTAGCTCCCATAGTTCTTAGCCTTCAGAACTGGGATGAATTATACCACCAGCATTCCTGGGTCTCTAGATTACAGAGAGCAGATCATGGGAATTGCTGAGCCTCCATAATCACATGAGCAAATTCCTCATAATAAATCACATATATATTCCTTATAATCATGTATACACACATGTGTGTATAAGTATTTGTGTGTATGTTTTGTACATATAAAACAGAACACACACACACACACACACACACACACACACAGCAAAACAGTTTGGTTTCTCTGGAGAACCCTGGACTCCTCTGCTCTTAAGCTCTATATTGACTGAGATTATAGACCTATCTTTTGTCACATTACCCTTTTTCATCAAGATTACCCTGTATCATAAACAAGATTTTAAAAAATACATAGAACAATGAATATCCATAGGATATAACCTTTCTTTTTATAGTGATCTAACGTATTCTCTCACCTTGTACACTTCTAATGACCAACAGTATAAAATGAAGAGATAAATGATTGGGATTAGAAATTTGGCTTCAAACTGATCTCAGTAGAGATAGACATATGTGTTTGTTCTTGATAGACTAAGTGAGTTTATTAATATAAACTCCCCATAACATCTAAGTGTTAGAATTCCCATCCCTGAAGAGGCAGTAAAATGTTGTAGTTCAGACCATAGACTACATGGACTGTATCCTGAATAGAGTCAAGATTACATGGACTGCATCCTGACTCCACTACTTACTACCTGGTCAAGTTAGCAAGTTATTTAACCTCTGTGCCTCGGTTTCCTCATCTACAAAATGGGAATAATAAGATGGGGTAGTTATGAACAGTGAAAGAATTAATTCTCACAAAGTGCTGAGAACAGTGGCTGTCATAAACACTAAATACGTGTGAGCTATTATTTTGCAATGAAAAGAAAACAGCTTCATGAATAACACAACAGAGACTAGCTAAATACAATTCTAAATAAAACATTTCTAAGAACAAGATAAGATGCAGGATTGTGGTAATGCTGTAATTAGAAGAAGAAAAACCCTGGAATTTAAAGATGCAAGTGGTACATTTCTAACCTAAATCCCCGTCCTTTTATCCTACCTTACCCCCATCAGCAAAGATTATTCCAAGAACTAGAAAAACAGGAATATGGAGATGCTATTGGCAAATGCACCTCCATCATACATAATCCATTGTTGCCTCCTACAAGATTGTCTTGTCCCTCTTTGGTGGCCTTAAAGGACAGGGAGAGTAATTTAGACAGAGTAGTAGACTGCTTTGATCATGACAAAGCCACTGCTCACAAGTACTACCAAGAGCTACCAAGAGAGAAACTCTTCCATTTCCTAGTGCAAGACTCATCTTTGAAGTAATGTCTGAGTAAAGAGGGTTAAGACATGGGTACCTGTTAAGGCTGATTTACATTGATTTGTTTCATTCAAGGGCAATCTGGTCAGTAGGAGAAATAGCAAGTCTGCCACATCCCCAAAGTTCTGAGGATTACAAAATGTAAACCCCCCATTTTCTTTGTTTCCTCATTGGAATCCAACTAGAATCTCCTTCTGAATGGTATATCTCATTAGGAATTAGGGTAAGAACCCTAATTCCTAGAATACTAAATAAGAATCATTTTTCCATCTTTTTGTACATCATTATGATATGGGATTTGATGTCTTAGCTCCCTTTTCTGGTCTCTGGGTAGTCCTTTTTTGAAGATAAATCTATTTATTGCTAAAGTATCATTTGGTCTTAAACACATAAATACATTTTGTTAATTTTACCTACAACAGAAATCTCAGAAGAAAGAGAAACTGAGTATGGTTTAAAGACAGAATTTTTTTCTTTTTTAAATTGATAAATAAAAATTGTATATATTTATCATATACAATATGACATTATAAAATATGTATACACTGTGAAATGACTAACTCAAGCTAATTAACATGTATAACCTCACATATTTATAATTTTTGTGAAAATACTTAAAATTTACTCTCAGCAATTTTTCAAAATTATAATACATTGTTATTAACTATAGTCACTATGTTCTACAATAGATCTCTTGAACTTGTTCCTCATATCTAACTGAAATTTTATATCTTTTGACTAACATCTCCTCGGCCTATACTCCTAACCTCTTATCATCACTGTATTCTCTGCTTCTGTGAGTCAACTCCTAGATTCCACATTCAAACGACATCATGCAGTATTTGTCCTTCTATAGTTGGCTTATTTTTTTTTAACTTTATGATTCTCTATTTCTAATTGGGAAAGTCAATTTCTATTAGTTCAAGTTTATCTTAAGATGAAGAATTTTGTGGTAGGTAAGGGGACTAGAATAGGCTTATTACAGAGCTTATTACAATCACATAAGAAAGTACAAGACATATAAGTCATCTATAAGTCATATAAGAAAGTACTAGACACAGAAAGGCAATAAATTTATATGTACCCTTTTCTAGAGGTAAAAGAGAAAAATAAAAATAGGCCCACACCTTAAAATAAGCATGCATTAGCTGTTTTCTCACTGAGAAATATTGACCCAGTCCATTATTTCACATTTTCAAAGGCAAACACTTACAGTATAATTAGTAGCTTGAATGTTCCTGAGTGCTGCTTCCAGTTGTGTTATCAAGAAACGTAAAGTCAAAGCAGGGACAATTTCCTCACCATTCTGGCTGTTAGCTGCAACTTCTCTCTGTGGAAAATAATTTAGTTAAAAAAGTCTTTAAGTCTGAACAAATATCTACATATGTTTACATTATACAAATAATTCATGCTCACTGGAGAAAATTTGAAAAATAGGATGAAAATGGTTTTAAAAAAAATCCATACCATCCAGATACACTGTTTTCATGTTTGTTTTTAAGTAGTTTTTTTTTTTTTCCCCTTTTATTTATTTTATTGCATTTTAGGTTGGGGTACATGTGAAGAACATGCAAAATTGTTGCATAGGAACACACGTGGCAGTGTGATTCGCTGCCTTCCTCCCCATCACCTACATCTGGCATTTCTCCCCTTGCTATCTCTCCCCAGCTTCCCACCCCCCACCGTCCCTCCCCTATTTCCCCCCAACTGACCCCAGTGTGTAGTGCTCCCCTCCCTGTGTCCATGTGTTCTCATTGTTCAACACCCGCCTATGAGTGAGAACATGCGGTGTTTGATCTTCTGCTCTTCTTTAAGTAGTTTTTAAGTCGTCTAATGAATGTCATTTGTAACTATTTCCTTAAAACATTTTTTAAAAAGGCATTCCTATACCTGTCAAGGGGTTAGCAACATCCACACCTACTTCAGAGGAAAGTGGTAATCCCACTTCACTCTCATACATTCTACTGTGTGAAATAGCTAAAATCTTTCAGCTCTGAGCCAGTCTGTGGTAAACAGGAATGCTGGCATTAATAGCAATAAAGGGGTAAACCATTTTATGCTGCAATCTGATTGCAGCTGAGCTAATGCATGCTTTATTATGTACTATAGTTTATTTACATGGTTGAAATGAAAGGTAGGACTATGTCTTTGTGTCCATTCCCCAATGCTTTCTACCTGACAAGTGCTTGCTTTAAATCACATTACCTGTTTAATGATGTATAATCTGCATGGAAAATTTAATCTACATTTCCATTAACTTGGTTTCCATATATAATATTTTCCTGTTTCTTTCCTAGCCGACTAGATACTTTATTTCAGTCTCCCTAGCCATCAATTGAATGAGCCTCTTCTCTATCAATACATATTCTCTAGATAAAGTACTCCACTATCATAATTTTACATAGTGTCTACACACTGACAGTTTCCAAATTTTCATTTCTGGCCAAGAACTATCACCTGTATTCCAGGCTCACAGCCAACTCAACAATATCTCTTGAATTTGAATAGAAATATAAAACATAATACTGAAGTTCCACCTCTGTCAAACAGTCTAGGTGGTTTCAAATCAATCTCCCCAGTGAGAATGACTAAAACAACTGGACAAAACATAAACTAATTATCTGAGAGCAATGGAATTCTACCAAGACAATGAAAATGAACACCTCTGAAAGGAAATCTCTGGGAAGCTGACTTTCGGAGCTAATTTTCTCATTAAAGTAACTGCTACATTCAGTTGTGGCATAGCCTTCAGCAGATTTGCGAGGCTGCGGAGAAGACTGGAGTGCATGGTCTGTAAGGAAGAGCAGCCCTGATAAACAGCTCATTCTTTTGATTGAGGCCCTGTTTTGGTTACAATGGAAGTGGACCTGAATTCAAGGATTTCAATGGAAATAGTCTATTTGGGAAGAACAGAGACAATGGTAGAAAAGTGGAAAAGTAATAAAGTAAAGGAAAAGTACGCTTTAAGTTAAAGGATATGTTATTAAGCTAGTTACCCATGGTGGGCCACTGCAGTTATTACAACTGGGAAATTTTGGAAAGCTCAAAATTACAAATCAGTATTAACCAACAAAACAGAAGAGGCAACTGGGATACTCATATAACTTCCAAGACCTACTGACTGAGTGCTTTCTGGGGTAATGGGGAAATATTAATTCCTTGGATTTTCTGAACTGCCATGAGAAGTACTTTATCCTGTTTTAGAAAAAAAAAAAATCCCTGAGGCATAGAGATATAGATATGAAAAACTACAATTGTCCAGGGCATACGGAAAATATTGGTAGGATCCAATTGGTATGGGAAGAGCACTGACAGAGTCTGCTACAAAAAGTAGAGAAACTGACCCTTCTTCAAAGAACTAAGTAAAGATTGGAATCATCTCTACCCCAGGTTGAATTAAATAATTTACTAGAAAAACAAAAATAAAAATAACTAGAAAAAATTTTGTCCAGTTTTCTCAGTTCTTCACAGAGGAAGGTTGCTATGAGACAAACCAGGCAGCTACTCCAATAAGCAGAATTATCTTTACTATTTTCAAGGGCTACAGTATTTGTATTTATGTTTTCATATTCATTCATGATTTTGGATATTTTTGCTTTCTTTTTTGGACATACTTATTAAGCATTTGTCAATTTTATTGTTCTTTTCAAAAAAGCAAGTTTTGGATTTATCGATCCTTCCTATTTTATGCTTTAAATAGATTTCATTAGTTTTAAATCTCTTTATCATTTCCTTTTTGAGTGCTTTTAGTTTGCTGTTCTTCCATTAACCTCTTGAATGTATGCTTAGATAAATGATATTCAATCTTGCTTCTTTTTTTTCTAATATTTACATCACATCGCAAGTTATAAATTTTCCTTGAAGCACAGCTTTATCTTATAACACAAGATTTGATATGTTATTTTATTCAGTTCAAAAATGTGTTTAACTTCTGTTGTGATTTCTTCTTTGACCAGTTGGTTACCTAGAGGTATATCTCTTAACTTATGAACATATGGTTTTCAGATTATTGCTTTTATTGATTTCTAGATTAACTGAATGTTAGAGAACATACTCTGTTATGTTTTGATACTTTGAAATTTGATGGGGCTTGCTTTGTGACCTAGTAGATGGTCAGTTTTTTGTAAATGTTCTGTGTGCACTTAAAAAGGATACATATTCTGCCACTGTTGGGTGTAGTGTTTATACATGTGTCTCAGGTAGACCGAGTCTGCTATAGTTCTACTAATTTTGTGTCCATGTTCTCTCATTTATTAACAGAAGTATGTTAAAATATCCCACTGAGATTGATTTGTCTGTTTCCTTTAGTATTATCTATTTTTACCATCTTATCATTCATGAAAGTTCTGTAGATATTTGGGTCTACTTCTGGAACTTATCTTCTATTTTCTAGACATGTCTGTGGTATAAAGAACAAGTAACATAATCTTTTAGTTATTAAAGCTTCAATAATAACTTTTTTTTTTTTTTTTTTTTTTGAGACGGGGTTTCGCTCTTGTTACCCAGGCTGGAGTGCAATGGCGCGATCTCGGCTCACCGCTACCTCCGCCTCCTGGGTTCAGGCAATTCTCCTGCCTCAGCCTCCTGAGTAGCTGGGATTACAGGCACGTGCCACCATGCCCAGCTAATTTTTTGTATTTTTAGTAGAGACGGGGTTTCACCGTGTTGACCAGGATGGTCTCGATCTCTTGACCTCGTGATCCACCCGCCTGGCCTCCCAAAGTGCTGGGATTATAGGCTTGAGCCACCGCACCCGGCCCATAATAACTTTTAATGTTTAAGTAGGCAAATTCCCAGCCCTATTCCTTTATACTTTTCTTAATTTTCTTGGCTATTTTTCCTCTTATTTCCCATGTGAACTTTAGACTTGGCATTTAGGGACACTAACCAAAAAAATCCTATTGTTTTACTGGAGTTATGTGATATTTGTGGATTTTAATTTGTGGAAAATTGACAGCTTTAATATACTGTGTCTTCCTACATGCACTATTCCATTCATGTGGTCATTTCTTACACTTTCAATAGAATTTTAGAAAGTTTTATTTATTGTTTTAATAAGGAGTACTGACTTCTAAACTTAATGTGACTACAATCAGTGCTTGGGTACTTGCTAAAATGCAGATTCCCAGATCTATCCCCAGAGATTTTGATTCTTTAGAATTGATACAGGGTCAGATATTCTCATGTAAGTGGTTCAGAACAAGCTTAAGGAAATACTAGTTTATCTTGTACATTTCTTAAGTGTTTTACTCAGTATTTCAGTTTTGTTATTACTATAAATAAGTATAGTTCACCCTCCATATCCACAGGTTCTGCCTCCGTGGATTCAACCCACCATGGACTGAAACTATTTGAAAAATAAATAAATAGCAAGAATATAATAATTTAAAAAATTGAAAAGACAATATAGCATTTACATTGTATTAGGTATTATAAGTATTCTAGGGATGATATAATGTATACAGAAGAAGGTGTACAGGTTGTATGCAAATACTATGTCATTTTACATAAGAGACGGGCATTCTTGGATTTTTGTACTGAGGGCTGTTCTGGAACTAGCATCCCACAGATAACAAAAGATGACTGTACTGTTCTTCTATTTTTACATTCTAGTTGGTATTTTTTACATATCTGAAGGCTACTGATTTCTGTCTTGTTTCTAAGTGATTTCCAAAACATAAGAGGGAAATGATGGCATTATTCTATCAATTTCAAGCCAGAATTGCCTTATACTGTGGTAAGTTATCTCAGTTAATGTTATAATTGTACATAAAGTCTTATGAATATCTTCAGAGTTTGTTAGAATTTTTAATGATACTAGTATTAAAGTGTTTCATGGAAATAATTATATATTCTTTCATAGAAATACAAATGTAGCCTTCTCAAGACAACTATGGTGCTTTGCCCTTCTCTTCCCTAGTTAATTGCCACAAAGAAAAGAGTATATAATTTTCTTTAACTTCAGAAAACTCTATTAATTTAAGAAATGGTACCCTTTTTATGCTAAAAATTACCACAAATTATATAGAAAAACTACTTTCTAGATGGAAATCTACAATATATCCTCTGGAATATTATATGAATAATTCCAAAAGTTTTGGAGATGATTTTTGAAAATAAATTTTTGACAAATGTGTAACTTTTTTTTTTTTTTTGAGACACGGTCTTGCTTTGTCTCCCAGGCTGGAGTTCAGTGACATGATCTCAGCTCACTGCACCTCCATCTCCTGAGTTCAAGTGATTCTCCTGCCTCAGCCTCCCGAGTAGCTAGGATCACAGGCATGTGCCACCATGTCCGGCTAATTTTTGTATTTTTGGTAGAGATGAAGCTTCACCATGTTGGTTTAAGTTCTGACCTCAGTGATCCACACACCTCGGCCTCCCAAAGTGCTGGGATTACAGGCGTGAGCCACCATGCCCAGCCAAATGTGTTAACATTTTGAGTTAGGAGACCAAAAGCAGTCCCCTGTCCCAGAGTGGCATGTTATAGGTTGTTAGTAGGACTGGAATAAACACTAGACCTTGTAGTCAACAGCTTACAAGCTACCAACCCACATTCCTACCATTATCCTTAAAAGGCTAGCACCACATGACTCTATTTGCTCAATGTTTTAAAAGTCTACAGTCAAGGTTGTACCAAAGCCCTTTACAACAGATAAGACAGAGATATTTTTCAAGACTTTGGCTACATTGTGTGGTTAAAATTTTTTTTTTTTTAATTAAAAAAGTCATATAGAGATAGCTGCACTTCTGCCACAAAGATCAAATTATGATGTTACCTGCATAGTTTGGAAGGAAAAATCTTCTTGTAAGAACTTCTTAATGTGAGGAACCACACCTTTTGGTAGAGTATTAATTGCACTTAATAACTTCTTCACTTCTAATAGTAGGTTAACAGGAACAAGATCAGTAGGAACATTCTTTTCCTGTTTGTCCTAGAAGACATTTTGATTAAAAATTTACACAATTATGCATATTCTCATTTACTCTATTATCAAAATCAGCCAAAGCGTTAAAAAAGGAACAAAGCTCCCTTTACCTTGTTCTTCTAGCTTCTATGACAGAACTATAGAAAATCTAAGGAAGAATAATATACGTTCTCTGCTTTCTAGGAACTTAAAATATTACATATATTCTCAGTAACAGGAAAATTATATCTAACTGTGCTTTTTACATTATATGACTGATGCTTCATCTATTAAATACAGAGCAATTTGAAAATGAATAGTTGTAATAGTTTAAAATTGTGAACAAAGTAGTAAAGTAGAATGACATCTCAATTCAGTCAGAGCTCTATAAATAGTAATAATTTTCAGGAATTTATTCTTCCAGAATTAATAAAGGCATTAGTAATTTGATAACTACACCATCAAGTCCTGCTGGAATATCTATTAACATTAGTTGTGAAGAACCAGTGGACAACAGAGATAAATGGCCTATAACAGATGGATGACGGCCTTCCTTCAAACCTTAAGAAGCCAGAGATCTTATACTCTGCTGAAACTTCTAGGAATATGATTATGTTGCTGTTGATCTTTGAAAATAAGAATTTCTTATTGTAGAAGCCGCATAGAGCTTGAGATGCTGAAAATGCCCTGGTATGGGGTAATTCTTTCACTTTCAGTTCTCTAATAGATCTGTAAATAACTAGAAATGAATAAAGTCCACTGCAGGACTATCTGCCTAATCTAACTATGATGTTCTGCCCTTCTCTTCTCTAGTTAGTTGCCACAAAGAAAAGAGTTTGCAGAGGTTATCCAGTAACTTAGGAGGGGAAAATATGTAAACATAAAATAACCCTGGTATGTGGTATTCACCTGTATGAGGTTTTCACCGTAAAAAATGGGTTTGAGTGCTACGTTAAGATTCCTCCATCCCCATCTATATTCAACAAATGTACCTTAGATTTTATAGCATTTCATAAGATTATGTATGCAGAAAAACGTTAACAGTTTACTGTCTATGAAGGATGTTCATTGTACTACCATTCATTTTACAATCCTTGCAATCTTTCTATAGGTTTGAAATTTTTCAAAAAGTTAAAAAAAATTCTACCAAGTAACTAGAAAAACCCCTTATAAAGAATGATCAATATCAGTGGTGCACATAATTCAAACTAAAGGTCAATTCTAGTCAAAAGTAACTGTAGAATCATCTGATACTAATTTAAAAGTTTATACAAAGGCAAGATTATAGCATGACAAACCATTTTTCAACAGGGAATACTATAAACTTCATGCCTACAGGGTCTTGCTTTGTCACATAGGCTGGCGTGCAGTGGCATGAACACAGTTCACTGCAGCCTCGACCTCCCAAGCACAAGTGATCCTCCCACCTCAGCCTCTCGAGTAGCTGGAAATACAAGTACGCACCACCACACCCGGCTAATTTTGGTATTTTTAGTAGAGACGATGTTCACCATGTTGTATAGGCTGGTCTCAAATTCTTGAGCTTAAGCAGTCAATCTGCCTGCTTAAGTCAATCTCCCAAAGTGCTGGGATTACAGGCGTGAGCCACCATGCCTGGTCCAGAATTTTAATTTTTTAAGTTAGTTGTCATAATATTTGATGCTTAATCCACTTTGACAAAATTGATTTAATATCTAAACAAAATTCAGGTCAAAGTGTCCACCTTTCTCGCTTTTTGTATTCCTAATTCTATATATAGAAATGCCTTTTCTGGATCTAGTCCCCTGGTTCTTGCCTTTGCTCAACTGTACAATTCCACATATATTTGCATGTAATGTACTTCCTCTGCAACATTGTTTACAGTGATAACCTCATGCAGGTGAATACCATGGTTATTTTATGTTTATATATTTTCCCTTCCTAAGTTACTGGATAACCTCTGCAAACTTTCCTACCTATGTTCCTGCTAACATGTTTCTACTCAAGTCTCATGTTGAATTGTAATTCCTAGTGTTAGAGGAGGGACCTGAAAGAAGAGATTGGATCACTGAGGTGGTTTCTAATAGTTTAGTATCATCTCCCTAGTGCTATCTCATGATATAGTTCTTACATTATGTGGTTGTTTGAAAGTGTATGGCACCTTCCCCTTTGCTCTCTCTCCGGCTGCCATGTGAAGATATGCTTGCTTCCCTTTGCCTTCTCCCATGATTCTAAGTTTCCTGAGGACTACCCAGCCATGTGGCCTCCTGTCCAGCCTGAGAAAATGTGATTCAATTAAACCTCTTTTCTTCATAAATTACTCAGTCTCAGGTAGTTCTTTATAGCAGTATAAGAACAGACTGATATACTTATTAACAAGTGGATTCATTACATAAAACTATATGGAAGGTAGAAGTTATACTAATGAGCTCTTCATCAACCTTTCACAAAATATATGAACATATGATGTTCATACAACTATTTTTAACTACCACAAAAGCATATCACTGGTACTAAAAGCCTTTTCTGTATAATGCAGTTATTCTCTTTCATTTAGACCTAGGAGTTCTAACCATAAAGATAAAAATAAATAATAAACTTAAGCTCAAAAATGACTCAAACTTCTTACTAAATAAAACTCTGATGTATATATGTGTGTTTTCTTTATATGTGCGTAGTTTTATTGTTGTTTTGCTTGAATGTTCCCTAAAAAAAAAATGAGGGATTTCTTAAAATTGACTGTTGGGCTATTTATGGATAACTCTATTCATTTTTTTCCTAATTTTTAGTTATGGTGAGGAATGGTGTTTAGAATGACAACCCTGAGACACACTATCAATCATCAAAGCAAGATTCAATTGGACCATTTTACTAATGAAGGTAGGAAGGCAGACCCACTCAAAAGATTTTAACACATAACTAGACTAGCTAAATTTATCACGGCATTTGCATATATAATTAGTTATTATCAATTAAATAAAAGTTAATGAAAGTTAAACTTTGTCTTACCAGTTGAACAGATGATGATTTTTCTGGTTTATTCTCAGTTTCTTCCTTCCTCTGATCCTCCACATGGGGATGCCTATTTTAAATGAAAATAAGGTGCATTAAGAACATCTCCTCACAAAGAACACAAATTATAGTAAGGAATCTAACAACTAATTATTGTCTGAAAGTGCAACCAAAGCGTATCAAAGACTGGTAATGGTGGTAGGTGCCATATCTCTTTAGGGACTCAAGTTAAGAAAGACAAATTAGGTCATGCCCTTACTGGATGGTGGTAGAGAAAACAGCAAGCTGATTATGAAAAACACTGCATCCTTAATAGATATGCAGTAGACCAAAAAAATAGGAAGAAATACTTATAGCACTGTTTCAAGGTAAAGGAAAAAGGTCTTAAAAGGGTTGAGATTTTGTGTGTTTGTTTACGAAGATATTACAGGTTAGGGAGACATCTATCTTAAATAGATCATTTTATTTTTTGTTTGGGGTTCCTAAACTTCTAATTGTCCAGTGTTCCAAAATATTTTTAAATGAGAAAAAATGTCATATTTAGAAATTATTAACTATTTGGGTAATAAGGAATCACTTGACAGGTTTTGCTTTTAACCTTAGCTCAAAATATGAACATATTGCAGTATTATACACTGAACAGAAAATTTTATTTATAGTATTGCTTTTGCCTCCATACAGAATCATTGCATAGGAACCATAATATAGGGTCATATATGATTTATTTAATATTAACTTTGGACTCCAGAAGAGATAACACTGAGGTGAGAAATTTATTTGATGGATTTATACAGAATCGTACTTTATAAATATTATCTTACTTGACTTTACATTTATGTATTCATTTGACAACCACTTATCATCTAATATATGCTAACTGATTTTATTGGGGTAAAGTGGGACAGATAAATAAAATGTTATCCATTTTCAAACTTCTAGTGGAAGTTTCTACAAAAGATGATATACACATGCAAACATTTCACAATATGATTTTCAGTGCTCTTTAAGGTACCATCATGGTAAAAAGAAACCTATTAACTGTCTTTTCCTCTACATCCAAGTGGGGCCCCACTTGCCCACAAAAAATAAAGCAAAACACAAATTATATCCGTGTGTTACCAAGGAATGAAAAATACTACAGTAGTATTCTGAAGTCTTTCAAGGTTTGAGAAAGAGTATAAAATGTTCTCAAATGTATACTCTACCAGCAAACTCAATTTTATGATCATTCCCTCCTTAACCCAATATTTCTCAATCCCAGATGCGTATTAAAATCAGCTGAAGCTTTTGAAACATCCAGATGCCCAAAACCTACTTCATGTCTTCTGAATCAAAAGTGTCATGTTAGGCTGCTATATTTTCTATAGGCTCCATTACAAATTTTGATGTGTAACCCCAACTTATCTTCACTTGCTCCTCTGTACAAAATAAAACTAAATCTCTTAGCAACACTGTCACAATACTCTCCAAGAATTTTTCTTAAGTACTTTTTCTTGCTATTTCCTCACCTAAGCCAAATGACCTCTCATCCTACCTTGCCTCTAAACCCATCACAATGTTTCTCAACCTTTTTTTTTTTTTTTTTTGAGACGGAGTTTCGCTCTTGTTACCCAGGCTGGAGTGCAATGGCGCGATCTCGGCTCACCGCAACCTCCGCCTCCTGGGTTCAGGCAATTCTCCTGCCTCAGCCTCCTGAGTAGCTGGGATTACAGGCATGCACCACCATGCCCAGCTAATTTTTTGTAGTTTTAGTAGAGACGGGGTTTCACCATGTTGACCAGGATGGTCTCGATCTTTTGACCTCGTGATCCACCCGCCTCGGCCTCCCAAAGTGCTGGGATTACAGGCGTGAGCCACCGTGCCCGGCTTCTCAACCTTTAAAGATCAGTTCAAATGTTACTTTGTGGAAACTCACTCAAATCATCAGTCAATAATTATTTTTTCTTCCTATAGACAGCCATTGTATCTCTAATAGTTATGCAATTTTCCTAAAGATATAATTACTTTTTGCATATGTTCCCATTATTATTATAAGCTATCTCTAGGTATGCAAACATTGTCTAGTCTTTATTCCTAAGCACCAAAGAATCAGTACATGCTTTTGTAAAATAAATAGGTCATGCTACTTATTATATGAGATAGTTCAAGCCTGGAGGGAGATCTCCAATATGAACCTGTTTAGCATTATATGAGGTACAGGTGGACTGAACTTGCCCTGCTTAGAGAAAAGATCATGTCATTTGGCCTTGGCCCACTGAACCACTCAGTAAAGTCTTTTGCATTATGCTTAAATTACTCTTTAGAAAATGGGGATAATAAGAGCACTCACTTCATAGAGTTGTTATGAGGTTTTTGAGTAAAACATAATGTAAAAACAACAATGTTAACATAGTAAGTCTATGTAAGCACCTGCTAAATGATAAAACATCTTGATGAGAAAGACTGAACAGTAAGGTATGGCACATTTTTCAATTCTTAGCTCTTAAGTGAGGATGTAATCCCTAGTGAACTTTTGTAAAATTAGATTTCACCCAGTCTACATCACCCACAATCAAACTTGCTGAAATGTCTTGAAGCATAAGGGTCTCCTGTCCACACTAGCGTCCCAAGGTTATGTGGAAAAAACAAATATTACGTCTTATGGAATACAACAAAGGCAGTTCATTTCTGTCAACCTATCTCCTTTACCCCTGGGGTCCCCAGCCCCCAGGCCACAGACAGGTACAGGTACATGGCCTGTTAAGAACTAGGTTGCACAGCAAGCAGGAAGTAAGCAGTGGGTAAGCATTACCACCTGAGCTCCACCTTCTGTCAGATCAGCAGCACCATGAGATTCTCACAGGAGTGCAAACTATTGTGAACTGCCTATTCCAGGGACCTAAGTTGCCCACTCCTTATGAGAATCCAATGCCTGATGATCTAAAGTGGAACAGTTTCATCCCAAAACCATTCTCCCCACCCCTATCATCTGCAGAAAATTTGTTTTCCATGAAACCAGTTCCTGGTGCCAAAAAGGTTGGGGACTACTGCCTTACCTCACAAAAAATTCTTCTGGTAGAGAGTCCATGCTGCACAAGGTTTCTTTACAAAAGTCTTACTCCACTGCTTGCAAACTGACTTTAAATACTGCCCTTTAGTGCTGTAAGGAAAATAATATTTTTATAAAGGTAGGAAAGTTACACTCTCCCCACTATTAAAACAGAACATGACCATCTGAAAAAAATTTGAAACATCTCTAAAAGAAGAAAATAAATCACATAGTTTCACCACCTAAACATAATCACTACCCATCCTTTAATATGCTTATTTTTTACCAAGCATAGGTATATTTTACCAATTTGTAATCATATTAAATAGAAGATGTTCTACCCCACCTTTTTCAATACTGAGTGTTATAGCAAAAGAATCTTTCATGTTATTTTATCCTCCTAGTAAACATTCTTAAAGGCTATACAATAGCTGGTTGATTGGGATTTCCTTGGCCATTTCCTTATAGTTGGACATTTAATTTTCCATTTTTTCTATTAGAAATAGTTCCATGATAAACTCCATTGTCCACAAAGCTTTTTCCATATTTATGATTCTTTATAATAAATTCTCAAAAGTAAAATTAATATATCAAAAGACATAAACATTTCATTGTTAAATGGCTTCCCAAAAGGTTTTTACTAATTTATTTCCCACAGAGGTATATATGACTTCCTGTTTAACACAATCTTTTATGACAGCACTGTTTTGTTTTCTTTTAGTCTACAAATAAGATGTAGTTACTTTTTCCCCCAAATCATGATTCTACGTCTCCATAAAATAGGAGACACAGGGTGTAAAGAACACTGGCACAATATCTCATTCAAATATCAACTGATGTTGTGGATATTTCCTGAAAGAAAAATAATGCTGAGGCAATACAAATGAAAACAAAGGGACTAGAGTATCATAAGTATGTATATTTATTTATATAGCTATATATTCCAAGAACAACTCTTCTAAAACTGGTCCTATTTTATCTCCTTACTGAGAGTTGAAGCCTGTAGACTCCAGTGCTTTGTGCTAGGCTGGCTTCCTTTTCTGATCCTACCCTAAGCTCAGAAAGTGTTAAATCACATGTAAAACTATTGCTATATGCTCTGGGCAAAAGAAGGAATAGAGGAAATAGAAAAGAAAGTGGCAGCAATAGCATAAATGAAACAGACATGGATTGCCTTGGTGCCAAGCACAAGGCTGGATGACGTTTCTCATTTATTGTTCCTGAACTGCTTATATATCTCAGTAATTGAGTAGCCATTTCTGTAACAGTATATTTAATACAATTCCATAAATTAGGTTGGTACATCTTTTCTAGGCCCATTACTAAAAGGTAATATCAGCATAGGGTAATTCCCAAATCAATAAAGTATATTCCACAAGATCACTATAAGTCATCTATTAAGAATTCAGATTGTATTTACTCAAATAAACATTGTTTTAATGATATCCTGTTCCTCCCCCTCCCCCCGCCAAGAAAGCAATTTACCGTAGACAGTAAGAAGTAACTGCAGGACCTGAATCTATCAATAAACCTTGAAGTCTGTATATCTTTTCAGTAAGCTTAGAACAAGGGAGGGGGCAACTCAGCCCTGGTATGAGGGCTAAAACAAGTTCTGTGGAGATCATCTGTAAAACAAGCATTCCTAATTATGATACTACATACCAATAATCTACATTTGACTCACACCTACTCTAAGTAACACAGGAAGTCTTGGAGAGACAAGAATAATTCTCCAACAATTTGCTACTGATATCTTAATCAAAACACAAAATTACACATACACACACACACACACAGAGAGAGAGAGAGAGAGAGAGAGAGAGAGAGAGAGAGAGAATTTCCTTCTAAATTTCATTTAAAAGAGAGCTTTCTTCTAGTAGCTCTTAATTTCTTGTTCTTCCCCAACAAAAACGCTTCACTTCACTGCTGTCAGTATTACAACTTGCCTACATAGAATGAAGAGTTCTCCTAGATAATTACTTTATTTTATAGTTTTATTCTTATTTCAAAAATTCAGTAAGTAATATTTTAATTTGTATTCTCTGTTCAAATACTGATGAAAGACACAAACTGCAGCTAATAACGAAGCAGAGAGGTTGAATAAACCTTGTCATTCACATTAGGTCAGATCTGCTTCATCTCGTTAATAAAGCTGTATAGAAAAGGACATAGCTTTGAGGATTTTAGGATTGTGATCAAGCTATTTTTATAGTTTGGTTTCTATAAATCTCCCTGTTATTTTAATAAAAAGTAACAACAGTTAAGGCATTATTTCATAGCTACAGAATACAAATGTATGCCTTTTCCAGACAAAACAATCCCCTCATTTCCAGAATTTATAAAAGCTCAGACTTGGAGACCTCTCCCTCTGCTAAGCTCTTCTTTGGCCAGTAGATGTTTGCATAGATCACAGCAAGGATGAAAAGAAGGGAGGAAAATCCTCTGGTTACAAGATAGAGAGAAGGCCTCTGCTAAGCTGTTCAGTGTTCAGCTTGAAAAAGAAATGGGTGGAAAATTAATAAATCAAAAAGATATTTGGATCCTGAATTAACAGAGTTAAGAAAGGCTAATGGCTTTTTCAGCCTGCTCAAAATACAACCTGAAATGAATCTCTGTGATGAAAGGTTTTCCAGGAGAGAGAATCATCAATCTCATCATTTCCCAGGAGCTAAGCAGGTATGTGTGGCAAACACTACCGGCAACAGCAACAGCAATAGCACTTGACAGCCTCTGTTGGGGAGAAAGGCGAAGTGCCTAGCAACCGAAAGGAAGTAGCCAGCCTGAAACGTTACCACTGTGCTGCTAAAATAATCCAAAGGTTTTTACCATTCTAGAAGAGGTTGCAGGAAACCTTTTAAGTCAGGGTTAACATGGCGGGGGGAGGGGGGGTGGTGGGAGGTAAATCTAGTTTCCCCTAGTGTATTCATTTCAATAGACTTTCCCTGTCAGCAGGAAACAATATTTACTCTTACTACCTGGGATTAAGAGACTGCTTTCCTGCAGGAACCCAGGTTCTTGTTGGTTGATCTGAGGGCAAGCTAAAGTTCAACATCAATTTATAGCACACCTATATCCACTAACCAAGATGATCTTATTTGTAGGCTGTGTTTTACTGGTTGAAAAATAAGGTATTGCCATCCATATCTTAATTATATGCCTTTCTTACTGTTCCTTCTACCTGAGCTCTCACCTTCTACTTTCTCTCACACTTACTGAAATTTTAACAATATTTTTTAGTTGTAAAGGTATTTTGTTTCAATTTTTAAAGCTGAGTATATTCACATCAAAGCAGGCACAGTTTTTATTTATAATTTTTAAATAATCTACTTAAACATTTAACTTGTGTTACTGTCACCTTCCTAACCTGTATATAGTCACATTTTTATTAAAATCCACTCAAATGTTCATCCTGACTAAAATGTTACCGAAATACCAAGGGTTCAGTCTAGATCCTACTGCTGGCCGCCTGGAAAGCTAATAGCTGAAACAACACATTTTGCCAAGGAAGAAGGCTTTAATTGGAGAGATGTGAGCTCAGTCTCAAATTCATCTACCTGACTAAAATTAGGGGTTTATATAGCAGGAAAAAATATAACGATGCACAAAAAAACAATAACTAGGAAGGGGCAAGGAGGCATCTGGTACAGTGATCTGGTAAGTTTCAGTTCTTGGATATTTTTTTGAGAGGCCTGAAGATCCTTTCCTGAGGAAAGAACTCAAATAAATAAAAGTCTGAAGCTTTAACAAAGGAAGGATCAATTTCTATGTATATCCAAAAACAATTGTCTATGGCACTACTGGATTATTTCAAAAATACCTGACCAAGATAGAGACTCTAATATACCAACAAGTTCACATTTCAACGTGTGGGTGGATGTCCCATGAATTTTCCTCCTTTGTCAACTCTAGCACTTACAGACTACCCAATGACAGGAGAAAAAAAAAGAGTATTAGTGTGGAAAACAACAAAAATAAAGTTCAATACTTTTCTCCATGCTACTAATTTAAAACAAAGTAATATATTTTGTATTTTTCAGGAAAGGAATTCAGTTATTAAGAACTTTTCCTCTGCCCACAAAATCAGGGTCTCTCAATTTTGGAACTACTGACATTCAGGTTTGGATAATCCTGTTACGGGAAGTTGTCATATGCATTTTTTAGGACATTTCACAGCACCCCCTAGCCTCTGTCCACCAGATGCCAGAGGCAGCTCCCTGCTAACACACACACTCCAACACATCCATACACATCAGCCCCATTGTGGCAATCAACAATATCTCCAGATATTGTCAAATACCCCTTGGGGCATAAAATTACTTTCCATTGAGAACCATTCAGTTAGATGAACAAGTTAAGATTAAGAAGCTTAATTGAGTGGACACAGAGATTGTTTTGGGGAAGAAAAATAAGACCGTGCTGACATTATACATGTACAAACACAAACAAACTTATGTCTACAAGAAAGCAAAATGACATAAAGTATCTACATTTCCATTAATGTCAACATTAAGTTGAGAGACTGCATAGTAGTTTAGGAGCACAGAAACCCTGTATCACTCTGTAAGGGTATCATTTGACACACACACTGCTTTGACACATACTAGCTAGCTGTGTGATTTTATGTGAAATTAATAAACATTCTCTGTGCTTCAGCTTGCTTATCTAAAACATAGGAATGACAGTACCTCCTCTTTCATAGGGTTGTGAAGATTAAATGCTTAAAACACAGAATAGAATAGTACCTGGCACTTAGTAAGCACTCTATAAGTGTTCCTATCAACAGCATTTTCATAACCATAATCATAATCATCATCATTTAACTGTTTAGGTTTGTAGCAAAATTAATTAACTTGTCTGTGAAGGAGAAATGCTATTGATGAAAAGGAATGTTAATGAGATTTAAGAAATGGGATAAGAAAAATTATTTTTCAAATATATCACACATGACACCATGACACAAAAGACAGCATAATGTGTGCATACTATTCAGTACCTTCCATTTTTCACACCACCACATATACATCTACTTTAGTCTTTAAACTGCATAATAGGCCAATGTATGAATATATCATTTTACCAGTGTATGATCATGTCATTTTACCAGACCATTGATAAAAACTTCAGCTGTCTCTGGGTTTGACTTTTTTTTTAAAATTGTTATTACAAACAATGCTGCAATACCACCACCTTGAACATGCAACTTAGTTAAAATTTTGAGAGCTATTTTGAAAAGCTGGATTTCCTACCTCAACATTGAATTAAATGTACTCCAGAAGATCATGGGTCTGTTAACAAGCAGGCTCTGATACTGCTAGTTATCATTTCTGCTAAATTTTACCAGAAGAACTCCAAAAAACTCCCTAAAGTTGAAACGTAAGATGCCATGGTCACTTCAAGCCTTAAAAAAAAACTTGAAGGAAACACTTTCAAGAATGTGGCAGGATATTTTGTGATAGGAATTCCTTGGAATCAGAATTTTAACTATTGTTGATCCGGGTATGTCTGCTAAATTAGCAGGGACCTAATTTATCTCCCAAAGGCCCCACCTCCTAATACTATCACATTGGGGGCTAGGTTTCAACACTGAACAAGGGGGAACGCATTCAGTCCAATTAAGCAGGTGTTCTGAGTTTACAGAACTAGGAAAGTCTTTATTTCTCATGTTAGTGAACTCTGTGTAGACAAAAATGGCTGAGGCCATTAGGTTAGACCCAAAAGAATAACAAGTTGCACCATTACTTTGTATTAGCAGTAATCAGAATAAACAAAATATACAGACTATTTGGTTTTATAATTTACTATTAATTTCTCCAGTTTTGAATTTGTTTAACTTCCTGGTAAAGCTACAAAATAAAAACATCTAGACACGAGTAGCTAAAATATTATTTGCCCCAAATAATAAATATACAGTTTGCTTAGTCAAACTCCCAAACCGATGGATGGTAGTGGAAAAATCTTTGCAAAAGTTGCCAGAAACTGGAAGATATTTTCTGTCCCAAAAGATCACTGTTCATCTTAGCTCTTGCCACTTTGCAAAGATCATTGTTAGCAATAGGCCTGCTTAAACTGGGAAACAAGAGCCTTGTAATGTACATGCACCACCTCTTGTTTCAAATAAGCCAACATAGGAAACAACTTTTCCTAAAGCAAAATTAACATCTTGTCTTAAGCAGGTTTTAAATTCTATTCAGAGCTATTCAGTTAGTTACTTGTGGACTTACACAGGTAAACCTACAGTATATACATATTGTTTTGAATAGTTGGAATGTAGCTACAATGAATATGCACAGGTTAGGATTTACCTGAAAAACCATCCAGATACTAAACAAGCCATTCATTTCAAATATTTACAGATAGCACTGCTAAAATCAAACTCTTCAGAAATGTAGCTAGAAACCACTGGAAGAACCATATGCTCCCCTTAAGCACATATACCAAAGGTAGAATATTTTCAGCAATTTAAAAATATTATATTGTCATTACAGCTGTTAGACAATAATGAGAAAAGAAGGGAAAATCCTGAGACATAACACATGCAGATATGGTGATCAACCAGGGAATACAAAATACTTCTTTCATGTACTTGGCTCTACCACCACCAATGAAAGCCTGCCCTATCCACCTCCAACTTGCTCCACACGTGTAAGAAAACCGGCAGCTCACTGTTATCTCAGAAAGGCATACATATGTAGGAAGGGTATAGTAAGAAGACAGAGCAAGCTTTTGGAAAATTAACTGAGTGTATAACCTAAGGTTGCATTGAAAATAAACTTAATTTTCATCAGCTCCTATGTGCCACGCTCCAAGCTATGTACATTGAATAAACATCTGATCTTTACACAACTCTGGAAGATAAACATTAATCAGTTTCAAAAATTAAGAAACTGAGGCTTAGAGAGTTCTCATAGGTAATAAATCAGTAAGAGCAGAAATTCATGCCCAAATTTTAGCACCTGCAATTCCATTTTCTTCCAAGCCCCATTACTTCTTGTGCAATATTTAATTTTGTATTAGCTTGATATACAATTATGAGCTGGACTAGATAATATGCACATGCACATACTCAGAAACAAAACCATTTACACATCTTATTAGTCTATAAATAATACTGTAAAAGTTATGCCACCTTAATATTTCATAGTCACTAGTCACATTAGTTTGTGCTAAGAGTTTTTCTATTCAATAAAACAATTCAGATACTATACATAGTACTGAAATAATGAAATGGACAATAGTTCATGCCTGACTAAATGATCTCTCAAAGTTAAAGATTTTTAAAAATGAAGTCTCTAA
The DNA here is from genome assembly GCF_009761245.1 of Sapajus apella. Classification (NCBI taxonomy): domain Eukaryota; kingdom Metazoa; phylum Chordata; class Mammalia; order Primates; family Cebidae; genus Sapajus; species Sapajus apella. Next base: position 12,140,435 of record NW_022436980.1, read on the forward strand.
ACTTTTTTGATCACATATCCCTAAAACGGTAAAAGATCTGAGAATATGCTGAAATATAAGAAAATATAAGAAAATCAATTCACTTATAAATTACATGTGGGCCTAATCATTATAACATAAAAAAGAATGAGATAAAAGCCAGGGAAAAAAGCTTTAATACTTGTTCCCACATTTCAAGAGACAGTTTCACACATCTCCTGAGGTGCACATACTATACTTTGGACACCACTGTCTTGGAAAACAGCTTCACATTTTAATTCAGGAAATAGATATCCACCCATTTCATAAGTCTAATAGTATTCATTTTCTGAAAGACTAGAAATTTATAAGTGAAATAAGTAAAGACCCATGCTCTGCATCAAAGAGATAGGTCTTCAAGAAATAGTAGTTACCAGGATTATTGTACCTTAACTTAAAAGTATACCACTGTCATCTTTACTTATACTCAACACTGGATTCAGAAACAATGGATAGTACTTGTGTTTAAAAAAAAAGACAAGGCAACATTCTTATTCTGGGATAGATGTGATTAGATGTGTGAGATGTGGGATAAGATGTGAAAATGGGGGAGGGAAAAATATATATCCAAATTATTCAAACCTTGTACTCTTAACCTAAAGTTGAATGCTGTGAAATGTATAGAAAGAAAAATCAGAAAATGTTTGAAAAGTGAAAGTTAACTTTATGGTTTGACAAATCATTTAGAGTTTAGCTGAACTGTAATACTTGATACTTGTGAAAGAAAATAGGAAGAGTAATTGCGAAAGGAGAATTAATTTTTTTTTTTAGATTTTCTGGCTTTGTGATAAAGGTAACATTTCTGAAAAATGGGAGTTGACACCTATCATACACTTAGTTTCCTGACTCTGCATGAGGGGTACAATCAGATTAATATTAGTATTAGATTTGTTTTAGCTATATGGGGCACATAGTTATCTAAATGACCCCATGCCTAGACCTCTGCCAATTTTCTATGCAGAATTTCTCTAACTTCTTGCTTTGGAAACTGGACCAATGAAACTTTTGTTCTACCAGCTGTTTATGTCTACTGAATAATCCCCTGGTTTTAGATTTGGCTTGATGTCCCCACTAGAATGTAAGCCTCATGAAATTAGGAAAACTTTGTTTTCATTCCTCGGTGCCTAGAATAGCACCTGGCACACATTAAGCACTCAATATTGCTTTTAAAAATGAAGTCACCCACCCTTCTGGACACATCAAGGCCTCTGAAGGCAGATGTAAAGAGGGAGCCTATGTGTACAGGGTCCCTGTACATTGTAACAGCCTTCTCAGCCAACCTAAAGTTCTTGTTAGAGAGGCAGCTCATATGCTACAGTAAAACTGGTTCCTGTAGACAAACAAGGGGTCAAGACAAAATCTGTGTTTTCTTGCAGTTACTTCTGTCTCCTTTGCCAGTTTCTCCACATTTCTCCAACTTCTAAATACTTAACTACCTTGAAGTTCAGTCCTAAAATGCCTTTTCTAACCATACTCACTCCTATTATCATTTAGTCTCAAGGTTTTAAATTTCTATCTCCAACCTTGACCTCTCCTTTAACTATCAATAATCCAATAGCCTAGTCAACCTCTCTTGGAACTCTGACATCACAACATAACCTAAACAGAAATCCAGATATCTGCCCCTACCCACAAAAAGGCAGAAGCAGAGCCACCCAGTCAAATAAGGCCTGGATCAGACAAACTGCTATCAACCACAAATCTGTAGGCAAGAAATAAATGCTCATGGTCTTAACTACTGTGTTTTGAGGTGATTTGTTACTTGGGAAATATCAATTAACACTCCACCCTATCTAAAATTTTAATACCTTATCCCGACTTTGATAATTCCTATTCCTCTTCCCTTTTTTCACTCCCTAACACTTACTACTATCATTCATGTAATTTTACTTATATGTTTTATTGTCTATATCCCTCATTACAAGAAAACAACTTGGACAGAAATTTTTGCCTATTTGATTCATTGATGTATCCCCCAAACTTAGAAATGGACCTAGCATCAAGTCATCATTAAATATTCAGGAGATGAATGAATGAACAATTAGCCCTGTGTTCACACCCCTGGTATAATTTCCATATTACAATACTTGGTATTCTGTAAACTCTGCAGTTCTGTCAAAACTATAATTCGAGTCTTCATTCAGTCTAATTCATCTACTATTACTTAAACCCTGGTTACTAGAGATTAAATATTCAGGACAGAAGACAATATGTTCTTTCTAGATTTTTCCAGAAGAAATAAAGGACCTAGACAGCCCTAAATTTGAGTTACAAGATCCTGAGCAAGTGTTACTACCATTAGGTGTGTTTCTGAAACTATAAATTATGGTAAATATCTATGCAAAATCTAAAGGACAGACAGTAATAAAAATTTACAGGTGGATGTGGTGGCTCATGCCCGTAATCCCAGCACTTTGGAAGGCTGAGGCAGGACTGCTTGAGGCTAGGAGTTTGAGTCTAGCCTGGGCAACAGAGCGAGACCCTGTCTCTACAAAAAATTTAATAATTAGGCAGGTATGGTTCTGCATGCCTATAGTCCCAGCTATTCAGAGGCTAAAGTGAGGAGTGCTTGAGCCCAGGAGCTGGAGGCTGCAATAAACTATTAATCATGCCACTGCACTCCAGTCTGGGCAATGAAGTGAAATGCTGTCTCCCCTCCACCTCCCCCGCCACACACACAAAAAATTCACAAAGAGGAATTTTATGCCAATCTTTGAAGAATGAAGGAATTGTATACTTAATATTTTACCCTAAAAAATATCATGTATTCCCACAGTATTCTATTTCTCTTAATACTACTTATTCTGGTTTGTCTGTTTCACCAACAGAATCTAACCACTTTGGAAAAGAACTGACATTCAATAAACATTTGATGAATAAATCACTGTTAGCATTTTAAAAACGTATTTACCTGACTGGTTAAAATTATTATACATATTTTAAGTAAAATGCAGATGTTAACTTTAGCTATTGACTTTTTTAAAGTTTCTGAAATATTAGCCTTTACTTTCTGCTGTGAAGACACAAAACAAAACCAAAATATAAAATTTGTGACATAAAATAAATAATTTTTATTTAAAAATATAGTAAAGAATGCAGCCATAAAAAATGAAACCATGTCCTTTTCAGGAACATGCATGGAATTGAAGGTCATTATCCTTAGGAAATTAATGCAAGAAAATCAAATACTGCATGTTCTCACTCATAAATGGGAGCTAAATGATAAGAACACATGAACACATACAGAACACCACACACTGGGCATTATCGGAGGGCAGAGGGTAGGAACAAGGAGAGAAATGGGAAAAGTAACTAATGGTTACTAGGCTTAAAACCTAGGTGATGAAATAATCTGTACAACAAACCTCCATGACACAAGTTTACCTATATAACAAAGCTGCACATGTACCTAAAACCCCTGGAAAGCCCAACTAAGAAAAAAATATAGATTACATTAAAATGAAAATGGAAATTTAAAACTACTATGAGATTAAGAGAATTACTGGGATACTGAATGCAACTTTTTATCAGTAAATTTTTAATCTAGAGAAACAATTGTTTATACTAAAAACCTTCTATATCTAAAATTAAGGAAAGATAGAATAAATGATCAGATCTATAACTATATTAGAAACTCAAGGTCAGGCATGGTAGCTCATTCCTATAATCCCAGCAGTTTAAGAAGCTGGGGCAGGCGGATCACTTGAGACCAGGAGTTAGAGAGCAGCCTGGGAAACATGGTGAAACCACATCTGTACAGAAAATATAAAAATCAGCCAGGCATGGTGGGGCATGCCTGTGGTCCCAGGGAGGATGAGGCGGGAGGATAAACTGAGCCCAGGGAGGTCAAGGCTGCGAACCATGCGAACCATGATCACACCACTGCACTCTATCCTGGGAAATAAAGTGAAACCCCATCTCAAAAACAAACAAACAAACAAATAAATAAATAAATAAACAAAAATAAAAACACCAAGAAAAATTCAAATATTTTCTAAATTTCTACCATCTACCACTAAATAAGCTATCAAGCTTAATGATTTTACAGGCAAACTGTGTACAGCCTACAAGAATCAGATAATTTCTATGATTCTTATTATCCCATAGGATAAAAAAAGATGAAACATTTTCAATTTATTTTTCAAAGGAAACATATAACCCAAATTTGATGTGGGGATAAAGAAAAACATTACTGAAAATGTTCACTTATGAACAGGTATATCTATAATAAAATCCTGAATAAAAATACCAGCAAATCAAAACCTGAAGCAGAGAAAACATAGGATTGTTACTACTGTCTTTGTGACCTTGAGCAAATTACTTCCTCCTCTTCTGTCTTAAGTTTTTCATCTGTAGAATGGAGATCATAATAATACTTTCAGCATGTGGTTATTATAAAGATTAGATAGGTAAGTAGAAAGTCCTTAGAATGGTGCTTGGCACATGGCAAATGCTCAGTAAGTATAAACTATTCTTATCCCAAGAACCAAAAGGCAACATAATCCACTGTGTTATAATTTTAAAGTGAAAAATAAAATATATAAATGTGAAAACTGGATAATTTTTGGCAGACATTTTTTAGAATGAAACAGATATAAAGGCCAAGCTCTTAAACATGATGAGTATCAAAAGCCAATAGCACAAATTATACCAAGTGTTAAAACACTTTTCATTCTGATTAAATTAAGTAATATTCATTCTGATTGAATTAAGTAATATAACAAAGCTGTTCAAAGTTAACATGACTTTCCATATTTTGGAGCTTACACTAATGCAATAATGTAAAACAACAAATACTGGAAGAGATAAAGCAATTATTTGCAGATGATATACAGGTAGAACATCTACATAAACCAATCTCTATTAGGATAAACGTAATGAGAAATAAACATAATGACAATGGAACAAGGTGGTATGACAAACTATATAAAATTTCATTGAAAATAAAATATACCCTGACTACTTTCTTACTTTTTTTTTTTTTGAGACAGGGTCTCCCTCCTGCTGCCCATGTTGCCCAGGCTGGAGTGCAGTGGGGCAACCATGGCTCACCACAGCCTTGCCTTCCCAGGTTCAAGTGTTCCTCTCACGACGCTCCTGAGTAGCTAGGACTATAGGCATGCACCTCCCACACCCGGCTAATTTTTTGTATTTTTAGTACAGATGGGGTTTCACCATATTGTCCAAGCTGGTCTTAAACTCCTGAGCTCAAGAGATCCTCCTGCCTTAGCCTTCCAAAGTGCTGGGATAATAGGCATGAGCCACCATGCCTGGCATACCTTTAATATTTTCTATTAGCTAACTCAGTGGTATCTGTATTTTCTCATTCATACAACCTAAAAACTTAGAATATCTGCTAGACTCATCCCTCTCTTCACTCCTCACATCCACTATCAGTCACCAAATCCTACCTGTTTTACCTCATATATATTTCTCAAATTCATCATCTCTTTTCTATCTCCACCTTAATTATCCTGGTTATGCTTTAGAAGGCTCCAGAAAATGAGTCTCCCTCTTTCCAGTCTTATCCTCCCCCAAATCACAGTTCATTCAGCTGCCAGAGTAATCAAGCTAAAAACAAACCTGACTAGACCAGGTGCCAGTTTAAAACCACAGATTGCCAGTAACTTCAGAATGGAGTCCAAGTTTAAGGCTAATAAGGCCTTTGATCATCTGGACCCCGACTCATCTCTCTCTTTTTTTTTTTTTTTGGACAGGGTCTCAGTCTGCCAGGCCATAGTGCAATGGCACAATCGCAGCTCACTGCAGCCTCAAGCGATCCCCCCACCTGAGCCTCCAGAGTAGCCAGGACTACAAGTGAGCACCAGCATGCCCAGCTAATTTTTTCATTTTTTTGTAGGGATGGGGTTTCATTGAATATGTTGCCGAGGCTGGTCTCCAACTCCTGGGTTCAAGATCCTCCTGCCTTAGCCTCCTAAAAAGCTGGAAATTAAAGGCGTGAGCCACTGCTCCTGGCCTTCTCTTCCTTTTCTTCCCCCTTTTTGAAATCTAAGGGTATGGACTGGCGTTTCTCAAATTAGGATATACAAGTATCTCTCATTAAAAACGTCAAGACTTAACCACAGGTAGAAACGATACATCTTACCAAACTTACAACATCAATTTTGGTGAAGACTTTTTTAGAAAGACACTTGATATTAAATACAGAAGAGAATGCAAAATTTGTTTGACTGCTTAAGTTAAAATCCAACAAAGATGGCACTGATAGCAGGCAGCTTTGAGCGTTACCTTGGGGCGCTGAATGGGAATGATGCTGACACACCTGTCATTACAGATGAAAAGTCTGTTAGACTTTTAGTTTGATAACAGTATCAAACTCTGATTATTTCATTTGCCAATGCGCCACTGACTGTAACACTGAGAACTTAAATACGCCAGATGACAGCTGACACTTTACATCGATTAATTCATTTTTTAACCATCTCCCAAAGCCGTATAGGACCTCATCTCTACTCCTCCTCATTCTTTCTACATTAGCCACATTGCATCCTTGCTGTTCCTGGCACACGGTAACCCACTTTAGGGTCTTGCTTTGCCATTTCCTCTAATAACCTTTTCCCCTAAAATACGGCTCCCTTTCTCAACTCCTTGAAGCACTTCCCCAAATGTTGCCTTCTTAATGAGGTCTATTCTGACCTTCCCATTCCCTTATCAATTACCAGCATGATTCTAGAGTAATAACGTCTGTTTGTCTCTTTATATAATTTTTCTTACTTACTGTGTTTACTTGGTTCCCTACCAGAATGTAAGTTGCATGCCAGTAGTATTCTTGTTTATTCAGTGAGTCTACTGTGTCTAGAAAAGTGTTTAGCGCATTGTAGACTCTCAATGAATTACTTTTTGAACAGTCCTATGAAACAGGTATTTCTCTTGGCCAGATTTTACCTTATGATGAGTCTGAAGCAGTGATGAGAACCTGCCTAGAGTCATATCGTCGAAGGTAGAGCTAGAATCTACAAGCAGCCTGGCTCTCTACTCTTTACCATTACTGCATGGTGCCTCTCATTTATGTCGTGAATTTCTAAAGTATTATCCATTTTGTATGTTTCCCTTACTAGACAGTTACCTCGCAGCAGGGGATACTTCCTCATCTCTGTTCTGTGACTGACAATTTCTAACCCAAGTTACATGCTCTACAGTTGTTTACGGAATGAATGAAAGCATGAATGAACACATAAGCTGCCCAAAGATTTTTTACATGAATGTCCCAACTGGTTAAATCATTTTATTCTTTCAGATTTAGTTTTAAACTTTTATAAAAACAAAAACGAAACACCAAACCTGTCTTCAAAAATCTGGGAATTCAAAAAATGTTTTTTGAAGTGAAAAAACATGATTTCTGATAAATGACTTAATTAAATGGAAATGTACGCTATTCTTAAAATTTCTGCACCCTGGTTTTCAAAGCTTTTTCGACGTTAGGAAATTTTAAGCAAAAAGGTCCAAAACCAGTAACTGACTCACTTCATTATATAGACATGCAACAATATTAAGCTATGTCCTATTAAAAACAAACGTCAATAATAATGCCACTTTCGTAGACATCGAAAATTAGAAAACAATCATGCCAGAGAGAAACAGACACCTTCACTTACAAAAACTGATGCTAACGAGAACACCTTCCGGAGCAATACCTGGCCCAGGGTCAGCAAGAGGTGGCCTTCCCGAATAAATGTGATAAATACTATCGTCAGGGCATGCCTAACTTGCCACAGAACGCCAATGTCCATAGGTTGGATCTCTGAGAAACTACCATCCCCGGCAGAAGGGGCGGGTGGAGGAGAGATTGAAAAGCTAGGCCCCTCCCAGGCCGCCTCGAAACTAGGGCCCAAAGATTGCTCAGAGCTCCTCACCGTGTCTAGACTAGGGGCAAGCGACCATTTCTCAGGTAAAGGATGACGCACAAAGGAAAAACTGGCCATCCAACACGAAGGCTGAGGAAGCGCACTAAAACACAGCGCGCAGCTGAGGTAGGAATACCGGCGCCTAACCGATTCCTCTCCCGAGATATCGCGAGATTTCTCGCCGTCACGGGATCTCAGGCTGAAGCCTCGCGGCCTCTCAGACGAGTGGGGGTTAGCAGGGGCAGCTCCCAAGCCCCCTCTCGGATCCACACGCCACCTCGACCCCGGCCCACCCCGGCCGTCACCGAGAACTGTCACCCAGGGGGCCTAGGGACTTCCGGAGCCCGACCGGATCCGGAAGCTTCAGGGAGCGAGGGGGTGGGGCCGAAAGAAATCAAAAAAAGCGCGGCGAAAGGTGAAGGCCGGCGCAGGCTGGGTGGTGGTGGTCCCTAAGCGGGGCTGCTGCCAGTGCAATGGACTCCACGGCCTGCTTGAAGTCATTGCTTCTGACTATCAGCCAGTACAAAGCCGTGAAGTCAGAGGCGAACGCCACTCAGCTTTTGCGGCACTTGGAGGTGAGAGGCTCCGGGGTGGAGGACAGATGGGGCTCCCCCTAGTAATTCTTAGTTCACAGTGAGGCAGGGGAGTGGCGGCCCCAGCCTAGAAAAGAAAGGACAGTCCTTCGCTCCCTCTGTTGTCTTTTTGTACTAGTAAAGGCGAGTGAATGTCGGGGGTCCTCTGGCCGCAGCGAGAGGCAGGAGCGCCCAATGAAGGCTCCAGGAAAAGCGGGAGTGGGACCAAAGTTTGGGAAATTTAGGCTGTTTTGGGTAGGTAACGGACAAAGCTCGCAGCTTGTTTTCCCTTTGCTTCTAGTTTTGTTTTTTACCCACGAAACCAAGCCCTCAATACATAACGATTCTCAATGACAGCGAGTCATGATTAAAACTTGGCTTTGCCCTTCGGTAATCTATAATTGAATTTGTTGCTTACCGCTTTTATTTCAACTCGGGTTGGACTCAGACTTGAAAAACATTATTTCAGCCTTATTTAAGGAGCAGTCCCCCTTCCTAGTAAGCCTAATTCTTTTTCTTTACCAAAATACATTGCTCAGGTTTTTAATCCTGAAATGCTGAATTGCTTTCATTTTTTTCTGTTAGTTCTAGTGATGTGTGTCCAGACTATTCCATTTGTTTTAGGATCTTAATCTCCTGCTGTCATTTGTTACGCATTTATGGAATTCAAACTAACATTGACCTCAGTTTATTTTTTTTTCAGCTCAATTAAGGCTCATTTTAACTCTCTTTGTCACAGCTGTCCTCTGTTAAGATAGAATTGTACATAATTTTAAAACATATTGTATTATATTAACCCTATGATAGAAGACTTATGTGCCAACAATTTGTAAAATCCTACAGGAAAAAAAATGATTTCAAGTAGCACGGAAACAACAGCCATTAGTGAAGCTGCTGTTGTATGAAATATGTCTGTCTTTTCTTGAGCTTCACAGGGGTGCCCCTCTCCCAAGTACGTTCGTTTTCTCTTTTTCAACCATTACTTGAAGGAGTACCCGCAAACCTAATAATTAAGGTGTTAGTTGTTAAATGCTTAAGGCTTTGCTTCTGAATCAGTATAGACTCCAGAAGATGCAGAAGAAGCCAGGCCGTCAGTTTAACTTAAAAATTGGGAGTTAAGCATTTTATATGCTATTTTGAAACATTACTTTTCTTTGCGAATAAAGGGTTTGTGAATTCAAAGAGACTTAAGGCCAGGCTCAGTGGCTCAAGCCTGTAATCCCAGCACTTTGGGAGTCCGAGGTGGGCAGATCACCTGGGACTCCCAAAGGTGGGAGGTGAGGAGTTCCGGAGTTCGAGACTAGCCTGTCCAACATGGCGAAACCCAGCCTGTACTAAAAATACAAAAATTAGCTGGGCATGGTTGCGCTGCCTGTAATCCCAACTACTTTGGAGGCTGAGGCAGGAGAATCTCTTGAATTTGGGAAGCTGAGGTTGCAGTGAGTTGAGATTGTGCTGCGCCACTGCACCCCAACCCTGGGTGATGGAAGGAGACTCCAATCTCAAAAAAAACAAAGAGGCTTAAACAAAATATGAGGTCTTCCCAGTATTCCTAAACTTTCAAGAGGTTTACAGAAAACTTTCCTACCATTGTGGCAAAGGTGTGAAGAGCACTGGCTTGAGGTTACTACTCCAAAGGACTTTTGTTAAGAGATAACATACAGACGGAGCATAAAGTACATTAATCTTAAGTGAAGAGTTTGATAGTTTTTAACATATAGGTACCATAGCTACCATATATAGATAGCTAACATATAGGTAGACTACATACCACCTGTATCATGATATAGAGCATTTCTAGCCCCATAGGGTTTCATCATTGTCTCTTCACATAAGGTTCAGGTAAGTAGACTCACACGATACGTACTCTTGTGTCTCGCCTTTTCCACTCATAATCTGAAATTCATGTTGCACATGTATCACTACATTTTTTTTAAATTGCTGTGCAGAATTCTATTTTATAAGTGTACCACAGTTTACGTATACTTTCCCGTTCATAGGCATTTGGGTGGTTTACATTTCTGAGTGGAATTATAAATAAAGCTGTTGTAGACATTTCATACATTTTTTTGTGGATATATGCTCGCATTTATATACTTAGTAGTAGAATGTTAGAGCATTGGGTAGGCATATGTTTCGTTTTAGTTGAAACTGCCAAACGATTTTCTGAACTATTATACCATTTTACCCTCCCACTAGCAATATGTGAAATTTTCCATCACTCATCCACACCAACTCTTGATGTTTTTATATTTCTTAGTTTTAACCATTTTGGTTGACAATATTTGTATTTTTAATGGTGAATGTCTTTGTGTAGACTTCATAAGAGCAAGATCTAAGGATGCAAAGAGAGGAGATAGGTATCATGTGAAAGGAGATTATTCATTCTTCTGTACTTCTCCCATACTTTTTTGTGGCCCCATACAGAACCTAGGCTTTGAATGTTTGATCACTGGGAAAGCTGAGCTAATCCGATTTTTAATGGTGGTATTTCATAGCACTAGTTTTGTGTAGCGACTAAAAGCATGAATTCATGAACCAAGCTGCCTGGATATGGTGTGAATTCCAGTTGTGCTTCTTTGCTATCAGTGTGTACCTCAGTTTACTCACCTGCAAAACAAAATAGTGGCACCTACCTTATCGAGTTATTATGAAGATGAAAAAAAAGTTAACATATGTAAAGTGCCTAGATCGATGCCTAGGCCAGAGTAAGTGCTATATAAGTATTAGTTATTATTAAAATATTTTTGTATTAAAACATTCAATATATACGAGTGAAGGGGAACATTTGTAAAGCAATTTTTATTTTACCTAGTACATGTAATTATTATGTTAGACAATTTATGTTATTGAGATACAGGTCCAGTCCTGTGGAGAATCCTTTTTAAAACAGAAAGTGTCTTATTCTGGAGAGCTAGATTTATAAATAGGCAACAGGGTAATAATGCCCAGAGGATTTTCTACCCCAGAATATCTGTTACTGGTGTCTATACTGTTATATTTGGACTTTTTTTCTCTTACATACTTTTACTTTAGTAATGTTAAAACACTCCTTGGGAACAGATAATGTGAAACTCTTATCAGCAAAGCTTTAGAAGAAAAACTGACGTGGATGAGAGAATAAAGGAAGGATACAGAAAGGAAAGATGAGAGGGATGCTATAGCAGCCTGCTTAGGCTTGATCTTATAAAAAATAATTATTCTGGATAGATATAGTCTTATTCTAAAGTAACTAATGTTTTTTTCCATCTTTGTAGAAAATATGTGCTTTATAATAAATACATCTGTAAAGCATGTTGAAAATTCATACTTTTTGACAACTGCTTTTGGTCTTCAGTTCCAGCTTTACTTCCTTTCTTCTCTCTCTCTCCCCCCCCCCCCACTCTGTGTGTGTGTGCGTGTGTGTGTGTGTGTGTCTGTGTCTGTGTGCCTGTGTGCCTGTGTGTGTGGCTTATAGATTATAAGAAAGAAGTAAAAAAAAAAATGGAATAATCAGAAATAAAATTTTTCAGTGCCTTGCCTGGCTACTTAAAAAAAGATTCATTTTTCACTTCCTTCTTTGTAATCCCATAACTTTTTTTTTTTTTTTTTTTTTTTTTTTTTTTTTTGAGACGGAGTTTTGCTGTTGTTGCCCAGGCTGGAGTGCAAAAGTGCAATCTCAGCTCACTGCAACCTCGGCCTCCCGGGTTCAAGTGATTCTCCTGCCTCAGCCTTCCAAGTAGCTGATATTACAGGCATGCACCACCATGCCCAGCTATGTAATTGCTTAACTTCTAAGATCACCTATTATCTTTGAGAAGAAGCAGAAGGAATAATCCCATAGCTACCCTCTGAGCTTCCTTTTTCATTCTCCTCCCTCAAAGTAGGTAGAATGTACTAGAATTTATTTGCAAACTAAATATATTGGTTGTAGAGTGCAGATTTGTAGTCTATGCCTTCATCGAATGTTCAATGTAGTGTGAAGGAGAAATATTGCTAGATACTCAAAAGTTTGCTAACTTAGGGCATAGAGATATAATGTACTATAGGATAATATAATAGGCAGACCTAACCTAGGTAGCCTAAGAAGCTTAGGGAAAGCTTCCTGGTGGAAATGATTTTAAACTGACATCCAGTCAAAAATGATTACAAGGAAGGGATTAGGTAATCTAGGCAGGGGTGAATTTTTCACAGCATGTGTGAAGTTTTTAAATTGGGAAGGTAGCAATGGTACTTTGAAGGAACTGAGTTTTTAATTTGAAATAGAGAAGAGATGAAAATTGCCATTTCTTAACTAACACATTTTGATTACTATTTTATAGGTAATTTCTGGACAGAAACTCACACAACTGTTTACATCAAATCATATATTAACAAGTGAATGCTTGAGTTGTCTTGTAGAGCTACTTGAAGACCCAAACATAAGTGCCTCACTGATATTAAGTATTATCAGTTTGCTGTCTAAACTAGGTAATGCATTTAATTTCTCTTTTTTTAGTTTTTGGGAGATGTGTAAACAATATTTTAAAGTGCCAACTTAGTCTTTTAAAGAATGATTCACCTTCAAAGATTTCTCAATCTAATATGCGTTATGAATCTTTTGAAAGAGGGAAATATTTTATGCAGCATTTCTTAAAATTATTGGGCTGAGGAATCAGAAGCATGTGAAAGGTTCAGTGTTCTACAGAAAAGAATGCACTTTGGGAAATGCTGGACTACTTTTGAATTAAAAAACAAAAACCCAGACATAATGTCGGTATTAAATATACCACCAGAAAGTTTAGGTACTGATCAAAGAATCGTCCTTCTGTAATAAATTACACTGAATTTAGAACTAAAGGTAAAAGTGCTGTTGTTGCTTTTTCTATCTTTTCCCCCATAGCTTTAGTTTTTAAATGTTCATTTACTGATCACTTTACCCCAGTTTGCGACATGGTGGTGGGGATATTTCTTTGTGTGACAATAATAATATATGCATAGTTTAAAAAATTCTAGTGACCCAGAAGTATTAATACAAAGTAGCATTGTCCAACAGTACTTTCTTCAGTGACAGAATTGTTTTAGAACTGTGTTACCCAATATGGTAGCCCCTAGCCACATGTATCTATTAAGTACTTGAAGTGTGAGTAATGGACTAAGAAACTGAATCTTTGATTTTAATTAATCTAAATTTAAATAGCCACATGAAGGCTAGTGGCTATCAAATTAGCCTAGATATAGAGTAAAACTGGATGAGTCTGTACAGATTACCGCCAGCCCTCATTTGTTCACTTTTGGGGATATAATCTCATTTAATAGTTTGATATATTTCTTTGCAGATATTTTTCTTTGCTGTCACAGAACAATAATTTTGGATCTTTAATTGGTTGTTTTTAACATAAATGGTGTTGCAGAGCACCAGATGTTTCTTTCCATATCAGTATCTTTAATAGCTGCCTAGTGCCATAATTACAGGGTATCATAATTTATTCAATGACCCCCTAATAGTGGGCACTCATCGTTCGTTAAGTTTTTGCTATTGGAATCAAGAGTGCAGTGAACAGTCTGTGTAATTTTGCTCAGATATTAGTGTGTTTCTATTAGATAAATTCCTGTAGAATTTCTAGATCATTTGAAAATTTGATAACCATTACTAAATTGCTTTCCGAAAAGATTCTTCCACTTCTAACATCCACCAACAATCTGAACGAGAATACCAGTCACTTCGAACATTTATACTTTAGAAGCATTTGGGGTTTACAGAAAAATTGAAATGATAATCTTTTTAAATTAATTATTTCAGATATATAATATTGTTACAAAGTTTGAGGTACATATGGTATTTTGTTACCTGCATAGAGTATGTGGCAATCAATACATGGTATTTAGGATATCCATCAGAAAAGAGGATTTATCGTTTCTATGTATTTAGAACATTTCAAGTCCTCACTTGTAACCATTTTGAAATGTACAATGCATTGTTAACTACGGTCACCTTACTCTACTATGAAACACTAGAACTTATTCCATCTGATTGTGTGTTTATATCCATTAACCAACCTGTCTTCATTTCCCTGCTAACAGCTCCCCCTCACACCCTACGCCACCACACGCTGTCCTGTATTCTTCCCAGCCTCTCGTAACTGTCATTCTCTACCTCCATGAGATCACCTTTTTTTTTTTTTTTTTTTTTTTTTGGCTTCTACACATAAATGAGTACATGCAATATTTTTCTTTCTGTCTCTCGCGTATTTCACTTAACATAATGGCCTCCAGTTCTATCCATGTTGCTGCAGATGACGTGCATTCTTTTGTATGGCCAAATCGTATTCCATTGTGTAAATATACCATAAAATGATAATCTTTTAATATTCAAATTAAAAGATTTTAATTTGATACTAGTTTATTTTACATAGAGAAATCTTTAGAATTTCTGAATTGTGTTTTGGCAAATAAAATAGCCATATTATGCCATTTTAAATGATAATTTATATGAAATACATTATCCATGAAAACCTTACAAGAAAATGATATATTTTGTGCTATTTTATTTTAACTTACAGCTGTAGACAGTGAAACCAGAGATTGTCTTCAGAATACATACAATCTGAATAGTGTGCTAGCCGGAGTGATTTGTCGGAGCAGCCACACTGATTCAGTGTTTTTGCAGGTATATACACCCACACAGTATATCCTTTCCTTATTGTCAGATCAAAATTGATAGTATCTGTCATAAACTGCTGACTTACAGTGTATATGCCATATAATAAATACTACATGTTTAGGCACAGTTCTTCACAATAAAAGTTGGTTGCACACATGCTACAATTTAAATGTTTCTAGAAAAGATAAGCTTATCCATATCTAGCACTATTATTGAAGAGAAACAAATCTACATTGTAACTGCTTTGACTTATAAACACAGATGTCTGTGTTTTTTGAGACATAAGCTATTTATATTAAAATTGTAATGTGAGTTGGCATCTAGTCTCAATCTGTGGAGGAAACATTCTTTAAAAATTAAAGCTGTAGATATAGTCTATTTAATATAGTTTCAAAGCTCTTCATTCATATTTCATTGACTCTAAAATGTCAATTGTAAGAAAGAAAAACATCACAAACTAAATTGACTTGCAATTTTAGAGATGATAAAATGTGAAAAAGGGTGTCTTCTAATTGATGGGCTCTATATGTGTGTTTCAACCTGCATTCAAGTTAAAGATGACTGAATGAGGTTGATAACCATGCTCTAAGACAGAATGCATAGAAATATGTGAATTGAGGGAAGAGCCCTAAGGTTCTTGTATTACTTTATATGGTTTTTTTTTTTTTTTTTTTTAATGTTTTAGGAAATGGAAAAGGACCTGCTCAGAATGTGTCTGATAGTCCATTATTTTAAGCAGGCAATGCTTTTATTTGATTATATTTATAACTATTTTCTTATTCTCAGTGCATTCAACTTCTACAGAAGTTAACATATAATGTCAAAATTTTCTATTCTGGTGCCAATATAGATGAATTAATTATGCTCCTGATAAATCACATGTGAGTATGCATTCAAACATAAAACCAAATACTCTATTTGTTTATTTTTAAACTACAACCATGTGGTAGATCAATTTTTCTAAGATAACATTTTCTAACTGTGTAAACTGAATAAGACTCCAATTCTTACTTGTTCTGCCCAGATGATTTTAAGGATTGAAAGTTGTAAAGTATGTAACCTCATTCCTTGGTGAAAAAAATGTAAAAAGGAAAAAAAAGCTGTAAAGCAGCTTTAATTTTCATAACAAAAATTTATGGACTGAATTGACTTGGCCAGAAAAAAATTGCTGAAACTGAAAATTGTTTGGTTATTCTTACAGGAAAATATACTGATTAAACAGCATATGGTCCACGCTGGCAGTTATTTTCATGTTTTCATGATGGAATTGAATTGGGTAATTTTGTTTCAAAACGTAAGATAAAGGGTCAAAACTATTCAGAGCTTCTCTGGCTTTCCATGTTAACTAGATTTTTTTTTTTTTTTTTGCATATAGAAAGGAATTGAAATGTATAAACTATATCATTTTGACTTAGAATGATATTAATGCTTTTTTTCTTTTAAACAAAACGCCAATGTGAAAAAAACAGTCAATCTTCTGAAGATGAGTTAAAAATGCCTTGTCTAGGATTATTGGCAAATCTTTGTCGGCACAATCTTTCTGTTCAAACACACATAAAGACATTGGTAAGAATTTTTAATGTTTCTTATTTTATGATAAATTCTGTTTGTAAAGAAAATTTTATCTTTTTCTTTAAAACAAATTTGAACAAGGATTATTGTCTTATCAGCTGACCCATCAAAATTAATGAAGAGTCAGATTGACATATAAATAACTTGAAGCAGTTCAGCCTTCGTGTATGTTGTATTGAAGACTGTGTGTAAAGGGTTAATGCAAATACTTATTTCTAAAAGTTTTCCTTAGCATGGCATCCCCTTGTTTATCACATTGAGTAGTACAGGAATTACTAAATTATTTTGTGCTCTTAGAAGAGAGAAACATCACTGGCAGTCCCATTTATCTCGGTCTGTATTTCCACAAAATCAATGCAACTCCACCAGAAAGATTCATGAGTTAAGTGCTCAGTATGAACCAACAGTACTTGTGATAAGTGAAGTTACACACATGAATTTAACTGAATCACTTTTAGAAGTATATTAAATCAAGCAAGTCACTGATTCTTTAAGGTGCTTTGAGAACAATTTCCCTGCTATGCTATTCAACATTACCTGTTTATTTTAAATTTAGTATCTCACTTGTTCAAGTGCTACATTTTTCTGACCTCGTCTTGCTTTGGAGGTGGAGTTACCATGTGTGTTGTGTATGTGTATGTATAGTGTGTATGTGTTTGTCAATTTCTGAATTGAAAAAAAAAAGTTCATATTTAGGAAACACTTAAATATAAGGAAGAATAAACATGCTCATAGTTCCATGTGTAGAAACTGCTATTCACCAAGATTATGTCTATCTCTATGACTGTCAGTAATATATGAAAGTACCCATCTCACTCACACCTGCAATTATCTCTTAAATCTAAATGATAATCAGCAAATATGGCAAAGTTAATTGCTACTCCACAGTGTGTAATGGAAAACAAATTCTTGATTTGCTGAATTTTTTTTTGCTTCTACCGCAATTATGAGAGTTCCTCATTACAGTACTTTTGTTAACACAAATGCTTAACAACTTTTCCTAGGTATTTAAGGTAGCTCTTTTGTTTCCACTCTGCATGTGTCCCATTATTAGCATTGACACTCTGATTTACCATCATTGAATTATTTATTCTAAGGTGACAGAACTTCGCAAAAATTTATCTCCCACTCGTTTGCACATATTCACCAAATTATTTTTTTCTCTAGATACTCTGTTTATAACAATTTTTGAATTTAAAATTATCTCTGATCTAAATTTCTTTTGTAGAACATTTGTCTTTTAAATGCGACAATCGTTTAATAGAGTTGATAATGATGTTTAATGAAAGTTGGCCTACCCTGTGCAGGATATACTTTTTAAACCAAAATATAAAATTCATAATTCTAATTTATCTTTTAACTTTTGTTCCCTCAGAGTAATGTGAAATCTTTTTATCGAACTCTGATTACCTTGTTGGCCCATAGTAGTTTAACTGTGGTTGTGTTTGCACTTTCAATATTATACAGCTTGACATTAAACGAAGAGGTGGGGGAAAAGGTAAATACAATTTTCACATTTATTCTGAAGTTTATAGTCTGATATTTTAAAAGTCATTGAGACATTTTTATTTTTACCTTTTAGGATGGTGTCAACTTAATTTTTTTGTATAATATGCCTTTTCTAATTTGTCCTTAAGCTGTTCCATGCTCGAAACATTCATCAGACTTTTCAACTAATATTTAATATTCTCATAAACGGTGATGGCACTCTAACTAGAAAGTATTCAGTTGACCTACTGATGGATCTCCTTAAGAATCCTAAAATTGCTGATTATCTTACCAGGTATGACTCACTTCAGTCAATTTTTTAGACCTTTTTTTTTTTTTAAACCAAGATGTGTTTGTTATAAATGAAATTGTCTTCTTAAAATATAATAAACTTGGATTCTACTTATTCACGGTAGACTAAAATGAAATGTTTTGATGTGCTATATACTCCCACTCCTTTTTCTTTCCTGAACTGAAATGTAAAGTATAACAAGGTCATTGTGTATGTGTGTATTTCCGTCTTTGCTTTAGATCAATAGGGTTATGCCATTCTCCAAAGTATAGGCATTTTGGCTAATTTTAAAACTTAAGCGGCATTATGATTATTTGAAAGAATATTTTCATTATAGGCACAATACAAATAAATATTTCTACATAAATTATAAATAAATGAAACATTTATAATCTTGAAACATTGAAGTCCTTATGTTTGTGTCTTTTTTTAAATTTTTTGTATAAAAATTGGTAATGTTTCCTTTGGTGTGTGCCTCTTTTGTTATAAGTGAAATGGGAACACATGTTCATATGGCTTTCTGTCTCTGTATTTCATGGGATCATTTATGTTTTGAGATTAAGTAGTAATTGTTTTCCAATGAGCTTGTAGCCTTTTTGCTTTGTAATTCAATTTTGCTGGGGCATAAACTGCTTTGTGATCCTGAATTAGGAAATAACTAAAATTGTTTCAAAGAGTTTCACATACAAGAAACATTTATTGAGCCCCACCTATGGTCAGGCACTTAGCCGCAATAGGATATGAAGACACAGTCCCTGATGTTTAAGAAACATAGAATCTAAAAGTTTTAATAAAAGCTAAGCACTAGGACAAACTTGACCACTGTTCATTCGGCTCCGCTGATATTTTGTGAAACCAAGAAATATTCACTTTAGCATTTCACTGTTTCTTCTCTTAAGAATCTCTAGATAAGTGAGATTTTTCTTCCAGAGTGCCTTCCCATGACCTGCCTTCTCTTCATCTGTTGTAATATTCTCCCAATATCCATGTATATCTATTCTGGCCACCAGAAGGTGCTTATTCAGCAGCTTCATAGTAAACAAAAATTCTTTTGAATAAACCTCTTCTGGAAGACTGAAAGATAATCTGGTTTAGCATTAGTGAGAGGTTGCTTAATCATTTCTTCCGTAAGTCTCTGAGTTCTATTATCTATTTTATACTCTATCCATCCTGAACCCCAGAATGACCTCTGGCAACTCCTCTTGTTTATCTGGTATGCCATTGAACAATAACCCAATCCTGAATAAATCTCTTCCAAAGTCTAACTTAATGCATGGCTACTAATTAGAGCATGAGAAAATCATACAACTGTATCTGGGCCGGACCTCTTATATTTATTCGTCAGCTTACTTTCTCGTTTCCTACAATGCATCTTTCAAATTTATTTATTTAAAGACAGAGCCTTGCTCTGTTGCCCTGGCTGGAGTGGTGCAATCTGGCTCACTGCAACCTCCGCTTCCTGGGTTCAAGTGATTCTCGTGCCTCAGCCTCCCAAACAGGTGGGATTATAGGCACATGTCACCACGCCCAGCTAATTTTTGTATTTTTAATGGAGAAGGAGTTTTGCCATGTTGGCCATACTGGTCTTGAACTCCTGACCCCAAGAGATCCACCTGCCTTGGCCTCCCAAAGCGCTGGGATTATAGATTTGAGCTTCTGGCCCAGCTGGTCTTTCAAATTTATTCTTTTTCTCTTGCTTCCTTTTATGCAAATGACCTTATCTCTGTTTCACAGAAAAAAAAAAAATCTAAATGGAGCCTCATTTGAATGGAGATGTCTTAAATCCTTGCCCCTGGACAAACTTACCTATGTTTATACCAAATTCTTACTTAGTTGCATCTTGTTTTACTCATAAGTATGTTCATTACTCTATGCATTGTCTCATTTTGACTTTTCTGAAGCACTTGCTCCTTTCTCTTCAGGGCCCTTCCATTCAGTTGACCTTTCCTGTTTAACTTATAAATATACTCAAAACTTTTTCTTCAACCACATGTCCCTTTTAAAATCTTTGACCTACCTACCATTACATTCAAGGTAAATATCCACATTCTCAGTATAGCCCTTCAAAATCTGATCCCTGACAACCTCTCAACGTTATTTCTTCATACATTTTGTTTTTTTGTCTAATCATATTAGACAATAAATAGAACTTCCACCTTACTAGAAATACCCTTTCATGTATCCATGTGCTATTTTCTCTAGGGTATTCCCTCTAGAAGACTAGAGTACTTTCTCTTTTACATGTCTAACTTCTATTTCTGTTTTTTAAGACTCGAGTCTGGGTTTAATACCGAGACAATATTCTTTGTTCCATAGTGTCCCATACATTCCTTCATTAGAGCATTATATTTTATATTACCTTGTATTATCTCTTTCTGTCCTTCTCCCTCATCTTTAGACTGTGAGCTCCCTGTCAGTGCACCATCTCCCAAATCTAGGATACATCAGTCACATAGAATATAATGCTAGGGGTACCTCTGATACCTCTTGGAGTTGTGTAACACAGGTTGCTGCCCCTTACTTCTTTACTTGCAGAAACTTATTTAGTGCCTGGCAATTTTAGGTGCCTTAAATAAATAAGCAGCTGTATAATTTGTTAGGATGTTCCTCTATCCTTTGGATTTTTACAAACTGAACAAAATCTTAAAAAAATAGAGCAACTGAGGCACTGAAAATTTTAATGATTTATTTATTGCCACATGAATCACTGTTTTTATAAATGACAGGGCCAATTTATGTATATCATAATGATAAGACATATGACAAGTTTTAAGTATAAACTTTACAAGAATGTGTTCTATATTGGAAGCCCAAATAAATAAATAGATGAAAGAAGATACACATAATTTTTATATTTATCTTGTAAATCCCTTTTGATATATCAATTTTATCATTTGATGTATATTTTTATTTTAAACCTAGATATGAGCACTTTTCTTCATGTCTTAATCAAGTATTAGTTCTTCTTAATGGAAAGGATCCTGATTCCTCTTCAAAGGTATGTAAAAACATGACTTTTTGTTTAAACTTTAAAAAAACTGTAAAATGCAGAAAAATCTAAAGCACAGCTCTCTGTATTTTTACAATAGGGATACAGTTATGTAGCCAGTGTCTAGATCAGAATGTAGAATGTTACCAGTATTCTAGAACCCTTCTTATGCTTCCTTGCAGTCAGTACCTATTCCTTCCCATTCCTTATCTTTACCAAGGATAACTGCTATAACCACTATACTGACTTCTAACAGCGTATATAGAGAGAGGTTTTTTTTTTATTTTGGAGTTTTATGTAAATAAAAGCATATAATAAATAGGTTTTCAGTCTAGACTTTTTTTGGTTCAACATAATGTTAATGTGATGAGATTCATTCATATTTCATATAGTTGTAGATTGTTAGATTGGTACTTTTTTTAGAAAGGAAGTATGATTTATTGATGAGCATGAGTAAGGGGGCATTACAATGAAAGCCCTTATGAACGTAGTGCTTACTACTTGTCAGGGAGCCTCATTTGGGAATGTATTTGACCTCACCACCGTCTGGAATGAGCCACTTCTCAGCTGCCATGTCTTCAAATTTATTGACATTTAACTTGGTAAAGCCCCACTTTGAGATGGATCTTCTGGCAGCTAGGGACCTTGAACTTGGCCCTGCATGTAGGGCCTTAGTCACATGCTCCTTATTTTGCAGATTCATGTGAATGGACATGATGACTTGGCCAATGTGAACCCTGGTCACTATGCCCTGGGGGCTTTCCAAACGCACCTTACATACCTCTCGGAAGCCTAGATGAGGGACAGCAGGAGGTCAGAGACATGAATGTACATTGGAAAGGGCTGTTTCTAAGGTTTCTTAGTGCAACCCATACAAGCAACAGGCTGCATATGTTACCGAGGAAGCAGCTATTTGCAGCCATTGCACACTGGGCCCCCAGGAGGAAAGGAGCACAATTGGTGTTCTTTTGTTTATGATTATCAGTTACGAAGAAACCTCCATTTACGATTTTCTACATGTCTTTTGATGAGCTTATGGACATGCTTGTCTTAGCTTTATACCTTTGAGAGGAATCACTATGTCATAGGATATACATATGTTCAGTAGGCACTATGAAACGGTTTTCCCAAAATATCAGTTGGACCAGCGTATGAAGATTTGGTCAGTCTGCGTTCTTGTCAACCCTTGATATTTTTCACGTTTTCATTTTAGCCATTTATGCAATTCTAATAGTAGTATTGCATTATGATTTAAATTAATATTTTATTAATTAATGAAAATTAATATCAGTTTACTTATTCATTGGCCATTTATATATTCTTTGACATGCCTGTTTATGTCTCTTGCTCATTTGTTTAATGCATTGTCTGTCTTTCTCTCACTTACATGTAGGAGGATTTATTTTGGAGTCTTTTGATGGGTATATGACATGCAAATATTTTCTTCCATTCTGTGAGTTGCCTTTTTACTCACCTAATGGTGCCTTGATTTTAACTTAGATCAATTTAGTGTTTTTTGTGTTCCACTTAGGAACTCTTGGCATATTCCAAAGTCACAAAGATGGACTCCATTGTTTTCCTCTAAAAGCTTTCTAGCTTTTTTAACTTTCCCATATAGATCTGTAGTCTTCCTACAATTGACTTTTGTGTCTGGTGTGAAGTAAGACTTTTTCAGGTCAGCTTTTACCTTATAAGTTTTTATAGAAGAAAAAAATTAGAATGACTTTGAACTAATCATTTGCAACAGTGATATAAAAGATGGTAGAAAGGTTGAAATAGTACAAAGTTTATTACTTAACTATATTTTCTTTTTATTTTGAACACTAGAATTTCTACATTCCTTTCTCCTATGCAATGTGAGAACTATTCCTAGTTAGCATCTAAATGGATCTTAATAAAGTGACTAGGAATCTCTAATATAGGTGCTAAATAAGGATTCTTGAAATAGAGGAGACACACAGCAAGGGAAAAATCTAATAATCGAATCTAAAGTTATTAAACCATCTCAGGGAATTTAGGGGGTCAGGTAGCTCAGGGGAGTAGAAGCATTCTATGGGTATCAGAAAACCTGGAAGAGAATGAAAAAGTAAAAAAATAAAAATAAATAAAAATTTAAAACTTAGTTTTTATTTTAAAGTAAAAAATAATTCTTGTTATGATAGAAGTGGGGAGCAGTGAAAGCAAAATACATCTTGGTGGGGAAGAAATAGTTGAGTGTCTTTTTAAATAGATAATAGAGTACAGTGTGTTTTATTATAAGGCCAGTATAACCTTAATAGCAAAACCTGACAAGGATACTACAACAGATGAAAATTTTATCTTTCATGAACGTATCGCAAAAATCCTAAACAAAATATTAGCAAATCAAAGTTAGCGACACATAAAAAAGATCATGTCTTATTACTAAATGAGGTTTATTGCAGGAATGCAAAGATGGTTTAACATTTGGAAATTAATATAATTTCCCACATTACCAAAAAAGCAGAAAACCTATATTATCTCATTAAAGGGAGAATAGCATTTGATAAAATTTAATACCTCTTCATGATTAAGATTAGTACATTGGGAATAAAGAGAAACTTCCTTTCCCTGATCTAGTAATTACCAAAAATCTACTGCATCATCTTTTTAAATGCAAATTATTGAAAGCTTTCCTCAAGATTAGGAATAAGAAAACAATGCTCATTATCACCAGTAATGTTCAGCATAGTATTGGTGGTCCCAACCAGCCCAATAAGGCAAGAGAAATTAAGAAGGTATAGAGATTGGAAAGGAGAATAAAACTCACTATTCAGATGACCTGAGAATATAGAAAACCTAAAATCTATGGAAACCATTATTAAAATTAAGTCAATCTATTTAACAAGTCGGCTGGATACAAGATCAGTAAATACATATTTTACTTATATTCTCTTGACAAATAGAACTTTATGCTATTTACTGATTTTTTAAAATGTCAGGTGCTTAGGGGATTAGTCTAAAGACAGTGCAGTATTTTGTCATAATGATAGATAGCCCAATGGAACAGAATGGAGCAGAACCAAACCCACAGCATATGGTCTCCTGATTGACAACAGTAGAGTCTTAAAGGTATGGTCATTTCTGACACTGGGTCAATTGAATATGCATATGGCAAAAACTGAATCTTCACCCCACCCCACTCCCACCTCATACCAAATGCAAAACTCAGTATAAGACAGGTTGTAGATTTAAATGTGAAAAGTAAAAATAATGAAGGTTTTAGAAGAAACACTTAACAGAGTATCTTTATGGCCTTGGGGTAGACAATGATTTTCTTAAACAGGAAACAAAAGCACTAACTCTACAAGGAAAAAGTTTATAAGTTGGGCTACATTAAAATTAAGTTTCTATTCATGATAAGACCACTAATAAAAGAAAGAAAAGTCGAAGAATGGGAATAGATATCTACAATGTATATATCTAACAAAGAACTCTTATCCAAAATGCATCATTTTTCTACATTGTACGTATGTATCAGAAAAAAACACAGAGCCCAGAAGATAACCCGAGCAAAAAAGTTGAATTGGTCAATAAACATGAAGTGATTGTAACACTTTATCAATCTTCAGGGAAATGCAAATTTAAATGGTAGTATGATACCATCTGTCACCCATCAGTTGATTAAAATGGAAAATAGCAAACATACCTTAACTTTCATTTAGTACTCCCAGTACAACCAATTATGAAAACTGGTATCTATTAATACTGGGCATATGTATAAACTGTGACCTAGAAATCTCTCTTGTAGGTATTTTTCACAAAGAATTGTATACATGTGTACAGAATGTAGCAGTACTGTTCCTAATAACTAACAATGATAACCCAAATACCATCAACAGTGGAATATGTTCCATTTTGGGAAAGTCATCCAGCTCTGCACTAGTGATTAATTTTTTTACTTTTATGTATGTACGTTAAAAGAAAACTAATGTGCATGGAAAGCTGTCTTCTTGTGTGTTCATAATGGACATCTTATAAGATACACAAGCAACTGGTAACATTGCTTGCCTCCAGGGTTTGTCTTTTGAACCATGTAAATTTATTACCTATTCAAAAATAAGTATAGTCATACATTACATAATGACATTTTAGTCAATGACAGACACAAACTTCTTATTGCCTATGACATCATGGACATTTTAACATGGTAGTGTTACGTGTATTACATGTGTTTGTGATGATGCTGGTGTAAACAAACCTACTGAGCTGCCAGTTGTATAAAAGTATAGCACGTATTAATAAGATTATGTACAGTACACAATATTTTGATAAAGGCGTTACCACTTATTCTTTGTTATTTTAGAGTGTACTTCTACTTATAAAAAGTTAGCTGTAAAACAGCCAGGCAGATCCTTCAGGAGGTATTCCAGAAGAAGGTATTGTTGTTATTAGAGATGACAGTTCCCTATGTATTACTGCCGCTGAAGACCTTCCAGTGGGACAAGATATGGAGGTGGAAGTGATATTGATTACCCTGGCCCAGTGTAGACCTGGGCTAATGTATCTGTTTGTGTCTTTGTTTTCAACAAAAAAAGTTTAAAAAGAAAAACAAACCCAACATTTTAAAAATAGAAAAAAACCGATGGAATATGGATATAAATAAAGTATTTTTGTATAGCTATATAATGTGTTTCTCTTACTACAAGAGTCAAAAACTTTAAAAATTGACACTCTTATAAAGTTAAAAAGTTATGTTAAGCTAAGGTTAATTTATTAAAGAAATTTTAAAATATAGCTTAAGCATACAGTCTTTATGAAGTCTAGAGCAATATACAGTAATGTCCTAGGCCTTTACATTCACTCACAACTCACCCAGAGCAACTTCCAGTCCTGCAAGTTTCATTTATGGTAAGTGTTCTATGCGGACGGGTATACCATTTTTAATCTTTTATACTGTATTCTATGTCTAAATACACAAGTACTTACAATTGTGTTATAGTTGCCTATAGTATTTAGTATTCTGTACAGGCTTGTAGCCCACAGGCAATAAAGGTGTACAGTAGGCTCTACCATCTAGGTTTGTGTAAGTACACTCTTATGATCACACGACAAAATCACTTAATGATGCATTAAGCGACATATCATCACTAAGTGCCACATGGCTGTGCTACAGTTTATATTTATTAAAGATTATTTGTTACTGCAAATGCTAACGGACTGGATTCTCTTAAATACAGATACTCTCAAGTTGATTAAAACACTAATCTCAATTATATATCATTTGTAAGAATCAGACTTAAAAAATTGGAAATCAGAGAGGCAAGGAGATCTTATGAAAAAATTTTTTTTTTTTTAATGATTGGTAGTGTATGAAATGAGGTGGAATTTAGCTTAACATCTAATAAACAGATTGATGGGGAATGTTATGTAATGGTGGAAGGCTCATTTATAAAGTAGAGAAGAAATGGGGTACAGTAGGAGAGCTAAGGGTCATAATGCCAACAGTGCAAACAATGTGGAAATAACCATCCTGAAGGTTTAATATTCTATGCTGCAGTATCCTTTATAGCAGTTATTGAATTTTAGGATTATAACAAGTATTGTTCATTCTAATTTTATTTTTTAGGGTTTTTTTGGTCATTTATAAACAAAACGTGTATGTTTAAAAATAAGTACTGTGGAAGGGGTGGGAGTAGTGTAACATTAGTTGAAGTTGACCTTGCCTCTGAGGTTCTCACAGTCCTGCTTCTCAGGAGTAAGCACCATTAATAAATTTATTTGTAACATTCTGGAACCTATTCACACATTTGAAAAATAATATTGAAAGAAAAATTAGAAGCTACTTTTAAGTTTTGTTTTAGAATGTTTTCTTTAAAAATACATGGCATTTTCAGCTTCATCATACACTTGCTCTGTATATTAAAAATCTAATGAAATTGACATTTAATGAAGACTTTCTATTGCACAGGTTTTAGAATTACTTCTTGCCTTCTGTTCAGTGACTCAGCTGCGCCATGTGCTCACTCAGATGATGTTTGAACAGTCTCCATCTGGCAACGCCACTCTAGGAAGCCATCCTAAATGTTTAGAGCCTACTGTGGCTCTACTGCGCTGGTTAAACCAACCTTTGGATGGATCAGAAAACTGTTCTGTTTTAGCATTGGAGTTGTTCAAGGAAATATTTGAGGTAATAGGATGAATGACAGATTGACTTTTCTACTTTTGTGACTCTCAGCAATTTGTCTTCAAAACATTCTTAGTAAACTTCCAGTTCATACACTCGAGGAAAACTTGTCAATTACTAACAGTCACCCACTAGACTCCCTAAGTTTTTTTCTGCCCCTCATATATATTAGTATTTTCCTTTTTTTTTCACTGAATAGCTTATATATGTAGCGCTTGTTTCAGTGTAATAAGTAAAGATACTAAGATTTATATGATTTGTTGCATGACTAGTTGGAATAGTCACATTGTCTCTCCATTCCAAGTTTATTAGGCCATTGAGTGAATAATATAGGAATATTGGATTCAGTCAGTGAAATGGAGTTGAGCATGCCACACAATGTGTTAGGCACTTAAGATACAGACAAAACTCTGCATTCTGGTAGATCTTACTATCTGGGCAATTTAGTATTCTCTACTATTCTCCCTGTTTTTAAATTCATTCTGCCCAACCCAATATCTTCTGAAAGCATTTCTTGTCCAACTTGATCTTATACACAAATATGTGTATGAAGTGATTAAGTGTGTTCATTAAGAATTATGCACAAAATTTTCTATTTTCTCTTGTTCATGATTGTTTAACAATCAGTTTTAACAATTAAGCTCTTTGAGGTCTTGATGGAAATTATTTGTGGTTATAAACTATTAAGACCAAGGTCTATTATTATAATTACTTTTAGCAGATTTAGGATGTTTGTTTTCAATAAGTACTTTTAGTTTAGAATAATTTTTAATTCACAAAGCCTGTTTTAAAAAGTCTTATTTTAAAAAGTTTTACCTTACTGTCTAATTTGAGAAAAAAAGCGAAAGCCCTCAAAACTGGATAAAGGTGTAAATTATAAATAAAAACTTCAATATTAATAGGAGACTTAGGTCAATGGCGTACTGCAGGAAATATAAAAAATTTAAAGAGAGTGTTATAACTCAGTGATGACTATTTCCGTATCATATATTCCATCTTTGTTTTTAATCATTTGTGATGGGTAATTCTCCAGGATGTCATAGATGCTGCTAACTGTTCTTCAGCTGATCGTTTTGTGACCCTTCTGCTACCTACAATCCTTGATCAACTTCAGTTCACAGAACAAAATCTAGATGAGGCTTTAATAAGAAAAAAATGTGAAAGGATGGCCAAGGCCATTGAAGTTTTGTTAAATATCCTTTACTGTCATCAATGTGAAAACTATATAAATAACCATTTTTTTCTATATTGCATTCACTGCATTTTGTCTTTGTAATTTTTCACTTTTTGCTCATATTTATCTAGAATTATTGAACTAAAATTTAAACTATAGAAAAAATTCTCAATGAGTCTGAAAAAGATCCAAGGTTTTTTTTCCTTCTTTTTCTGTTTGAAACTTTTAAGGGGAGATACGTTTTTTAAAATGCTGTTTAAGCTTGATTTTTACATTTGTATCACAATTTGATATTTGGTAGTATATTCTAAAATGACTGTTCTGTTATTCCATGTTACTCGTTTCTGCTTGTTGCTAATTATTGCCGCTGGATGATTAGTAGTGCCATTTTTTGGTGGTATATATTCATGGATAAAGAAATACTGATGGAGTTGTCACGATTTTAGCCCAGTTGTTTTAGCTTATGTTTTAAAAATAAAAGCCTTCATAATTGCCTTAATAATGGTTATAAGAAAAGGCAAGTATATCAACACAAATTAATTAATTTAAAAAGAAAACTTGAACAATTAGTTTCACTGCTTAACTTCTGTATACTGATTTTCTAGGTCTTCCTTGTGTTCACTTTTTCCTAGATCAAATAATTCTGAGTTGCAAAGAAGTCCAAGTCCCGATTTTAAAACAGTTCATTAATACTTTTTTACCGTGAGCAAAGAGCCACTGTATCTCAACCTGATCTCTTAAATTGATCTAGTCAGGTTTCCTTGTATCTCAGAGCAAAAGGAAAATGTCCTAGAGCAAATTCCTCTGTTTAATATCCTCTTCTAAGGTACTGCTCCTTAATTTTCTTCTTTCTTTAAAGTAGTGACTCTGAACGCTGATTTCCTACCTAGAATCACCTGGAGAACATGTAAAAAAAAATAAAATAAAATAAAAATTTGATGCTAAAACCTTACTTCCAGAGATTCTGATTTAATTGGAGTAATATGAAACCCTGAAATCACTCGGTAGTGTGTGTTTGTGTGTTGGCTTTTTTGTGATTGTTTAAACTATGCAGGTGATTCTAACATACGGTCCTTGAGAACCACTGCAGTAGGGACACATGATTGCTTGACCTTAGAGATATCTACAATTAATAAAGTGGGTCCTTCTCATTGAATTGGACCACAACTTGGCCCTTTAAAAAATAATAGCTATTTACTTTAATTTATAATATACAAATATGACAAAACAACTTCCCTTTATTCAATAAATATTTATTGAACCATTGAGATTCTTGCTAACAAAAACAGACATCCAATGGAGAAATATCCTTGGTTTTTTAACCTTTGAGTCAGAAACTTTGGGTGCCAGTCCATCTCTTACCACTTATTAGCCACTTAAATTATTTGAGTTGCAGTTTCCTTGTCTGTCATTGAGCTAATTTAACAATAATTATACTGGACAACAGTAATTATATAATTGGTATGAAATCATCCCGAATGGTATATTTTATACATAAAGTAATTTGAGAATTTTTTGTTGTGTATCTTAACAAAACTTACCTCTCTGTGGAGATGATACAATGAAAATGCATATTGCAAAAATCCTGACAACTGTCAAGTGTACCACTCTGATAGAACAACAGTTTACATATGGCAAGATTGACCTGGGATTTGGAACAAAGATTGCAGATTCTGAATTATCGTGAGTATATGAAATCTAATGACAAAATGGCAAGGTAGTAAAAAATCAAAAGATACGGTGATTCTCATCCTTTTGGAGGACCATCCTTTGGTTATAACTTAATATATAACAGATTAACAAACATATTTTCATAATGACTTTTTTGTAAATTCAATTTGTAGATTTTGTGCTTTTGAAGAAAGATATTAACATGCTTTTTATTGTTTAGGTTTCTTTTGTCTTGTTTTACTGTAATTATCTAAGGGTTCTGAACATTTCTGGAGCTCCTTTTTGACATTGCCTCAGTAATTTATTTGTTTACTTTTTTTTTTTTTTTTTTTGAGATGGAGTCTTGCTCTTTTTGCCAGGCTGGATTGCAGTGGCACGATCTTGGCTCACTGCAACCTCCATCTACCGAAGTCAAGCGATTCCCCTGCCTCAGCCTCCTCAATAGGTGGGACTACAGGTGCGTGCCACCATGCCTGGCTAATTTTTTGTATTTTAATAGAGACAGGGTTTCACCATGGCCAGGCTGGTCTCGATCTCCTGACCTCATGATCCACCCGCCTCAGCCTCCCAAAGTGCTGGGATTGCAGGAGTGAGCCACCGCGCTCGGCCTTAATTTTACTTTTTTAAATGAAAAGCATGAAAAAACAGAAGGGTAGTTTTATTACAAGGAAATCAGTCACTGCTGAAGATATTTTTAATCACAGCTCTCCTTCCTTAGCATGTCAGGAATTATGGTTAAAGATGGATTTTCGCTGGATGGTAGTAAGATACTCTTTTATACCCTATAAATTAAGTCCATCTAACAAATCTTCATTGAAAACCTGCTAAATGCTAGACACTATTATTTGTTTCTATTTCCGTAAATGTCACAGTTGTCAGTAATTGTGTACCTTTAGAATAAGAATTATCTGTTTTTATATTTTTATACTCCTTTCAGGTACAAAATTCAGAACATGACCTAATATAATTCATTTATTACACATTAGATATTCTGTATTGCCTAAGGTTACCCTCTGTTGATATTCTAATGACAAAGCTAAGAATTAAATGGACCATGTTTTAAAACTACTACTTACTTGAAACAGAAAGTTGAAGCCTGTTGGTAGTAAAAGAAATGCTGTCTAAGGCTATTAATGCCGGTTTGTTTTCTTTGGGTCTCGAGTTATAATGTTGATTGCTTTGTATTTTTACTTCTCAGTAGAAATAGTACTTTATCATCTTGAATCTTAAAAACACAAGTTTTTTTTTTTTTCTTTTCAGTTTCTTTAGAATTTTGGGCAGAAACAAGCTCTAAGAAATTTTTCAGTTGTCTAATTTAAATGTGATTTATCTTTAAAGCAAACTTGCTGCTGATGTAATTTTGAAAACTCTTGATTTGATTAACAAACTTAAACCATTGGTTCCTGGTATGGAAGTAAGCTTCTACAAAATCCTTCAGGTGGGTTTAAACTCTTGAAACATTGAAGTTTATTCATACATAAATGGTCCTAATATAAGTTTCTGTTTTAATATTCTGTTTTAATATTTAATAATCTTTAGAAGATGTTTCTCTTAGATTTGGCCATGAGAAGAAAATTTAAAGTTCTTGTTTTAAGTGGCTATAATAGTCTCACTGCACAGTTATTTTATATACTTTTATAGGAATTGAACATAAGTGCTCATGACCCTTATGTAGAGAATGTTCACAATAGTGCTGCTTCCTTAGCCCTTTCCTTTCTTGTGTTGTGCTTGTAAATTTCTTCATTTGTTTCTGTTGGCATTGGAGGAAGAGTGGTATTTGTTTTAGGGCTTTTGTTTTTGGTTAGGGTTGATGTAGGGTATTAAGGGGATAGGGAGACAGCCGAAAGTAAGGGACTTGATTGTGATAATTAGAAGGGCTGTGCAGAAAGTAATAACTCACAAATTTCAATGACAATAAGTAGCTGAGTAAGATCTCTAGATGTTATCAAAAGATAAAGTACAACAAATTTAGTTCAAAGTTCTAATTGGCTTTTATTTGTGATTCTAAAATTTGACAGCGTCATTCTATAAAACAGAATGAATCATTCTCCTGGGCTAACAGAGGAGGTCAACTTTATAGACAGGAAAGGGCTGAAGAAAGCACAAATAGGGATCTAAAAGCAGATTGGTCATTTCAAAGTTATTTTGCTTATAGAGTTGTAATAAAGGGGACTTCCTTATAATACTGTCTCAGGTTGACTAAAATCTCCTGGTTTCTTGGAAAACTAGCCCATTTCAAAGTGCAGTTTGATTACATGGCACTCATCTGAGCGACTCCTTTCTGGTTAGGTTTGGTCTGCTAAAGGCTAGTGTAGGAGTCTAGTCCAAAACAGTGGCCTCTTAAAACTTTGTGTAATAATATTTACCTTGGTATCTACAACACTTATGTTTACAACAGATGTTTAACAAAAATAGGTGGATTAGGTTACTACAGTAGCTTAACAGAGATGGCTCTAGTGACTATATAGACGGTATAGAAGCCAAAACTGAAACCTTAGGCAGGGACCACTGGTATGTTTTGAGAGCATGTTTAAGGGACTGAGTTCAAATGTTGGCTCTACTAGTCTTAATACGCTTTTGAGTAATTTATTTCACCTCTCTCAACTTCAATGTCCTTGACTAAAAACTGAAAATAGCAAGGCTTACCATTGAGAGTTTTGGAGATAAAGCCCTGCTGTTACACAGTTCTATGACATTGGATTATACTTGAATACCTACAAGATACTCAACATTTTAATTGAGGATTTATGTTTTAATATTGTCTTCACTAGTAACTTAGTGTATTTTTTAAAGGAGTCAAACTGATGTTATGTCAATTATTTAAGATACGTTTTTTATAATACAGGTTGAGCATCTCTAATTTGAAAATCTGAAATGCTCCAAGAACCAAAATGTTTTAAGTACCAACATGAGGCCCAAAGGAAGTGCCCACTGAAGCATTTTGGATTTTTGGATTAGAGTTGCCCAACTAGTAAGTATATGTAAATATTCTAAAATCTGCAAACATCAGAAATGTGTAACACTTCCAGTCCCAGACATTTTAGATAAGGAATACTCAACCTGTTGATGATTTGGGGCTTACAGTACTAATGTAAAATATTTACTGACATGAATGATTGAAGTAAGTATAAAATGTTCTAATTTAATTTGAATTTTACTTTTCATTTTATAGCCTTAATTTGGAAGTGATTGGCCGTTTTTAAGTTTTTCTTTTAAATGATAGCTTGGAAAAAAACATTAATTCTATGCATCAGTCAGTTGTGGATTTTTAAGCCATGAAAATATATAAGGCATAATTTTTATAGGCATATTTGAAAGCATTCGAAACCTTTGCCAGATTTTTTTAAACTAATGTTCATATTGATTGCATGGCAGTGTAAACAGCCATAACAAGGTATAAGATATTCAAGCTATATTATAATAGAGACTATAATGCATTCAGACATTAGAAACACTTTATAATTTGCCCAGAATTAAGATTTAGATATATTTACTCACCTCAACTCTGAAAGAGCTAACATTGTTTATTCTTTCTGCTGCTTCCTTTTTGGTTTCTGATTTATTTAGGACCCACGTTTGATTACTCCTTTGGCTTTTGCTTTAACGTCAGATAATAGAGAACAAGTACAGTCTGGACTGAGAATATTATTGGAAGCTGCTCCACTGCCAGATTTCCCTGCTTTAGTGTGAGTTGTAATCATTTACAGTCTATCTCTTGTGATGTCGGAATATCCCACTATGTTTCTTTAGTCCTCAATATAGATAGACAAGCATATTAGTGAATTGAAGACTTCATTGTAATAGTAATTTTTCAAATGATTTCTAAAAATGTTTGATTCTTTTAAATGAAAAGTCCAGATGTATACTCACTCAGGGAAAAGCTAGATCTTGGTGGTTAAGTTTTCTTCATTTACTATCCCTCTATGTCTCTAGCCACTTCTTTTTAATGATAACTTCTGGACACTCTAAACTTACATCTTCCCAGTTTAGTTCCTCTATAGAAAGTTTAGTTTCCTTCTCAACTGTTTAAGGAAAAGGTCTAAGCATCAGTTGTTGACCAGATCTGGGTCAGCCATGAGAACAATGTAGACTAAAAGTTAGTTGGGGAATAGGAGAATGGGAGTGTTCCTAAAGAAAAAAAATTGGTGCTTTTATCACAAAGTGGAAAAATGATGATCAGGCAGAGTTTTCTACTATACTTGTTAATTTCAAGCAATAAGAATATTTACAATTATGTTTGAAAAAAAATCAGGTTACAGGGCTTTCTGAACTTAATGGCTATTAGGAGTCTGGTTAAAAAATTCTTTTTCATTTAAGTTATTTATATGTATGAATTTGTAAAAATGGTTTGAATAATTTGAAGCAGTTGATAAACAGGAAAGATATTCCCTTTATACCAGGGGTCAGCGAACTGGCCAGTGGACAGGCATCTGTTTTTGTAAATAGTTTTATTGGAATATGGCCACACCCACTCATTTTTATACTCTGTCTATGTTGCTTTCGCTCTATAAAAGCAGAATTGGGTAATTGTGACAGAGACCAAATAGACCCTTGAGTCTAAGATACTTACTATTTTGACCTATAAGAAAAAGTGTGCTGGTCCATGCTATCTGCTATTCACTGATTTAGCAATTCCCACTTTTTGGAATTAGCAATTTAGGTCATCGTACCTTAAGAGTTAAAGAATGGTATGCAAGACCTAGAGACCATATAACCAAAATTCCCTTAATTTTATAATACGTATTTTTTAACAGCAACAACAAAAATACATAGGATGCTTTTCAAGTAACAAGTTAAAAGTGGTCCGTGTGGTGGCCTGCTTGCCTAAACTGGCAATCTGACATGAAACAAAATGTCAGATTTTGTTTGAAATGAAACAAAACCTCAAAGCTTCAGAGGGGAAATCTGCAGTCTCACTGAACATGGGAGTCTTAGCCTCTGCCTCTGTATGTGAGGCCTTCCCACTATTTTCACTTTGTCTTGGCATTCCCTGTCTTATTTGTGTTGCAGATAATTTTCTTTTTGAGCATTTTCTCTGGTGTCCATTTTATGCTTACTATTTAATGCCCTTATTTGACATTATCTTGAGCAGTTTAATAAGCTGAATGTATATTATGGATGCATTGGTAGGTAGCATTTTTTATGTGTGTATTTATTTGTTTGTTTTCAAGAGAGGGTCTCAGTCTATCACCCAGGCTGGGGTGCAGTGGTGTGATCATGACTCACTGTAGCTTCGACCTCTGGGGCTCAAATGATACTCCCTACTCAACCCCCTGAAGAGCTGGGACTACAGCTGTGTGCCACCATACCTGCCTAATTTATTAATTTTTTTGTAGAGGTAGGATCTCACCATGTTGCCCAGGCTGGTCTCGAACTTCCTGGACTCAAGTGATCCTCCCAAAGTGCTGGCGTTACAGGTGTGAGCCAGCCTATAGTAAATTAGACTGAGTGTCTGCCGTCATACAGTTTGCACTTTAGTTAGAAGATAAGTGAAAAAAAAAATTTTCATATTGTCTACATCACTATAGAGAGGATGAGTGGTTAATAATAATATTATTTACGGCATTAGTGAAGGCCTCTCTGAAAAGGTGAATTAGAACTGAGACCTGATGATAAGAAGGAGCCAGCCCTATGCAGATCTGGTAGGAAGCATGTTCCAGGTAAAGGAATAGCTCATATGAAAGCCTTCAGCGGAAGAAAGATAGGATTTTAAAGGGATAAAATGGAAGTCAGGTTGGTGAAAAGTATATACTGAGTAAGAAAGGAAAAGGAATAAGGACATAAAGGCCAGATGATATCACCCATGATAAGAATATTATTCTGACCAGTACCATTAACTTTGTACTTATAACAGATAATCCACACTCATAAACTAGCCTTAGAATGCCTGCAAACCAATGGTGAAGCTCTCATTATAAAGGGTTAGAAACAGAAAAGTGGGTGCTCTGGAAAATTTGGAATATTTC
This sequence comes from Sapajus apella, assembly GCF_009761245.1. Classification (NCBI taxonomy): domain Eukaryota; kingdom Metazoa; phylum Chordata; class Mammalia; order Primates; family Cebidae; genus Sapajus; species Sapajus apella. The sequence continues at coordinate 12,176,809 of NW_022436980.1, forward strand.
CCAAGACTTCATTTCATCATGGTCTCAGGATTATTTGAAGACTTCTATTCCAAAAAAGGACCCATTGTTAAAGATTTCCTAATTCTACACTAAGTCTGCCTTTTTTTCTATTTTCATATAGTTTTTATTTTCCTTTCTTTGACTCCCATTCAGACTTGGAGAAAGTATAGCGGCAAATAATGCCTATAGACAACAGGAAACAGAACATATACCCAGAAAAATGCCTTGGCAATTATTAAATCACAGTTTTCCAACATCAGTAAAGTGTTTAACTCCTCCTCATTTGAAAGATGGCATTCCTGGATTGAATATTGAAGAATTAATAGAGAAACTTCAGTCTGGAATGGTGGTGAGTGAAAAATAGCTATTATAACCTGGTACGTTACCAGCTGTATGTCAGCCCTGATTATAACGTTTATCTAAACACCATTAGGTACAGATTTCATCATTGAAAACTTATTTTTTAATATAAGAAATAACAATATTCTGGCAAATTTGGAAATAAAGGAAGAAAAATAAGTCATAAAATTTCAACATTTTGCTGGGTGCAGTGGCTTCTGCCCGTAATCCCAGCATTTTGGGAGGCCGAGGCGGACAGATCCCCTGAGCTCATGAGTTCAAGACCAGCCTGGGCAACATGGTGAATCCCCCTCTACCAAAAATACAAAAAATTAGCTGGGCGTGGTGGCATAAGCCTGTGGTCTTAGCTTCTCAGGAGGTTGAGGCAGGAGAATCACTTGAACTTAGGAAGCAGAAGTTGCAGTGAGCCAAGATTACACCACTGCACTCCAACCTGGGTGACAGAGTGAGACCTGTCTCAAAAAAACCTTTTTTTTAAAAAAGGAAATATTTGTGACCTGATGTACCATTTGTTTTTATTTTGTTACTCATCATTAAATTTTAATGATTTAGTTTTGAAGTAGGCGTTTATTTTGTCATTGTGTCAAAATATTTTAATGAAATTTTCTGATTTTTTTTTTACTCTTAAAATGTAGGTAAAGGATCAGATTTGTGATGTGAGAATATCTGACATAATGGATATATATGAGATGAAACTATCCACATTAGCTGTGAGTATAAGCTTATTTTAATGATGTGTAATAAGCTTTCATAGATGTATTCCTAAAATGAAAATTAATGATATGTTTTCTCGTAGTCCAAAGAAAGCAGGCTACAAGATCTTTTGGAAACAAAAGCTCTAGCCCTTGCACAGGCTGATAGACTGATTGCTCAACATCGCTGTCAAAGAACTCAAGCAGAAACAGAGGTATGTAGAATATAAAGACACATCTGATTAGTAAAAAAATTAACAAATGAAGTAAAACATGCAAAATATTAGTTATGTATTTGTTACTTTAATGGAAGTAAATTCTCTTTAACATTTGACATGCTTACTTCCTTCATCCTGAAATTCAGCCCTCTTTAATTTTGGTTACATCGTTATCCTCTGATTTTTTTTTTTTTCTACCTAATATCATTTTCCTATATTATTTATGTTGTACCTTTAAGTGTTGGGAGCTCTAGGGATTATGTTCTAAACCTTTTTCCTTTAGTTATGTGTTCCTTGGTTTCAATGTTTACCAAAATATTAACGTTCCCAATTTTATATATCAAACACAGATCATTTTCCTGAGCACTACGTGCCTATTTGCTCCATTTAAATATACAGGAAATACTTCAAACTCAGCATAACCTATATTGAACTAATTGCTCTTCCCTTTTTAAAAATTTACTCTTATGCAGTCCCTCTACTGTTTTTAGTGTTCTACAAATAGAAAACCTGGAAATCACACAGTTTGCCTTCTAGAGTTATTTACTAAGTCCGGTTGATTCTGCCTTGTAAATATTACTCTTTTCTGCCCTATTTCTGTTTCTACCACTATTTGCTATAGGCTGGATCCTTTTCATTTTTTGTATGAATCATAGCAGAACCTCTAATTAGTCTTCCTATCTTTAGTCTAGTACTCTCTTCTCAGCTCCTTTACAGCCAGTCATCTTTCCTTCACCTAGCCCCTCCCTCAGGGATCTCTAAGGCAGTAAAATGATCCTGTCCCTCTTGTGCTGAGTATCTTTCATAGTAGCTGCTATTGCTTTAAGAATGTCATTAAAATTCCTTAGTTTGTCATATAAGGATTCTAACTACAGGGTTCTCAATCCACATTTTCATTTCTGTGCATTCTTTGCAGTCAACCACGTTTGGCCACTTTGCTTTTTCTGGAACTTAACATATTCTGGTTGTTTCTTTGTCACGGCACTTGACTTTCTATGTCTGGAACACCTTTTCCTCTCTTCTGCCTAACTCACAATCCTTCAGATTTCAGTTAAAATACCCACATTACCCAGAAGCCTACTCTGGTCTCCTCCTTCCCTTACATATGTTTGACAATCCTTCCTCTTTGTATCAAACCTATGCTTACCTCTCCATAACATTTTTCAAACCACGCGGAAATGCTGTTATCCCCCACCCATGGTATCAGAGACTGCTTCTATAGCTCCAAGCCCTAGCATAGCACTTGGCACATTGTAGGTGCTCAGTAAATTTGGCATTGTACTATGTACATATATAATGTATACCTTATGAGGGTGACCTTACTGCAGTAACATGAAATTCCCAGCAGATACAAATGGAATTATACAACTTGATATTATTTACAATGAATGAATTATAATACAGTGTTCCTGGCTTTTGAAAGAGGCATCAAAGTGAGTGACAAGTAAAATGCCTCTTAAGTCTTTTCAGAATAAAGGTATTCTAAATAATATAAAGAAATATAGCTGTATTTATTTACTTTTTATTTTTACATGGTTTCATTTGACTGGTATGTCGAATCTGTCACAAATTACAAGGAAGAATCATTAGTAATATTAAAATAATTTTTCCCTCTCATAGCTCATTTTTATATTCTCTGTCTATTGGACATGTCTTATATTTTATTAGAGAGTTTAATATTTTATGCCTGTTACTGGGAAAGCTTCTTAGAAAAATAGCACTAAATAACTGGATATAACTTCTTCACAGTTAAAGTCATAAAAGCAGAAGGGCTTAGGGTTTTGTCTAGGATTTTAAGATAAAGTCCAAAGGGCTGGGGGGAACTGACTTTTTATTCTCGGGACTTTTCTGCTTTTTTTAGTGTTTCATGTCACATAATACATACATACAGGTTATGGTATAGGTTACATTCCTTGATTATGCTAGATTAATTTTAAGTGTTTGATTTAGCATCTGTGATGTAGTTAAGATTTTGTTCTTAATTCTCACCAGAAATGAGAATGCTGATGGTGTGCACACTTAGCAGTTTAGTGTTAGTGACTACCCCTGAGGACCATACCCTTTTAATTGAATACTGTATGTAGCACTATCTTCATATTTCTGCAGTTGTATTCATTTCCATTAATTTGATCATAATGAGATTGTTTTTATCAGATAATTAAATAAAAAACTATACTTGTTAGAAGTAAATTCATAAGTATTTATGACTAATTAATATAGCTTTGCATGACCCAACAGATACCAGCTTATTAGATACTTAGTAAACCTTTTAAATTGTAGGAATTTGTTGAGCATGTTGTATAGATGATAGTAGAAAAGTCTATGTTCTTTTTGTTGTTGTTTGTTTAAGGCACGGACACTTGCTAGTATGTTGAGAGAGGTTGAGAGAAAAAATGAAGAGCTTAGTGTGTTGCTGAAGGCACAGCAAGTGGAATCAGAAAGAGCCCAGAGTGATATTGAGCATCTCTTTCAACATAATAGGAAGTTAGAGTCTGTGGCTGAAGAGCATGAAATACTGACAAAATCCTACATGGAACTTCTTCAGAGGTAAATAAAGTAAAATCTTCTGTGTAAGGTTAGAACCTAAAATGAACATGCAGCATTTCTTTTCTGTGACCCGAAAATCCTTCTGTAAGCATTTCATATGTTCTGATAACACATAAGGTAAGTAATTAGAAACTTAAGTCATCGTGAAATGAAGTATTGCTTCCTCAAACTCAGTGTCAGTGTTGGAAACAAAATACAGATCTTTCCAGTTGACTTCTTTTATGTATTCATACAGTCACCAGTCATTTGGGAGATAAGCTCCACAAGGACAAGTTTCTTCGTCTGTTTTGATCACTGACAAATCCCTAGGAACTTCAGGAGTGCTTGCTGCATAGTTAGGCCTTTCATTAATAATTTTTAAATAGACTTAGTAGGCAAATTAGTATTAGGTTGAATAGTCATTCTGCAGATCGAAAGTAGTTGAACATTGGCAATTTCTTATCATTCAGATTAATAGAATGGAAATTTAGGTGTAAGTGTTTAACTCATCTCTTGATGTCATTGATTATAGTTTACTTATATGTGTGATTATATCTGTAGAATAAGTTCTTATAGGTGAATTGCTAAGTTAATGGGTATATGTATTTAAAATTTTGATAGATATTTCCAAATTTTCCTCTAATATATGACAGGTTGAGTATCCTTTTTGAACACAATGGTAGCACTCAAAAAGTTTAAGATTCGGGAGCACTTCCGATTTTGCACTGATTTTGGATTTTCAAATTAGTGATGCTCAACCTGTACCAATTTGTGTCCCTACTAACAAAGTTTGGTTTTTCCTCCCTTATAAACTCTTTTATATTTTTAGGCCAGTTTTAAAACTTCTGAATTACAGGGAAGACCAGGAACAATTATACATTTTCTACCAATCTATAAAAATAAAAACACTCTGGAGGAAGTTGTTTATTACTTTATATTTTAAGATCATTCCATGCTGTTAATACAGAGATACAGAAATTTTTAGTTTGGTATAGTACATATGCTTATTTGTCCATCAATAATAATGAATGGTAAGAAATGAATAATATCTAGAAAATGATAATGAAGTGATTTTTTAACAGGATACTTTCCCCAGCAACATTTTACAAAGTCTGATTGTTTGAGGCACCACTGATAAAGTGTGGCATTAGCGATAAGTCAGGTTGAGAACTTCAGCAGTGAAGAAAATAAATTATAGAACTGAAATGGGGTCTGCTTGCTCAATATAGTAAAATCAGGTATCTGCACCAAGGTTTGCAGTGATGGAAAAAAAGGTTTTTATTGCAGGGTGCCAAGTAAAGAGGACCAGGCAGCAAAATGCTGAAATCCTGACCTCCCAAATAGCTTGCAAGCAAAGATTTTTAAAGGTAGGGGTAAATTTCAGAAAAGTGGAAGTTACAGCAAAATCATAAATCAATAGTTAAAGGTTACATATTGGTTTAAGCCTAAAGGACAGGATATTGTGAAGCAGGGGCTTATAGGTCATAGGTAGACTCAGAGATTTTTCGATTTGCCGTTTAAGGTAGAGCAGCTTTGTTTAAAAATTTGGGATCAGTAGAAAAATGTTAACTAGCTAGGGAGAGTGACTTTCTTCAAGACCCTGAGAAAGAAACTTAGAACGAAAAACAATGGTTACAATTCAGCCTTCATTTCCCCCTTATCTGAGGTCTACTTGCCCATGGATCTGGTCCGTGGGGTTTCTCAGTGAGGGTCCAGATCTCAGAAATACAACTCAGGGACATATGGTAAGTTGTCTTCTTTAAGCTCTGTAAGGAATCAAGCCTCTCTGGTACTCTTAAGTTTGTTAACTATTGATGTAGGCTACTATTACCTTCCTGTTTAACAAGTTACTTATTTACTTTGAGGGCCTCCTAGATCCTTGGAATTTCCCTTGAATGAACTCAGGATTTTCCTTTATTTCCAAGCTTGAGGTCCTCAAGCCTCCAAAAAAGGGGGTCCCTGCTATGTCTTACATAGAGAACGAATATAGGCAGGGTCCAAGAAAGGTAGATGGTTTCTAAGACCTGCTTATGTTCCAGCTAGTGATTTAGGGGCCAAAAGTTGAAATTCCTTGAATGGACAAATGTGTAACATAAATGACGCTGGCTAGGGAAAAGGTCATTTGTAATGGTCAGGACTCAAATGACTCAAACTCAGGTTGTTAAAAATCCTATATGGATTATATACAAAAACTGCTAGCCAAATTTGGCTGTCGGTTTTGTTTGTTGGTTTGGTTTGTTTGATTTGGTTTTTGGGTTGCTTTTTAAAAGTCTTGGTACTTAGTGAAATAAAAGTGACATTTTATGCTTATGGTAGTTGAGTATTAAAGTATCACTTTAGAAAGTATTTTTTCTGTGTTTACTTTGCAGATAAAATAAGACTATTAGATGCAGAGTGTTAAGGAGACAAATATAGAACCCTAAACTTATTTAGAGCAAATTATGTAATGCAATATCATCTGTGAAATAAAGCTTTATATCCATAAATATGAGGATAATGTTGCACACATTTCTATTTCATTGTAATTTTTACCACATCAGTCAACCAAAACATAGTTAAAACATGTATGTACGTCCTGTTAGAGTTGATCAAATTCTATTTATGTCTTGTCTGTTCATAACATTCCTTCTCTTTCAGCATACGTAATTTGGTTAGAAGAAGTAGTAGAGAAAACACTGCGAGTTTCTTTTCCCGTTCATATATTTTCCTCCATAATGGTGCCAACTCATTTTCTTGTCTTTTCAGAAATGAAAGTACTGAAAAGAAGAATAAAGATTTACAGATCACATGTGATTCTCTGAATAAACAAATTGAGACAGTGAAAAAGTTGAATGAGTCACTTAAGGAACAGAATGAAAAGTAAAATCTCTAGTCTTATATTCTGAATATGTGGGGTTCTTCAAAAATAAAATGATTCTCTTTCTATATAGAACATTGTTTTTTATTGATAAAATTAAGAGAATTATCAGTTATTTTAGATATAAGATATACATTCGGTGGAATTTGCAGGCAATTGCTGTTCATAGAAATTTTGTTTTAAAAGCTGGGTATGGTGGCTCACACCTATAATCCACCACTTTGGGAGGCCAGGATGGGTGGATCATCTGAGGTCAGGAGTTCGAGACTAGTCTGGCCAACATGGCCACACTCCATCTCTACTAAAAATATGAAAATTAGCTGGGCATTTTGGTGGGCGTCTGTAATCTCAGCTACCCGGGAGGCTGAGGCAGAAGAATTGCTTGAGTCCAGGAGGCAGAGGTTGCAGTGAGGGCAAGATCATTCCACTGCACTCCAGCCTGGGTGACTGAGCGAGACTCCGTCTTAAAAAAAATAAAAGAAATTTTGTTTTAAAATACTTGTTAGGGAGAAAAAGTCACAAATGACATATGGTCATTAATGTTTTCTTCTTTTTAAAATAACTTCAGGAGTATTGCCCAATTAATAGAGAAAGAAGAACAGAGAAAAGAGTTACAGAATCAGCTAATAGACAGAGAATATAAGCTAGCAAGTAAGTGGCTTCTTATTTAATACATTGTCAATTTTTAATGTATTTCTGTTGGAAGCATGAGTGGTTTCATTTGCTTTTTTATTTTCTACTTCCCTTATTGTTTTAAACCTTAATCACATTTGAAATGGCTTCTTCCCTTTTCTTGCCATAATATTTCACAAAAGTGTTTCAGTTTCATCAAGCTGAAAAAGCAGTACATTTTTTTGAAATTTAGGAGCTGTAAGAAATTGGCCAGGCACAGTGTCTCACGCCTGTAATCCCAACACTTTGGGAGATGAAGGTGGGCAGATTGCTTGAGCTTAGGAGTTTGAGACCAGCCTGGGCTACATGGTAAAACCCCATCTTTACAAAAAAATACAAAAATCTAGCCAGGTGGTGGGCACCCGTAGTTACAGCTGCTCAGGAGGCTAAAATGGGAGAATCACTTGAACCTGCGATGTCAAGGCTGCAGTGAGCTGTGTTCACTGCACTGTGCTCCAGCCTGGGTGACAAACTGAGACTCTGTCTCAAAAAAATAAAGAAATGATTGCACATTTAATTTTTTATAATTTCAACTTTTAGAATCTGGAACATGTGTTCAGGTCTGTAACACTGGGTATATTGCCTGACATGGAGGCTTGGGGTATGGATCTCATCACCCAGTGAGCATAGTACCAAATAGGTAGCAATAGGTAATTTTCAATGCCCCCCAACTCTAGTCTGCAGTTTCTATTGGTTCCATTTTTATATCCATGTGTATTCAATATTTAGTTCCCACTTACAAGTGAAAACTTGGAGTATTTAGTTTTCTATTTGTTCATTAAATCACTTAGGATTATGGATTGCACTTTTCAAAATGATAAAATGTTAAAGGAACGTAACAGCAGGTGGCAGTATTAGGTAACTTTTGGTTACTAGCCTCTTAATGGTATATTAGAAATGATCCAAGAAAATAGTTTTGTTCTCACTTGCCCTAAAGTGCAGGCACCTACCTATACAATTTTTCATAGTTGGAGGTCTCCCTTTTCTTACCCTTATGCTCTGAGATTGTCCTTCACTTATAAAGCGTATTATATTTAGAACAGAGGATGGAGGAAAGACATGGAGATTTGATATTTTCTATAGAATACTGTGTTAAGTTTCTCTTCATTGTTCTAATTATTTTTCTTTTGCTCTTATAGTAACTACTAAACCTTTTCAGAGTAGTCAGCGTAATACCTCTGAGTATATAGCTGACTGATTTTTTTTTTTAAGATTTGCATCAAAAAACAAAAGTACAAGAAGAAAAGATTAAAACCATACAAAAAGAAAAGGAAGATACGGAAGAAACCATTGATATCCTTAGAAAAGAATTAAGCAGAACAGAACAGATAAGAAAAGAGTTGAGCATTAACGTAAGACTCTGTTCCATTTCTCATTTTCAGTAAAATGAAAAAGTCTGTTGTGAAAAGGGTGAATATGTATAAATGAATGTTCTATTTCTTTAGCAAATTTTTAAAAAGATATTAGGATCTTAAAGCCACTTGAGTATCATTTGTTATGAGGTTTTCACAATGTATTTCCTAAAATAAACCCTTATTAAACAAATACTTTGTGTCAGCACTTACTACTTACTACTTTCTGCAAAGAATACAGAAAGGGATTTCCAGTTATTGATGTCATATATAGGTAGCTGTATAATTTTCACTTTAACAAGTATTATATAATATGTAAATATTAATAAATATTTTCAACGTACCGCTGAAGACACTGGGTCTGAGGTTACTTACTAAAGTCACACAGCTAATAAGTGAATCAATAGATAACGTATTCTGAATACGAGTCCAGGGTTCTTTCTACATTACAATGGTTGCATACCTTGAGTGGTAGCTATGAATTGTACTTTCTGGCCCATTTACTACCAAGAAGATGAGAACAGACTAGGATTAAAAGACTGATCTAGTACAGAGCATGAGTAACAGAAGCATAAAATTTAGTACTGCATTTACAATTTTTCTGGTTCCTCTTTAATGTGATGATCTTATTAGTAATTTTAATATGTAGTATATAGCATTTTCTACAGAATTTCAGCTGCTGACATTAAGACAAGTTGAAAGTGTATTCTCAATTTGTATTACATTGTTCAATGATTATTCATTTTAAACTTACCATATAATTAATTAAAGCATAATATTTATAGTGTGTCTTGAAATGGTTATCGTACAAATAAAAAATAAAAGCATCTTAAAATATCTGTACAGAGAAAACATTAAAGTTATTTTTCTTCTCAATTCTTCCTCCTCCACCAACCCCAATTCCTTAGGCTTCCTCCCTAGAGGTTCAAAAAGCACAATTAGAAGGTTGTTTGGAAGAGAAAGAGTCCTTGGTGAAACTTCAGCAAGAGGAATTGAACAAACAGTCCCACATGATAGCGATGATCCACAGTTTAAGTGGTGGAAAAATAAATCCGGAAACTGTGAATCTCAGTATATAGACATTATGGCGTTTTGGAATTTGTAATCTAATGATATTTTTTGATGTATTTATCTATTGGAGCTGGGTGGGTAGGGAATTTGTGACTTAACAACAATAAAATATTATTATCTAATTTAGTAAAGAACCTGATCTGATACATGTTTTTTATTTGATTTTTTTGAATTAGAAATTTAATTTTTTAAGTTTTACTTTTTGTTTCTGACTTTTATTGCTTAAGGTTGGTTCTCACATTAGAAAATCCTTTTTAGCCTCTATTATCATTTTTCTCAGCTTCTTTCCTTTTTGTTAGTTGCTTTCTATTCTGTTTTGCCTGTCTTAATTATTCTCATTTGTGATTATTTAGATCTTTAAGACCAAACTTTCTTGATATAACAATGCTAAGATTATAAATTTAAAATATAATTATTAGTAAAAAGAGAGAAGGTATAATACTGCTAGAGAAGTTTTTCTCTAAAGAAGCACTAAAGAAAATATTAGTGGATTTAAAATAATTTTTATTACTGCATGACATGACGTAATTTCTAAATTTGAAAAAAATGCAATGGTAATCAAATGTATAAAAACTAGAAAACTGTTATTGTGTTACACTATTACATTTAAATTATTACATTTAACACCATAGGTGTCTCATAAAAAATCTAATAGCTTGTAGAATTATTTGTAAGGTATCTTTAGTTTTTTTCTCTTTTTTTAAAATGTTGCATAGTGGTCCATATCATCTGTAATTAAAGTTTCTCATGATTTACATAAGGATAATTTGGATTCTACTCTTGCTACATATTCAGAAAAATATTATTTACTGTTAATTCTGACAGGAATTCCATTTAATATGTTGTCTTAAATAGTTTTTAATTCATTTAATTTTAAAGGAGAGGGTAAATGTGGGTTTTTTTAAGTATAAGAGTCCTTCTGTATTTTTCATTTGCATCATATACTCTAACTACTCTGTGTAAGAAAAGCTTTTACATTAATATTTTGATTTAATTTATTGCTCTACCATTACAGTCATTAATTTTACTTGGTTTTCTTCACCATATATCTCTTTAAGTGAATTTAGATTTTTTGTACAGTTCTGGAAATTTTTAACAAGTATTGTGCAGAGTAAAACATTTTAAATTACTACTTGTTCTAAAGAGGAGGTACATTCTATTTCTCTTTTGAAATGGCATTTTCAACCAAATATAAAAAAGTTTAAGTGGGTAGATATGACTGAAGAACAGAAGGTTCTATAAAATAAAAGGGACAAAAAGTTAAAGAAATAAATGAATGAACCAAAAACTCTAGGGAAAGTCAATCTATCTTTACAATTTAGACATCTCGAGGCAGCCTATCCTAGTGCTGCCCTATACAATTTTCTGTGATGATGGCAATGTTCTATCCTGTCCAGTACCATAGCCAGTGGCTATAGGTGGCCATTGAGCACTTGAAATGTGGCCTGTGCAACTGAAAAAAATAAATTTTTACTTTTATTTTATCTTAATTTTCATAACCACCCTATTGGAAAATACAGATCTATCCCATTCTCATGTGTTTATTTAAAGAACTCAATTTGCCTTTTCTTAAAGATCTACATAGTTACTCCATGTATATATTAGTAGCCCTTTTTAAATATACTTTTAACCTGTTTATTCTAATCTTTTCTCCCTAAAGAGGAAAGTCCATACTGTAGCTTTGAAGGTGAGTACCAATTATCATCCTTTACCACTTTCTGTCTCTTGTAGCACCTTTCATATTGTTTCTGTTGTTTTTCTTAATACCTTTACTATATTGGTTACCTTTTTTCTTGTTGGACCGTGTACCTCATATTAAAAAAACAAAAGTGTGTGTAATTTTTTTTTTCTAAAAAATAATTTTAATCAAATTTGAACCACCACCTTATCAGGGTTTTCCATGTGTGTATGCATGCCCATTTCCTAATGGAAAAAACAAAACTTAGGAAGTGCATCATTACATTAGGATTACTCACACCTTCTTAAAATTTTACTGGGGAGAGTTTGTCTCCAGAGTATACATTAACACAGTTCCTTTTGCTATTTACACTGGCCACTTGAACAAATAGATACTTCTCATAAAATTTGGTTGATTGAAGTTTATACTAAGTTGGTCATTAATTTAATGTCAGTATAAAAATAATGAAACTGTATGCTGTGTCTTAGGAAGTGATCAGGTCAATGTCTTTTAGGATCTATCTACTTATTCTTTTCCTCCCTTCAGATAGTTATGAACTGTATTTACAACTTTGCTATTGGCATATATATCATTGTACCAAACATGTGTCCTGTTTGTGACTTCATCCTTTGCAAGAGTTAGCAGACATTTTCTGTAAAGGGCCAGATAGTAAATATTTTAGGCTTTTTAAACGTAGCTTCTGTCATAGCAACTCAACCCTGCTATTGTAGCACAAAAGCAGACAATACATAAATTAATAGTCATGGCTGGGTTCCAATAAAACTTATTAACAAAACTAGTCTAAATTTTGCTATTAGATGTTACATTTACTTATTAAGAAATGTCTTTTTATGCTTGGTAGTCTTTATTTTGACGTCTATTTTATTTGATAAAAATATAGCCACTTAATCCTTTTCATGTTTTCTGTTGTCCTGATACATCTTTTTCTGTTAGTCTACTTCTAACCTGTATGTTTATATGTAAAATTCATAACTTATTTAAAAAATATATAGTTAGGTCTTGCTTTTTTAATCAATTTTGACAAAATCTATTGCAGTCCAGTTAGAGTTAATATTGTACCACTTAACATAAAAATGTAAATACCTTGCAACTATATAGGTCCATCTCTCCTCCTCTCATCCTGCATACTGTAGTCGACATGTATATTACCTCTGCTTATGTAGCTAACCCTCAAACAATGTGATAATTTTTGCTTTAAGCAGTCATATAGAAAAACTCTGACTGTCAGCATCAGTATATTCACCTATTTGCGTGCACCAATACAATAGTTTCTTCAGTGTAACATTCCTATTTTTCCCTTTGGAAGTAATAAGTAATTTGTGGGCAGATACTTGCATATATGCTGTTTCTTTTCCACCTTACATCCGCTGGTTTTAGTATTGTTGCTAATTCTTACTTGAATCAGTTCTTAATTTGATGGTTGGTTGCCAAGTGGTTATATTCTTACCTTTTAAAGGTAGAAAATTGAACATTTTGGTAATGTTATAATGTGCTGAAAATAGTAGTCTACATGAAATCACTTATATCATTCATAAAATTAAAATATAGTACTTATAGTTTTACAGTTAATACAGCATATACTTTTCGTGCATATTCTTACAAGCAAAGCATGTGAGATTTGCTTTCTATACTTTAAGAAAATAAATATGTATGTTAAGCATATTGATTTTTTTTTAACTGCAAGACCCTTTGGATATTATTTTTCTACCCCAACCTTCTAAATTGAGAATTGCTTGTTTAAATCATGAGATTCGATTCATTTGGGTCATCACTTTACCTTGGCTCTCAGTGATCACCAATGAATATTAAATGTTTATTACTCATAATAAAGTATCTTGGATTAAGAAAATAATTGTACATTTCCAGGCTTCACTGAGTTTACATTCTAGATAATTAACTTTTAAAAATTAATTAAAACTTGGTTACTACTTACACCTGTATTCCTGTAATTTTGGGAGCCTAGGCAGGCAGATCGTTTGAGGCAGGAGTTCCAGACTGGCCTGGGCAACAAAGTGACACACTCGTCCCTACAAAAAATAATAAAAAAAATTAACTGGGTGTGGTGGCATGTCCCTCAAGCTGCAGTGCAGTGAGCAGTGATTGCACCATTGCACCCCAGACTTTATATGTGTGTATATAAAATACGGCCTTTTTTTTTTTAAAGGCAGATGTTTCATTAATTTTTTAGTGTGAATAATAAGCCTGATAAATACTTGAAAGTGTATGTCTGTGTACTTCATAAATTGAGAGGAAACATTGTGAACTCAAAAACTCATGGTTTATTTTGAACATGCAAATCACTTTGAAACCTTATACAGTCTCACTTGGTTAAGCATTTTGTAGTGAATTTACTTTCTTCCTGTCGTCAGATGCCTCTGTGAGACCTGTTTCATTTATGCTTGTGTTCATTTAAACATTTCAAAACTACCCCAGAGAAAACCTATCACTTAACCATGAATAAGAGGTATCATAACTCTTAAAACCCAGCTTTTTTGCAACAAGTATCCCTTCATAAATGCAAGAAAGAGTAAGCCTCTTTCTTTCCAACTAAACGTAGTATTTTAGTTGTCTGCTTCCCTAAGGACCCAGTATCTATATTTTCTCGATACCTCAAAATATGATGGATAATCCCAGGATACATAGCAAAGGACTGTCCACTACTACATTAGAGAGAGACATTTTCAAAGTCAACAGAGTGGATTGGCTTTCACTTTCATTACCTTATTAAAAACTAATTTTCCACTAAGTAGCTGAGCATTTGGCAGGGATTTAGTAGTGAACATGATTTTGCCTCTCCATTAAATTATCTTCACTGTTATTCTAAGCATTATATTTCATCTCACTTATCTCAAAGAGCCAAAAGATATAATTTATTAGAGTAGCCTTATGCTCTTCTCAAACTTCAAATAAAAAGGCTTATGATTAGCCCTAGCAAAAGACAACAATGTTCATCTTCAATTAGGCAGGGTTTTCATTTTACTTCAAAGTGAAGGCTACTATCAACTACTACATATTAATTTGTGTAATACCCACAGTTAATCAGCATGTTAGAGCTGAGAGAATTCTGAAAGAACAGTGAGCCCAAGCCCGTTCGTTGTGTGAAAAAAGATTCATTCTCAGAAAAGAGGTCCCATAATTCAAACACAAACTGATGTGACTTTTAAATAAGCATGTGTTGTTATGAAACACACAGAAGTTTCACTTCTGGCAATATATCTGAAAGAAATAAGGTTGTACACTAAGATTTATGTACAGTAATATGGCACAAAATTGGAAACAATTTATGTATGCAATAATAGATTGGTTAATGGTATGAGGTATAGTCATGTAAAATAATATGTATTCTTTTTAAAAAGTTACTGAAATATATATAAAAACTTGGGAAGAGATTTTTGGTGTGTTAAGTGAAAAAAAGTAAACCAAAGTATTTGTAAACAATGATTCAGATATCTGAATGTCTTTAAGATTTTTTTACACATGTGTGTGTGTGTATTAGAAACCGTGAGCAGTGGTAACCTCTGCCTAATGAAATTATAATTGATTTCTTTGGTTTCTAAAATTACGATATTACGTTAACTTTTTTAAACCATGTTTTAAAACGTTGGATTAGTAACCACATCTGGATTTGACTTCTGGCTCTACCTAAGGAAAGTTTTTATTTAATCTGTTTTATTCTTTTGTAAATGAGGATAATACATACTTAATAGAAAAAAGTTAGAAAAAATACAAATAAAGCTCATGGCTTTTAGTAGATTTTCAATAATGGTTTATCTCTCTTTTGGAGAAGGAATGAAAAAGTTTTATGTCCTTTGTCCTTGGTATCTTCTTTCTCTTCATCAAACGTGTAGCCAATTGAAAAAGTAAAATTAACAATAAAGATTCTCTGTTACTTTTGCGAGTAGTGGAGGAAAAGAGATTAGGAGTGAAATCTTTAAATTATTGTCTACACTGAGAGTAACAATTTTATTGGCTAGACTAGTCTGGGTTGCTCAGACTTATTTATTTCTATTAGGTATGAATTATAAGCAGTGTTAAATTAACATCTCTTCTTGAAAGAAGCATTTTTCATACTTCAAATTAGCCTTCTCTTGGATGTCATAGTATTTTCTAATGACTGTACCTGCAAAATTCATTGTGAGGTTGTACATTGTTATTTCTTTAATTTCCTGGAAGAGATTATGAGGAAAAGATGTACTTGAGAAAAGTTTGCCAAATTTTTGTAGTAAAACAACATGTCTAAGACTTGGATCCCATTATATTCCCAGCTCTTTTGACAGATTTAAAAGTTTTCCTAATCTATGTTAGTATTTCTATTTAGAAATATCCTTTTTGTGGTAGCCTCTTAAAAGTGCAAAAACATTTAGTGTTATCTACCTCAAAGTTAAGATGTATGTGTTATGTTTACAGAGATAATGAAAATACA
This sequence comes from Sapajus apella, assembly GCF_009761245.1. Classification (NCBI taxonomy): domain Eukaryota; kingdom Metazoa; phylum Chordata; class Mammalia; order Primates; family Cebidae; genus Sapajus; species Sapajus apella. Next base: position 12,192,679 of record NW_022436980.1, read on the forward strand.
GACCTTTAATTGTAATATGAAGGAAGGGTTACAAGAATCTTAGGAATTTGTATAGAATCCAGAGGAGAGAGAACTTGATAGCAGATGCGTGAAGTTGGCTGTGTAAAAACAGAGCAGTAATCAAGGTCACCCTGAACCATTTAGTCTGAATGACGTTTCATGCAAGTACCCTTCAGATAAGACTGACTGAAGCCATGACTTGAATTGCTGCTATCCTTGAGCTACTAAATAAGACACTTAGATTATTGATGTGGTAGGTTGATGCAAGGAACATAATATTTTGTTTGCCATGTTGCCTGGGTAGATGTGAGATGTGATCCACCCAACTTCTGATCATACTGCTAATTCCAGAGTCTATGTTTCTTTGTAGGATTAGTTCTGTGATCATTACATACTAATCAAATTTATTTCTTTATGCCTCTTTTAAATCTCCCATTCTACAAACAATAGTATCACCTTAATTTTAGCAACTATAAGTGTGATTCTCTATTTAGGAAAGTGGGGAGCCAGAGGAAAGTAAGAGAGAATATGAGCACATGGCACAAAATTCAAAAATTAAAAGATACATGGACTTTCTGTTTTAACATGCAAAGAACTTGTCTCTTGCTCTCACAAGAAAAAAAGCTGAACAAACTGAAAAATCAGTGGCTTATTTTAGATCCATCATAGAATTGAGGTTACAGGATAAATCATTCTGAGCACTGTAGAGAATACAGTTGAGTATGGATCAACCTACCTGAAGCTCTGGTAGGAACACTTAAACTGTAATTTTGACAAATTACTAGAGGCTGTGTGAACTAGCTTGGGAATTTAAAACTGTTGAGAGCCCTTCCAGTCAACCATTCTCCTTCAAAGGAGGACCACATGCAGCGATGGCACCCTGTCAGAATGGCATGATCCTGATGTCTCAGTTCCACAAGGAGTGGCCAGTGGCTGTTCAGCTCAACCAGGTGACCCAAAAGATCCACAGATACAAGGCCCAGCAAGCAAAAGCACACTTCTATTGCCTATCACCCTGCATCTGGACCCATCCAGCCCATAGTAATACGACCCACAGGGAGGTATCACATCAAAGTATGAGCTAGCAGGGGCTTCAGCTTAGATGAGTTAATGTGACCAGCATCCATATGGTGATCCCGACCTTTGGTATCTGGGGATCCAAGGAGACATTAGAACAAGTCTGGTGAGTCCTTAAATGCCAGCAACTCCAGTTGAAGGAGTACTACTACAAGCTCCTCTTCTTCTCCAGGAAGCCGTTGGATCCGATGAAGGAAGACAACTCTGCTGAACTCAAATTGGCCATTCAGTTGACAGGACCAGTAATGTGCATGTCAGTGTCTACAAGGAGAAAGCCAGGTTGGTCTGAAACTCCTGACCCAAGGAGATCACCCAGTTTGACCTCCCAAAGTGCTGGGATTGCAGAGGTGAGCCACCTGGCCCAGCCTAAACAGGCCACTGTTTTTCTAATGCAATTTGTTCAGCAACAAAGGGAATGTCACTATGCATATAAATAACCCTTACCAACTATTCTGAATTGGGAGTTAGGGGATGTCTTGGTTAGCGGATACTTACGTCAGATTTGGATGTGTGTGTGGTTTTTGTTTGTTTGGTTTTCTGGGGGTGGCCTGTTTTATTAACTATAAGAGGATAAAATAACAAGTCAAAATAGTTAATATTACTTCTTAATAAACTTACCTTAGTGTACAAACCTCCACCCTCAAAAAAGTACTCTATAGCTTTTTACTAGGCTCTCACATTGTTAGAATCGCCTTAGTGGTTCTCAAATTTGAGTGTCTATTAAAATCACCTGGAGGTCTTGTTAAACTACAGATTACTGGCACCCAGCAGACACACTGTTATAGACTGAATGTTTGCATTCCCACAATATTCATGTGCTGAATCCTAACTCCAAATGTGATGATATTTGGTGGTAGGGCCTTTGGGAAGAAATTAGATCCTGAGAGTGGAGCCTTCATAAATGGGATTAGTGCCCTCATAAAAGAGGCTCAGGAGAGACCCATGCCCCCAGTACCACATGAGGACACAGTGAGAAGATGTCATCTATGAAGTAAAAAGCAAACCCTCATCAGACACCAAATCTGCTGGTGCCTTGATCTCAGACTTCTCAGCATCCAAAACTGTGAGAAATAAATTTCTGTTGTTTATGAGCCACCCAGTCCATGGTATTTTGCTATAGCAGCCCAGATGGAACTAAGACACCCATCGTCAGAGTTTCTAATTTAGTAGGTCTGGGACAGCTCAAGAATTTGCATTTCTAACAAGTTCCCAGGCAATGTTAATGGCCCTGATCTTGGAACCATGTTTTGAAATTTGCCGTCTTACAATACCAATGCCATGTTGTCTTCTTCCACACCTATTTTGAGATAATAGACCCCAGTTGGTGTCGGATGCTGTGAGGAGCTGTGTATTATGTTAAATTTCCACCAAGTGGGAATACAGAAGTAACTGAAATACCAAACACATCATCAAAATTTGCCTTCTCAGAAACGGTGAAGGTTTATTTTCATACTGGTTTAAGAGACAATGTCTCACTCTGTCACCCTAGCTAGAGTGCAATGGTGTGATCACGACTCACTGCAGCCTCAACCCCATGGGCTCAAGTGATCCTCTTGCCCTCAGTCTCCCAAGCAGCTGGGACTACAGGTGTATGTCACTATGCCCAGGTAATTAAAAAAAAAAATTGTACAGATGGGATATTGCTATGTTACCCAGACTGGTCTTGAACTCCTGGCCTCAAATGATCCTCTTGCTCTGATCTCCCAAAGCGCTGAGATTACAGGCATGAACCACTGAACCTGACCTAATGATTTCTTGTATCATTTTTCTTAAGCTTCAGAAACAACTTGTAAAGAAGATAATTATGAGACTATTTTTACCATATAATTTTGTGATAAAAATTAAGACAAAAACCAGTTTCTGGTTTAGTGATAATTGAATACCTCACTTTTTTTGAACTTATGACCAAATAGTTTTAATTTAGCTTTAAATGCCATTGGTTTGATAGAGCATTCATCAGACATCCTTCTAGGGATAAAAATATTAGAAGAAAATATACTATCAAATAGACTGGTCTAATTTTCTATTTTCAAGGAAAAAATTAATATGGCTGACATTGTCTTTTATTATAATATGCAATTGGAGTTTTCTGATGTGAGTCTTAGTGATTACTATCATTCATTCAGCTTTCTTTAAAAACCTAGGCATCTCATTAGAATTCTGCTACCGAGCAGTGCAATCATTTGTGCAGCAGCTGGAGAAGGATCATGTATTTCACAGGACTCCTTAGATTAATGACAAGAAATGCCTGGTAGTGACCCATGAATGGAAAGCAGGAATCTTTGAGAAAAGCTCTTCAAACCTGTAAGCCAATCTTTTTTAGAGTAAGTATTTTTTTTAAATGATTATGGTAAAGATCTACTTGGTTATACATTGTTTCCCTTCATCTATAGATTCAGTCTCAATATGCTGAGGTCAGTCCTGGCTTTTATCTGGATATATTTAACCCCCCTGCAGGAGAAGGCAGGGTGGCAGTTTCACCTTGCTGAACTTGCTGTCTAGCCAGTTGTAGTTGTATGTCCAGATTCCATTACCTAGGCTTTTGTCTTTTAACGAAATCCTAAATTAAAACCAAGTCCTAATAAATGGATTCCTGTCCTGCCACAGGTATTCTGGTTTCCTCTACAGAACTCCAATTCCTCCATGAGTAGGGCCTTGTGTAGTCCCCAAGTCTTTCCAGATATATAGTCCCAACTCCATTTTTACAGTCTGGCATTCTACCCAGTACTTTGAAATCTTTTGCTTGCCCATTGGAGATTCCATTGTATCTCTCCCTGGTTGATCATCATAACTAATATTTGTGTAGGACTCTGCCTTTAACAAACCACCTTAATCTTTTTATACATTCTCTTATTTGATCATCAAAAATTATCAGGCGAGTATGGTGATCACATTTTCATTTAATAATTTAATTACAGACAATCTAAGGCTCAGAAGGATTAAGTAAACTGCCCAGGATCTTAGAGCTAGTAAATAATAGATAATTAGGGGAGATCAGGTCTTCTGAGCATAAGTTTGGTATTTTTCTTGTCTTTCCTTTGTGCCAGACTTCCCTGAAATTCTGGCATGCACTTCTGCCTGAACTTGTTTCTACTCCATTCTGTTGGGACCTTCTCAAGGACAGTCTGCTCTTCAAAGCAAACTTGGTCTCGCCCATTTTGCCTATCCTCCTGCCGGTACTCCTGAAAAGAAAAAAAAAAATTTTTATTATTTTAAAAAATATTTATATCTGAATCAAATGAAAGTACAATCCAAAAAATGCATAATTTGAGACTTAGAAACAACAAATTTATCTCATAAATAAGGATCCTGGCCCATGGAAGTTTATTTTATTTAATTCTATCATCATAATCACCACCATCATGTTTCAACCCTGAATACATTACAGTTACCAGTTGTTGAAACAATGGTAAAGTGGAACTACAGGCTCAGTAGCCAATATTGTGCTTTGACAGTGTACTTATTCCTGATGAGCTCATCATTCAGATAAGCATGACCTTGTTGGTATTCTCTGGTACACCTCTGACCTTTAATTTTACTGCCCTCTTTTAAACAATAAGGGTTGCATACCCTTGATCTTAAAGAACTATACTTAAAGTTCTTTAGATCTTAAAGAACTATTTACTTCCTAAATCAATAGTAGGAAAGTCTTTCTGAGATGACATATTAGTTCTCCAGAGAATTAGAACCAACAGGGTGTATTGTATGTGTGTACAGAGGGAGCAAGAGTGACAGAGTTATTATAAGAAACTGGCTCACATGATTATGAAGGCTAGGAAGTCCCAATATCTTCAGTTGACAAGATGTAAATACAAGAGGGCCAATGTGTAGCTTCAGTGTGAGAACCAGTAGATCTGACCGTGTTAGTTCCAGTTTGAAAGCTGGAAGAATAGAGACTCAAGAATAGCCAATGTTTTAGTCAGAGTACAAAGACCAGAAAAGATTAATGTCCCAGCTCTAAGGAGTCAGGCAGGATGAGTTCCTTCTTATTCTCAGGAGGTCAGCCTTACATCATATTTACATGTTTTGATTGGATAAGGTCTGCCCAATATTGTACCAATTTCTATCTCCTTTCTCTCTTACCTTTCTTGAGAAAAGTTCATTGGTAGACTGAGCAAAGCAGATTGGCCTCATCCAAAAACACTGTCACAGACATACCGAAAATAATGTTTAGCCAAATATTTGAGGACTCTGTGGCCCACTCAAGTTAAGACAAAAATTTAACCGTCACAAATGGCAACATTTATGATCTCTATACAGGGAAAATGTTCTCTTTTAATTTCTATCTCCTTTCTCTTTTACCTTTCTTGAGAAAACTTCAGCTACTTTCTCCCCACGCTCCCCTCCCTTTCATTGCTTCCCTAAAAATTATTTATTCTAAGATGAGAGTGGGAGCTCTCTCACACGCCTGATAGTTGTTTTTCAGTTTTTATCTCTTTCAGTTTCTACTCTAATATTGTACCCTTAGGATAAGTACTCAACCTCTCTAAGTGTCAAGTTTTAATTTTTCAAATGGCAAGACCTGTTGCTAATAGGCATTCTTAGTAACAAAATATTTATATTTTACTTTTATAATATTTTAAAAATATTCTCCCTTTCCTACATTATTTCGGCATGTCAGAGGCTATTTACTTTGGAAACCTGCTGCAAATATGGGTATGGCCCAGCTTGAGATTTACACCCTCTCCCCCAGATTTTCAAGAGCTAGCGAGAGCTCACCAGATGCTGCAGGAACCATGACACTTTCCAACACACAGGCCACTATCTTGGGATGAACCCGTTCTAGCGTACCCTGCCCTTCACAAAGGAAATAAAACTCTCCCTGGGGCTCCCGCCAGCTTCTCTGGGATCATTCGTGTTATCATACATATTAATTTAAAAAATAAGATCTTTCTTTGTATTCCCACTGGTTTTAGGTCAAAACTTCTCATTTCTCTGTTGTATTAAGGTTACCATGTGCCTGAAATCATTGGTCTCATTCTCTCCATCAGTTCTGTCCTGCGTCCTATTACCCATTCAATCTTCTTAAAATACCAAAACTTTTAAGCCAAATTTTGCTGAAAAGCCTTCAGTATTGAGTTTCCAATAACTTACAGCAATAATTCTCAAATTGTGCTTCACTGAATCCCATGATATTGCTCATCTTGAGGTCAACACTTCTTGAGCCAGAACAGCTATTTCATGCTCTACTTATCATATTCAGTATTTCCTGTGGTTCCTTGAATATATGAAATACAGTTATAATAACGATTGTAATGTTTTTATCTACTCATCCCATCATCTGTGTCATTTCTAGGTTCATTTTTATTGGATTTTTCTTCTCATTTAAGCTGTATTTTTCTGCTTCTTCGAATGCCTGGTAATTTCTTAAAATATTCTTTAGAGCAGTTTTAGGTTCACAGCAAAATTGAGAGGAAAGTACAGAGATTTTCCATATACCTCCTGCCCCTACACCTACATAGCTTCACCCGTTATCAACATCCCCACCAGAGTGGTAATGCTTGTTATAACTGCTGAACCTGTGTTGACACCTTATTATTACCCAAAGTCCATAGTTCACGTTAGGGTTCACTCTTGGTATTGTACACCCTATGGATATGGACAAATATATCCACCATTAAAGCGTCACTCAGAAAAGCTTCACTGCTCTAAATAATCCTTTGTCCTCCACCTATCTCTCCCTCTTCACAACTCCCTGGAAATCACTGATATTTTCACTGTCTCCATGTTTTACCTTTCAAGAATATCATACAGTTGAAGTCATATAGTATATAGCCTTTTCTGCCTGGTAATTTTTAATTAGATGCCAGCCATTGTGAATTCTAGCTTGTTGGGTGGTAGGTATGTTTGTATTCCTATAAATATCCTTGAGCTTTGTTCTGAGGTATAATTAAGTTACTTGGAAACTGATCCTTTCCATTTGGATTTTTAAGCTTTGCTAGAAAGGACAAGTGCAGTGTTTAGTCTAGGTCTAATCACCACTATTGATATGAAACCCTTGTGAATACAATTCCTGATTCCCCATGAAGTATGAAGTTTCCCACTCTGATTGCAGCACAAAATCTATTTCTAAAGGGCTCCAAGGATTTTTCTTCTAATTTATTTGAGTAGTCCTTTCCTCATAAACATGCACAGATCACTGCTCTACTGATGAGTAGATAAGGATCCTCTGCAGTTCCCCAGAGCTCTCTCTGAGCAGCTCTCTCCTATCCAGTACTCTTCTCTGTCAACTGTAGTCATCATGGCCACTGCAGACTATCTTCATCTCCTTAACTCAAAGAGGTTGCTGGTCATGGTCTGAAAATTCCCTGTGCTATGTCCTGGAAACTCTCCAAGCTATGGCAGTCATGGGGCTCACTTTGTTGGCTCCCCTCTTTCAGGGATCATTGTCCTTTTTGTTTATTAATCAATTACTTAAACCCATTGTATCATGTTCTGTGTTTTATTTAAAAGTAGATAAATCCCTGTCCACGCCTTGTTGGAAGCAAATGTCTCAGTCAAAAGACCGATATTGGACTTGTTTGAAAAATGTGTTTTGCCCCAAAAGAATGTGTTGAAATCTGGAATAAAATCTAAACTCTGTAGCGAAGCAGCCAAAGCATTCCACAGCATGCTGTCACTCTGAATTTTGAAATTATTTCCCTGTTCCAAGCACAATGACTAAATATATCTTGCATGTTTCTACCTCTTTATTCACAGATTTCCCATGCTGTCAACACGATGTTGCCTTCCTGGCTACGGTTCTCCCATCTGATCCTTGATTTAGGTCATTCCTACTTCTTCTTATAATCATTTTACTTGTATTACCACATCTTACCAAAAAGATCATATGCTCTTTTAAGATAAGAACTATGTCTAATATCTTTATTTTTTTTCCTGAAAGGCTTAGCAAAAAGACTGGACAGTGAGTGGACTCCCAACATATGTTTGTAATTTATCTAACAGAATGCTGAATAGCTTGACAGTAGGCGCCTAGAATTTTATTCTTGCTAGTCTTAATCAGCAGCACTCCAATTACTATATGATAGCATAAAAATAGGCCATGATGTAATTGCCGAGTGATCATTATATGACATAAATGTAGTCAGCCTGCTTTTTAAAAATCCAGACAGATGGTAAAACGCTTCATGTGATTTCATTCTGTGTGCTCGTGTCCAGTCCACAACACGCAACTTCTCACTCCCCTTTTCTCAGACACCAAGGGTCATGGTGCTGAAATTTTCCACCACATTTTCCCTCTGTACTTAGTGGGACAGAGTGTGACATGTCACCTTCTCTATTTTTGCTGATACCAAAGTTGCCTGAATTCTAATTTACTGAGGGTAGTTTTCTCTGGGACCAACCCCAAGGCAAAAAGTCAGAATAGTTAAAAGCACAGTCTATAGTGTCAGACTGGATGAGTTTGACTATGGGTTCTGCTGAGTATTAATTAGCACTCTGACCTTGTGAAGTCATCTCTGTTTTCCAAATCTCAAATCCTCACCTACAAACAGAAGACAATAATAGTACCCAGCACATAGAGTCCTGTGTAAACACAAGAACTTAGATCATCTTTCTGCACACTCAGTGAGAGTTTACTGCTTCTGGGTTGAATTGAGATACATGCTCATTCAACTAAATTAAGTCATTGCTTTTAAAGACAAAATTCCTTATCAAACTATTTAAAACCCATGGCAGAATGCAGAAAAACACAACCATCACCCAGATTTTAGTGTGTCTGTAATCTCAACTGTTTTACCAGGAAGACTATTGCAAGAAGTTTAAGATCCAGAGAAATCCATCATACCTTATGCCTACCTATTAGTCTTCCCATGATATGGCCATTCTTTATTATTAAGAAACTGGATCAAATTCTACTCATAGATACCCCCAATATAATTACAGTTCTTTTGTAATAATTGTTTTTTCTCTTTATCAAATACCTTCTCTGTTCTGGGTACTCTTCTGAATATTTTACGGATATTATTTTATTTAAAATGAAAACCTTATGAGGTAGACTGCTATGGTTTGAATATGTGTCCCCTTCAAAACTCAGGTTGAAATTTAATTGCCATTGTTACAGTATTAAGAGGTAAACTATTAAGAAAGAGGTGATTAGGTCATAAGGGCTTCTACCTCATTAATGGTTTAATACTATTATAAGAAAGTGGATTCTTATAAAAAGTTGCATTCCCCCTCCACTTTGCTCTCCATCCCCCACCAAGGGATGATTTTGCAAGAAGGCCCTCACCAGATACAGACTCCTTGGCCTTGAACTTCCTAGTTTCCAAAACTCTAAGAAATAAATTTCTTTTTTATAAATTATTCAGTCTGTGGTATTTTGCTACAAAAGCACAAAACAGACCAAGATGAAGGCATACTATGGATGAGAACACTATATCCCAGAAAGAATAAAGAATTGCTCAGTGACACCTAGTTAGGCAAGAACAGGGTTGTGATTCACACTCAGTCTGACTTCAGAGCCAACTCTTAACCTCTAAACTCCTTGATAAGTGATAAGATTTTGTCTATGGTGACTTATTTTTCAAACCCACAATTGATCTGACTAGTGTATATACTGAGAAATTCAGAGACATGGTCAACACAAAGTAGGAGTCATGGAAATGCATTGCAGATAACTTCTTAGGGGTGAGGTAGGAGGCAACTTTTTAAAGAAAGAATTAGACTCTATTAGAATAACATAAATTGTCTCATAAAACGTATGACTATCTGCAGCTGAGAGTCCTTTAAAATGAGAGGTGGTAAAGGATGTTTTCAGGCAGACCTGTGCTAGGGCTAGGTGCATGGGAGGAGCAAGATTTGCCTCTCCTGGACTATGGAGAAGGGCTGGGGAATGTTAGTGTTGAGGTCACCAGAGAAAGGCTAATTGAGGCTGCTCCATAGGGCTGGCTGGGTAGGCAGATCTGATGAGAATTCAGTAACCCCTGGCAGCTAAACAGAATCCTCCTGCTTGCTTACTGTGGTAGAAAATTTCTCCAGTCTAGCACAGTACTTCTCAAAGTGAGATCCCCCAGACAAGTAGCATCAACAGGGAGCTTGTTCATATGCAACTTCTCAGGCCCCATCTCAGATCTACTGAATCAGAAACTCTGGAAGTGGCACATGGCAATCTGTGTTTTAACAAACCACCTAAATAATTCTGATACATAACTAAATTTTAAGAACAACTGCAAGCAGAAAACTTTTTGAGCTCCACAACTAGAAATAAGAATATTAAAATGTGAGAACATAGTTGAGAGCTCTTCAAAGTGGATTAGTTATGGATAAATGTAAATAAATTTTCATTCACTGCATTTGATCTGTTTTCCAATTCTTTTTGATGGAAATAAGTCAACCAAAACATAAGTCCTCACCCTTCTCAGCCACGTACAGGACTCATGTTCATTAAAGTCAAGGCTTAATAAGGCTTGCAGCGTCGATCAGATGGGCTGCAGTTTATGACCAGGTTGCAGCCGTACCCTTCCACTGGAGAAAACATATGTGAGTGATATCAAGCTGTAAGTGTTAATGGACAGATATTTTAGAATCTGTTCTAATTTATACTTTTTAAAATGAAAATCACTGGAAAACATCAGAATGCAATTATTATTGGCCTGTTTCAAGTAACTGTCAGGGGTCTTAACACAGGTCTGACTTCTGCTCTAGAGCACCAGCTCCCTGAGGGCAGGGACCTTCTTTATTCACCAGAGCACTCTACGTGACTGGCTCAATAAACAGATCATGAGCTGAACTGACTGGAAACCTGTGAACAGATCAGAGAGCATTACCCTCACAAGTGAGAAAACAGAAATTGTAAAAGGAAGCAAACAGGGAAAATAAATTTTAGAATTGACAACTTTATCTTCTTTAGTTTAGTGACGACTAATAGAAGCTCTATGTGGAAGTATACACCACACAGCTGCAAAATTAGGTATGCTCTAATTTGCATAAGTTGTCATTTTAATGTACTTGTTGGTGGCATGAACTGATTAATAAAGTGCTGCATGGTGAGTTTGTTTATCGAAGCATCACTGTGTAAGAGCCTAGCTTTATTGGCCCATTTGGCACATTTGAGTTGAGTTTCAATCATGAGGGAAGAAGTTGTGCTGAATGACAGACCCGGGAGTTTTCACAGATATTGGAATTGTAAATGAGTAGCTCAGAACCGGATATTTCTTCCTTTTTTTTTTTTTTTTTCCATGTTACTACTAGACCTGATCAAAGAATAAAATCAAAAGATATTTGTTTGCCTACTAGATGCCCTTAATTCTAATTCCAGACCATTTATTTAATAATACAGATATTTTATTTCAAAATTAGAGATCTGATTTCATCAAAAAGTCTGCAGTATTTTTAATATATAGCAGGCATCAGTGAAATAGATTTTGAAATTTATTGCTCAGGTCCAAACAGCAGACAGATAACAACCCATGTTATAAGCCATGGCATCTGCTTTGCCTCCATCTTTACCAGTTAAAGATAAAATTTATTACATTTTTTTCAATGTGTAATCTTATTAAAAATTGGCTAGACATGAGAGCATCTAAACAGAAGATACTCCTTTGAATACAGCCACTCGTTAAAAAAAACACCCAGTAGCATTAATCCTTCTAGCTGGAAAGTGTTTTTGGTCCAGTTGATTCTTTCATTTATCATTTTACCAGGTTCATGAGGGAAGTTTCTAAATTGCTAAGACCATCAGATGTGTGAGATAAGCAATTAATGAAATGGAGCAACGCAGTGTGCTGGGTCATTCTGGCTGACAGAAATTTTTCAAACAAGTAGACATTATCTGCTAAAACATCTGTACCCGTGTAGCTACAGAATATGATGACTGGAGAGTGATTGTGTTGGAAGAGAGAGGTTAAGGTAAATAAATGAGCTCTAGAAAAATATTAAAAGTGAGTTCATTCATTTATTAGTCATTATTTATCTGTTTTATTTAGAATAGCATAGCATCTTTACAAAATCATTCTATCCCAAATCACAAGGTTTAAAATATGTCAGCTAATTACTCTTTGAAGTAATTGCAGTGACCAATAGCCATTTTTTCACATCTTCTAAAGACTGGAACCCCTATTCTTTAGCTGAAATCAGGACAACTTCATAGACTTTCTGCAGTAGTGGCCAGGGAAACATAAGCATCCTTTGCAACTAGGTATAACTGTGTAATTAAGTTCTTGATAATGTGATGTGAATGGAAATGGCAGACAAAGTTTGGGAAAAATCCTTAAAATACATGGCTCTTCTTTTCTTCTTCTTTCTTTCCAAGTGGAAATAAACAAAATGGCTGGGCCTTTATCAGAATGTTGAATCATGCCCTGACCTAGGGAATAAAAGCCATGAACAGCCATCAAGACAGAAGAAACCTGCTCTCTTACATTGGGATATATGTAGGAGCCCTGGATTAACTCCTTCCAGACTTCACGAGAGAAATAAACTTTGGCTGTATGTAAGTCATTGTTATTTTGAGGTTTTTCTGTTTTTAGCTTCTCTACTTGCAAAGGGCAATTTTGTTATTGTTGTTGTTACCCTTGGCAACTAATACTAGGACTACCAAGAAATACTGACTAAATATAACCATTTATAATCCTCCAAAGCTGGACACACAAAAAAAATGTTACGTCATAAAAAGAAAAGATAGGCATATTTAACTGTATAAAAATGTAAGACAAAAGTTGCCATAAGTGAATTCAGAAGAAAAATGATAAATTTGGTAAATTAAATTAATAATAAAAGACAAGATTAGCACCCAAAATGTACAAAGAACTATTGCAAATTGAAAAGAAAAAGCATATACCCCCATAGAAAAGTAGACAAAATAAGCAGGCAGAACAAACAACTCAGACAAGAACTAATCCAAATGAGTATTTGAAAAGATGTTCAAATTATTTAATAGAGAAATGAAATTAAACTAACAATGAAATATTACTTTATACCTATTGGATTGTCAAAAAGTTACAAAGAATGAAAAGATCTATTACTGTCAGTAATGCAGGAAAAGTATTTTCATATATGACTGGTGAAATTGTTAATTGTCACTGCCTTTTTGGAAAACAATTTGGCAATATCTATTATAATTTTAAATGTGTATTTTCTTTGACTTAACATTCCCATCCCAGGATAATTTTGCAAATAAATAAAATCATGAGTAATGACACACATACAAGGATGCTGATTACATTTTTATAATGGCAAAAAAAAAAAAAAACAACTCTAGAAATGTCCGTAGGGAATTGCTGAATAAATTATGATACATAAGGTACGATATGAAATCATTAAAATCATGCATTTGAGTTGTAGCAGTTGATTTGGCAGATTTTCAATGAGGTATAATTGAGTGAGAAGAATTAGGACATAGAGGCCTGTATATAATTGTTCTTATTTTGTTAAATGACCCACAACAATATGCGAAGTGTCTGAGTATTTGTTTACCTGAGCACATAGGCATGGAGAAAAATATTGAAGAGTACATCTTAAATCGTTAATCTGGATTATGTGTGGGATGAGTAAAAGCAAGAGGGATAATGTGAGTGGAAGGGTTAAGAGAATCCAAGATCTAATATGGGCTATGACAGAAGGACAAAGGCAAGCCAGAAAAAAACCCCAAGCTTTATGACATGTTTAACTTCTCGATATGTAAAATTAATTATATGTTATTTATATATTTACAGAGGCATATTATATAGTATGTATATAAAAACATATAAATAATTCTTTAATGGCTTTTGAAGTTTGATTTTATTTTTATTGCACAATAGTAATTGTATGTATTTATAGGGTACACTGTAATGTTTCAATATGATATATATCTAATTCTGACCCAATTTATACCCAGAAATACTGACCATCACCTTATTTTATGATAATCTTTATTGAACAAAAAAGATATTTTTATTGTAGAAAGAAAAGAGGCCAGGTGCAGTGGTTCACGCTTTAATTCCAGCACTTTGGGAGGCCAAAGTGAGGTGGATCATGAGGTCAGAAGATCGAGACCAGCCTGGCCAACATGGTGAAATGCTTTCTTTACTAAAAGTACAAAAATTAGCTGGGCATGGTAGCACGTGCCTGTAGTCCCAGCTACCCGGGTGGCTGAGGCAGGAGAATCACCTGAACCCAGGAGGCAGAGGTTGCAGTGAGCCAAGATCACTCCACTGCACTCCAGCCTGATGACAGAGCAAGACTCCATCTCAAAAAAAAAAAAAAAAAAAAAAAAAGAAAGAGAAGAGTGGAAAATATAGAGTTGCAAAATCATTTTAAAAGAATCCATAATCTCACTATCCAGCGATAGCCAGTTTAGAACTTTTATTATGCATATAATCTTAAATATATTGTAGATACTGTTTTATAATTCATGCTCATTTAAATATAACAAACATTTTTAATAATGAATTCTCCTCAGAAGCATAGGATCTTACATTCTAACAAATATGAAACTATCATTTTATATCCACACATTAAGTCCTTTGACAAATGTTCTCATTCTGAAATCACACCAACAAAACTGGGAAAGGAGGAAGATAGGCACCTTGGAAGTGAGAGGATTTTTTTCCTTCCTTTGTAAATCTGTAGAAAATCTGCGTGGAAGATGCCCTCTTTCCATCCCTCCGTCACCTAATACATACTAACATTTTTTATTATATCACCCCTTCTTTAGGAACAGGAAGGAATAACTGATGTTTTAAATTGTTATTTGGCTCTCAAATAGTTGGGTAACATCTGTGTCATAAATGCTACAAAACATTTCCTCTTTAGCAATTATATTAGAAAGGTTTCAGATTTGACTTTTGGCTCTGTGAATTACAGTACTAGATCAACTACATGTGAAGTAGGACAACTTGTGGTCTTCAATAGGCAAGAAATCTTCAGAGGGGCTCTATGCTGGGAATAGTTACTTTGTCATCAAGTCAGCCATCCACAGATTCCATGGGATTGAATCATTTGGATACAGCAACTGTTAACAGAGCTTAGTTCTCACTTGATTTTTTAAAAAGATCTTACTTTACATTAAGACCCTGGTTTTGATCCCTATTCTCTGTTCAACCCAGAGAAGAAGTAAAACTGCCTCAAGTTCCTGAGGTTATAATAAATGATGCCATAGGCAAAATTTGAATCTCCAGAGTTGCTACACCTGTATACTCTTCGGATTTGTCAACTACCAAATGCCTACTAAGCCACATCAGCATCTCCCTGATCATGCTTCATGCCCTTTCTTGGGATTTTTTTTGTAGACAGGACCACAATCCCTCTCTGTTTGTCCACCATCTTCACTACATACACCTCCTCTTGCTCCCCACAACCTGCCCTCAGAGTCTACTGAGGCATGTCTCCCAACCTTTCAAAAATGGAAATAGGCTTATTACTTTTAACAGCTGTCTCTCATTTATTTCAAACTAATCCCCTCTTAAACCCAGTCTTGTTAATTTCTTCCACAATTGGACATCTTGAATCCTCAGAGCTCCTTGAAATGGAAGTTAAACTGTTTTGTTTGCTTGATCTGGACTGAATCTTTTACAAATGTCTGGACATAACACCACACCCTTTTATTTAGGCCCCAAGCACTCCATTTTCAAATGGCTTGCAGCCTCCCAAGGGCCAAGTGGGGAACTTTCACGTCCATTTCCTGTGAACAAAAAGCCAGCCAGGGTGTTATATCTATCGCTTCATCTCATATTGCCTGGGATTTCTGTGAGGTTACTGGTGACTTCAGTTTACCTATTTACAATCGCTGGAGATTCTAATTAAATCACATTCCTGTTAGAAGCAACAAGGATCATCTCAATTAGACTGCCATATTGACTTATTTTGGTAAAATTCTTGACTGGGTGTAATTATAAGTACTTGATTCAGCATTTACTATTAGCTTATTTCTGCCCTCAATACTGTTGTAATAGACTTCAGTAGAGGTGTCTCTCTACTATCTTTTATTCCTCAATGGGAAATGGTTAATAAATTGTTTCTGTAAAATAGTTATGCAGAACTGACCCATGAGTAGTGAGAACTGATTGCGTAAACTGTTTCCTATGCCTCAAAGAGTTTGCTTTTTTAAAAAAATTATTTCCCAAAAGCCATTTTAAAAATAGTGCAGAAAGTCCTTTGCTGCAGAGAGACATTTTGAGGTTTTGTAAAAGGCTTATAAATCCTAAGAAAGTAATTCAAAGTCAAAGGCCTACTGGCTAATCTCCCCATTTATAGCAATCAGTTAGCTGTTTGCTTCACCTAGACACTCAGTAAAAGAAAGTTTTCTCAATGTTGAAAGAGGCAAATAGAAATGCACTTCTTTGAGTGGTCAATAAATTGATTCCAGACAGCATTGGAAAAGACATAGAAAAAGCTTGCCAATCTATTTATCCTCTCCATGATGTCTTCGTTAGAAAAGTAAAAATGCTGAAGAAGCCCAAGTTTGAATTGGGAAAACTCATGGAGCTTCATGGTGAAGGCAGTAGTTCTGGAAAAGCCACTGGGGATGAGACAGGTGCTAAAGTTGAACGAGCTGATGGATACGAACCACCAGTCCAAGAATCTGTTTAAAGTTCAGACTTATAATAGTGGCAAATAAAAAGTCTTATTTGTGATGGTTTGCTTCTGAACATTCTTAGTAAATTTGATAGCTGGTAAAAAAAAAAAAAATGCACTTCTTTGGATAGACACTTGTAAAAATTACACTTTTGTGTGGGAAGACACTAAAGAACTGTATAAGAAGTATGAGATAAAAATTGTATATCATAATTATTACAAGAATAGATTTTGAAGCCCAACATCTAGGCTCAAATATTGTATGCCAAAATTACTAGCTTATTACCTCTGCCTTTGTTTCCACATCTTTAAAATGGGAATAATAAAATCTATCTTATCAGGTTTTTATTAGGCATATATGAATTTACATAGGCAAATTGATGGGAACAATTATTTGGAACATAATACACCCTTAATAAATACTGTTTCTTAGTGTTCTTAGAATAGCCTAAATAAATAGTAGATAACTATGATTAACTATTTTCTTGGCAATATGGAAAATGTTGAGACCCTTAACTTAATTGCTCCAAATCATTGGAGAGATAGCACTAGAGCCGAAGTCTCCAAAATTGATGCCACCCCAGAGGGTGTTGCTGTTTCTCTTATTAATATTGTCTAATCCTATTATGCAGCAAGCATTTGGGGAATGAGTTAAATTAGTCTGTGGATTTTAGTTATAGAAATGGAATCATTTTCTGGCATCTCATACCCTTGCCTCAGAGATATTTGGGGTGCTAAATCCAGATCCAAGGGTTCAACTTCTCAAAAACCAGTAGACAAATTTAGAAACAATGGCAAAATTGACTGAGGCTGTCACCATTGACCTTGACAAGAGTGTATAAAGTCTTGACTCAACCCTGGTCTGCTCATTTCTTTTGATCTTTCCAAGGTAGGTTTCCATCTCTCCCTTTTCCACCATTACATTGAATAGCGGGTATGAAAAACAATTTGCTATTTTTACTGATAGTTTTTGCATGGGCGTTTTTATACGAAACAAAATATTTTAAGAAAAAGATGATGTATTCATAGAATAGGATAGTTGCTCTGAGGTGAGAATTTTAACAGCAATTTGTTTTTCTTTTAGTATAATCTTTTGGAGAATGTATTTCTATTATTTTACTTATCATATTGAAAACTGTACTGACAAATCTTGGTTCCTGCTAGACTTGAATCTTGAAACAGAGGCCGCGTCTTAATTATTCTGATATCCCAAGCATTTTGATAATTCTTGGCACTTATTGGATGTTCAAAAAATTGTTATATTTAATTGAACTAGAATACATAGTAGTCTAGTTTTATTTTAGATATCTGAATATTATGCAAAGATGTTTACTACATTTGTACTTTGTTAAAACTCATAATTATTCTGGGTAAAGAACATTCAGAAAATATGAAACCAATAAATTAATGAAAATAATGCAATTAATAGCTTGAATCTATGTATCACCTTTTAGAATCACTAAATACATTTAATGCATATCTTTTGTGTTGAATAATAGCAGCCTCAATTCTAAACTGGTGTCACTGTATTATGCAGATCATGGGTCACTGACCCTAAGGAATATTATCACGACAATGTGATTTGAGCTAATCTTTATTCCGTGACTGTGGTATTAACCAGTATTTTATAGGAGGGTATATTTGCCTTCAGTTATGAAGCACAAAAATACAGCCCTCAATCTTAGTTTCCTTCAGTTCCTCTTCATAGATCTCACATCAGTATTTTTCCCTCAACTCTGCTCAAAGCTATCCATACTTTCATCCTGCTCTACTGTTATTGGTTGGTCAATGTGGGTCAAGCATGTATTTTGCTTGTCCTTGCATACTCACCTGTAAATTATGAAGCACTGAGCCAGCTGATATTAAAGAACTTTTAGTTCTAAGATTCCATGGATTCAAAAATCTTGGGGCAATACAATTCAGATGTATTGACTTACATAGCTTTATTTAAAAAATAAGCTGCTTATTTAAATCTTTCCCTACCAGTTTGGTTTTCTTGTTATGGTATCCCAGTTGATTTTTATCCCTAGCATACTTCTTTTGAACTGTAAATCTAAATTTTTCTCATCCAACTTAGAAATGAAGTGGTGATGGTTTTTTAGAACAAGGACATGTTGCCTGTATGGATATGTTGCATTTTGCTTAAATGCTTTTCTAATCAAGAACATCATCCCCTCCTAGGCTGGAAGCTCAGCCAGAGGAAGTATAGCATCATGCTTAAGAGCAGGGACTCAGGAGTCAGACTGATGGGTCTACTTTATTTGTTGATTCGTTCCCTAAGTGTTTATGAAAGCTCTAGACTGTGCAAAGAACTAGTCTTCTCTGAGTGCTTCAGACCTAGTCCCTGCCCTCAGATTGCTTATGTTTCATTTGGTAGATGGGCAATTATATAACAATAGGATGAAAATTATCATGATGCAAGTAGCAAAGAAATCTAAGAACACATCTAGCTGACAGAACAAACCTAGAGAATACCTTCTTGTAGAAATGTTGTCTACTGGAGACCCACAGGATGATTAAGAATTAGCCAGAGGAGGAGGGACAGGGCTGAATGTTCCTGGCAAGGGTTACATAATGTGTGGACACCCAGAGGTCAGAGAGTTCTCCTGGCATCTATCAGCAGTGTCCCAGCCAGGTCAAGCCTGGGGATGAGACAGTAAGACAGATAGGGGTGGGAGTGTCAGTCAGGCAATAGGATGGAGAGCTCTATAGGCTCTGTTAACATGTTGGGGTTTTATCATAGGATGCAGAATGATTTATTTTTGTTTTTATTATACTTTTTAAGTTCTGGGGTACATGTGCAGAACATGCAGGTTTGTTACATAGGTATACACGTGCCATGGTGGTTTGCTGCATCCATCCCCCTATCATCTATATTAGGTATTTCTCCTAATGTTAGCCCTCCCCAATCCTCCCCACCCCCTGCTATCTCTCCTCTAGCCTCCCCACCCCCGACAGGCCCCAGTATGTGATAGTCCCCTCCCTGTGTCCATGCGTTCTCATTGTTCAACACCCACTTACAAGGTGAACATGCATTGTTTTTTAAATCAGATAGTACGATAACTGTGTTTCTCTGCTTGGGGTCCTCATTCTGGATTGGCTGCTGTCAAAAGACTAAGTAAGAGAATACAGCAATAAGCCAGCAGAAAAATGATGATGGCCTTGATCCAGATGCTGGCAGGGGCGATGGAGAGATGTAGATGGTTTTGAGTGATATTTAGAAAGAGTTAGCAGAGCTTGGCAATTGATTGGAGAGAAAGATTAACAAAGTAGGAAACAAGAATGACTTTTGTATATCTGTATTTAAAACTAGAGACAACACTTGCTAGTTCTCTAAGGCTCAGTGTTTCGATATAATAAAGGTTATTACATATGTCCTTCATAGAGCTATTGTAAACCTAAGAGTTGTTACTTGTGAAGCACTTAACCTAGTGCCTGGGGTGTGATACACATTCAGAAATGGTAACTTTCTGATACACTCAGATTTGCTTCTATTAAATAGTATATTGGTATTGTTTCCAAAGGTACCATTTCAGGGATGTTTGAGATTCCTTCAAGTTGTAAACTGTTATTCTTAAAAATACAAATATAGGTGAGACAGTTATGCCTCCTTGACCTGTATGGCCCTGTACATTGCTCTATCCTAGCACCTACCATTTATCATATTGAATTATAGTCACTGATTTATATCTCTGTTGCCCATGCCCATTAGAGTGGGAACTTCTTGAAGTCTTATTACTTTTTTAATCCACAGATCCTAAGAGGACATACTTTAAAATGAATGCAAAGTGTCTGTTCATATCCTTCACCCACTTTTGAATGGGCTTGTTTGTTTTTTTCTTGTAGATCTGTTTTAGTTCTTTTAAATTCTGGATATCAGCCCTTTGTCAGATGGGTAGACTGCAAAAATTTTTTCCCATTCTGTTGGTTGCCGATTCACTCTAATGACTGTTTCTTTTGCCATGCAGAAGCTGTGGAGTTTGATTAGGTCCCATTTGTCTTTTTTGGCGTTTTGGTCATGGAATATTATGCAGCCATCAAAAACGATGAGTTTGTATCCTTTGTAGGGACATGGATGAACCTGGAAACCATCATTCTCAGCAAACTGACACAAGAGCAGAAAATCAAACACTGCATGTTCTCACTCATAGGCGGGTGTTGAACAATGAGAACACATGGACACAGGGAGGGGAGCACTACACACTGGGGTCTGTTGGGGGGAAATGGGGGAGGGATGGGGGTGGGGAAGAGGGGAGAGAGAGCATGGGGAGAAATGCCAGATATAGAAGGAAGGCAGCAAATCACACTGCCATGTGTGTACCTATGCAACAATCTTGCATGTTCTTCACATGTACCCCAAAACCTAAAATGCAATAAAAAATAAAAATAAAAAAAATAAAATGAATGCATGACAGAATTTAATTAGAAGGTGACTGGGCATGGTGGCTCACGCCTGTAATCCCAGCACTTTGGGAGGCCAAGGTGGGTCGATCATTTGAGTTCAGGAGTTTGAGACCAGCCTGGCCAACATGGTGAAACACTGACTCTACTAAAAATACAAAAAGCTGTGTGTGGTGGCAGGTGCCTGTAATCCCAGCTACTTGAAAGGCTGAGGCAGGAGAATTACTTGAACCTGGGAGGTGGAGGTTGCAGTGAGCTGAGACCACGCCATTGCACTCCGGCCTAGGCGAAAACAGCAAAACTTTGTTTCAGAAAAAAAGAATTTAATCGGAATTTTTTCTCTAGATCAATAGCCAATAGCTCAGTGCAGAGATCTAGCATTTTGATCAGATATTGAGAGACAGAAAAGTGTAGGAGAAGGTAGTTCTGGAAAGGATAAAAGAGCAAGCAAACGCTGAGAGAGAGGAACTACTGGAAGGAGGGAGCAAAAAAGAAATGTCATTGATATTCACAATTTTTACTGTGGATGGAACTTTGATTAGTAAATGAACAACTGCAGAAGAGAAGAAAAAGAAGAAGAGATCCCAGAAACCAGGGAGTGTCAAATGCTGCAGAGGGGGTAAGATTAGAAACTGAAAAGCACCTATTTAGGATTTGTCTTTAGGGGATCATTAGAAATAAAATTTTCTGTGGTGGGATGGAAGGAAAAGCCAAATCCCAGTGGGAAAGGAGTGGGGAGCAGAATCTAGGAGTGTAAACTGCATTGCCTGGAGACCTGTAGCTGTAATAATAATCACCCTTTGAAGCAAATGCTTTAAATAATCAATATTTGTACAATACTCTTGATTTGTAATTCAACCTTTTAACATTCCTCCTTTGAAGATAAAACCTGCCTAAAGCCCCTGCTATTGTAGAGAGATAAACTGTATATGAATAAATAAATTACAGGTAGTGAAGCTGATTAAGGGGTGGTAGATTTGTTCCTAAAGACTAACCACTTAAGATTTTCTGTGGAGGGAACCTTGCTGAGTTAAGGCACATAACATGATTATCTCAGCAGCATGAATACTAGGAAACATCAGCATCATTTGTCTACCCAGTAGTGTCCCTAATTAGGAGCATCTTGCAGCATTTCCCCAGATTTGTGGCATTTACTGGGCCCTGTAACTCAAATGTGTTTCATTTACTGCCTTAAGACATATGTTTCAGCTTGTTTGGGATCATTTAAGTGCTTGATAATTCTCCCCTTTAGCTGTTGACATCTGGATAAATCCATTCTCATTTTCAGGCATTGTCTCCAATTTTAATAACAGAAGAGGCTGTGTCAAAAGATGCTTAGTGTTTGTTTACTCAAAGGAATATGAATATTTGTTCTTGTTACTTGCATCATGGCTTCCCAGCAGTAGAAGGCTTTGAAAGTAACACACATAATAACGTGTCTTGATGAAGGACTCAAGCAAATCTAATCAATTATGACGAAACCTTCTCTAAAAAGTATCAGGGCTGCTAACATGAAAAGAGTTTAACTCTTTTAACAATTTACTTCATAGGCATCATTTGAGTTTCTGCTTTCCGTTAAGGCTCTGAAATGCCAAGGAGATATGGATTTCTGCACCCCTCATCTCCACATTTATTGTCTAGCTTTGATGGAAGGAGATGGTGCTAAGTGATAGATTTACTGTGGTCAGCAGTAAGAGGACTAGAAAGTGTGACCTTTCAGAAGCGACCACCATCCAAATAGACAATTCCCTTCTCTTATCGCCCTCTACTCAGCTAATAGCGGCCGCTATGTGAATTTCCCTCTTTACTTCCCTATGGTACTATTCTCCATTATGGTTTTGCACATCTCAGATAGACTAAGCAATTTGTAAAGCAAAGCTACTCTCTTACATATTTAGCACAGTGTTCGAAGACTGCATAAATGCTTGTTGAATAGTAATAAGAACAGTTAACGTTGATTAAGGTTTTACTATGCACCAGACAATGTGCTGAGTTTTATTCACAATCTTCACATCGTCTTAGGAGAGAAACTAAGAACCTGTGTTAGGACAAAGACTGAGACATAATGCATTAGTTAAGGATATTTTGACGGCAAATAACAAATACTCACTTGAGATTATTAAAAGTGGGGAAAGAAATGAGAACGTACTGAAAGGTCATTAAGAGAGCTTATAGAAACCAAAGGCAAAAACTGAATATAGGTCTCAGGAGGTACTGTTGCCAGGAAAGCTCTTTGGGATATAAGAAAATGGTCTCTCTCTCTCTTTGGTCTGTTATTGCCACTTCTCCTCATCCTTGTGGCTTCCTCTCTACTAACGCTTTTGCTGATTAGCATGCATGTGGCACCACATGACCACACCACAATGCCAACCCCAACCCTCAAGTGTGCATCAACCCACTCAAGCAAAGAGCCCAGAGGGAGAGTGGCATCTCCATCTCAAATCTATATTCCAGGGGGGTACCCTGATTGTCTCTGATTATCCCAGGAACAGATAGATACTCAAGCCTGGTTTATAAGCTGGGCCAGGACACCAGTGTCACCTTATGGATATGGCTACTCGTGGCTCATTCCTGTGGTTGAGAGCGGGCACTTCTAATAGGAGTGTGGGCTCAGCGAGCACTCCAAACTGTGTCGGCTACCAGTGGATACAAACTGGTAATTATACAATCAATAAAACTTGAAGATGAATGTGACATGAGACAGAAGGAGCAATTAGAGATGACTCCAAGGGTTCTATCCTGGGGGACTAGGAGGACTAGGATGAGATCCTTCCATTAGAACGAGAGAGTCAAAGAGCCTATGAAACAATGATGTGAGGAAAAGGCCTCTCATTTTAAGAAAGCATAACTCAGTCTAAAGTTTCCACTCAGAAGAGTGTGTTGGGAGCCATGGCTGTACAAGCTCACCTCTTCCCTTCACTTCTTCAGTCCTTCTCTGGGCTTCTTTGCTGACCTTTTCTGACCAGCTCCACACCCCACCCCAAAGTGTGAAAATTTCTCTCTACGGATTTGTCTAATGCATAATAATTCAAGACAGAAGAAAGTTCTACCCCCATTCAAATCTATTACTCTAAGAGGGCACAGTATTTATTCTGCCTATTATTGTACCCCTGGGCCTAACATGGGCAATTATAGATGGGCAGTACATATATTTTGCATGAATATATTCAAATGTATATTTGAAATAGACATTTTCAAACAGATGTTTACAAAATACCTGAGGAGAGAGAGGGAGATAGCCACAGAAATATAACTAGTATAAAAATAGCTAATTTCCAAAATAGAGATTGAATTCCTAAAAGAACTATAGGCACTACACTTAAAAGTAGGTTGACCAACTTGTTCTAGCCTTCCTGGGACTTTTCTGGTTTTCACACTGAAAGTCTCAAGCCCTGGGAAATACCTCAGTTCTGGGCAGACAAAGGTCGTTGGTCCTCATAGCTCATGTCTTGTCTCAGCGGGCAGCTGCTCAAACATATTTTCTGCGAAGGGCAGCTAGGTCAGACCTACATGATTCTTTCTTGACCAAGGAGAAAAGCTTACATCTCAGCTCTCCCTTCCCTGTAAGGACTTCCCATTCTTTGTCTTGACTTTGTTAACTGGTAACTAAGATATTCTTAGAATTGTGCCCTGTCAAGGTAAACAGAATACTGGTGGTTTATATGATGCTTAGTCTCTGTAACGGTGAGCTCTACAACAGGGCACGATGCATTATTTTTGCTGTGTTACAAACTGCATTATGTCATGCACATAATGATGTAATGCCTCTCTCTGAATCCAACCTTCTGATAGTGATGGCTTTGTCTCTGTGTCCTGTGGATCGTGCAGACAAATTAATGGACTTTGCAGTTATGAAAAAGGTGTACCCTCCTTGTCGGTTTAGAAATTACCATTTCGAGTCATCAATTCTCATATTAGTGGACGGTCCATATGTCTCTATTTGCTTGGGACAACCTTAGATTAAGTCCATTGTCCTGATTTAAATATTAATAGCATCCCTTCTTAAAAATCCCAGTAAGAAAAAGTATGTCCAGGTTTGGGTGATGAATTATATGCACTCTTACAAGCATAGTTATGTGATTGCCAGAGCTTAATCACTCCAGGAGGTATTGATAAATCAAGCTCCTGAATGTTCAGAGGTAGAGCTAGGCCCTAGAAGTGAGACTCACAGCAATGTGGATGCAGCCCTTCTGCCCTACCCTTTCCTCTTCTCCCAGCATTCCATTGCTGCCCCCTGCTCGCCTGTCTTGTAAATATATGCGGTAGCAGATACAAGTTTACTTATGGTGGACGTCAGAATCCTCTGATAAACACGTACATGTATACCAGTCTCAAATGTAATTTCCCTTCAACACGTAGATAAACTTTCCCTTCTAAGAGAATTGCTTTTAGTTCTATACTCCTCTATGTTTCTCTGTCATTCACAAAATACAGCTTCCTGATTATTTTGCTGGCAAGGTTAATTTGTTTACTTCTTTTGGGCATTTGGGCTCTTTCATTTTCTATTTTAAGATGTTGCTAGGGCTGGGCTGTGACGAGTGTGTTATTTTATAAAATGGTAAAGCCATATGTGCTACTGGAACCTAAAGGGACCCGGAGGTCAGTAGGACATTAGGGGGTTAATGGATGCAGAGGGGGCCAAGGAGAAAGGTGAATCACTCTCTTGGCTGCAGTTACCTATCTCCAAGTGGTTGCCAGGGCCCCCGACTCCTGGCACTTACTGTTTCCTCCTTTCTAGTGCCTTCTCCTGCACATTCTGTTCCTTGTATACCTTTAAATATGTTAAACGCTCCAAACTTGGAAGGAGAGTTACACAGCTGTGCGCTCTATGTCTTGCTGTGATCTTTTCATCTCTGATGTTATAATAAGAACTACTTGTAAAAAATCTGTTAATTATGAAATATAAGCACATGGCACACATTGACAGACTGGAATGGAACGAAATGAAAGGCAGTTCTCTCCTCTCCTTCCCACCTCCTGTTCTCACTACTCAGACAGATATCCATTTCTTAGGTATCTTTTCAGGAAGTTTGTACACACATATATTAATGGATATCTTTTATATTCCAATCATACTTCCTGAGCTGTACTGTCTACTGAGTGTAAGCCACTGGGAAGTCACACATACAGAGAGGAGGAGGACACAGTGCATTCTTTCACAAATGCAGACTCACAAGTTGTCTCCCTGACTGCAGCTTTTCCTTATCCCCATCTACCCAGAATATGCTGCCAGGGCCATTTTCCTAAACACTGCTTCCTCATGTCCCTGCCCAAAGAGTTAATGATGTTTCCCATCATCTATTTCTAAATTTCTCTGCCTTACTTTCAGAGCTTTCCTTTATCTTGAGTTCTTCTACATTCAAATGTCTAATAATGTTATTGCTGTTATAATGGTTATAAAACCTGAATCTGAATGCTCACCCACAGAAAAATCAGTTTTGTCTTTTCTGCTGAGAAATGCCACCTTCAGTCCCATCTCTGGAGGGAATTCACATATGTTGTTTCTCTTGAGCATCTTTTCTTCTCTCCACATCAGGAAATATTCTTATACATTAAGACTAGTCCTTGCATTGCATAGGCGAGAAAGCTGCACCTACGGGGACTGATTCCACAAGCCGCATGCCTATTTTCTGGCAAAAACAAAACTAACTCTTAGCCCGGACCACTAGTCTTTGCTTTAAACCATACTCCTTGAAACTAGATCCTGGAAGTGGTATCACTATACCTATCCAAGCCACCATGAAGAAGAGTGCAGGTTAAGTGCAGTAAAGTGACTTTATTGAATTTGTTCATTGCAAGACAGAAAGTGATTACAGCTCGTTCTGAAGTTGGTTCTGATATGTCCTCAAAGGCAGCATTTGAGCTAAGCAAACTTGGGCAGTCCTTCTCTACCTTCTCATCTATAAGTGGGGCTAGTAACACTTGCCTCTCACACTTGCGTGAAGAGGAAGCCTTTTTTTTTTGTCCAAACAGAGAGAATAACTTCGCATTTAAGATAGTGAAGTCCCAGTTTCTATTTCTTCTCCTCCCTGTTATCAAATGTAAACTGTGAAAATTAAAGGTAAACTATGTCCAGTGTTTGGTATAGAGCGGGTGCTCAATGACTTCAGCCTTGATAATTTGCCTAGCAACTCAGTCCCTTTAAGAGTGGTACTTGCCTTGCTTGAGCCAATGAGCTTCGTTATTTACTCCAGCCCCACTCTCATCACCCTGTCACCTGCTAGCCACCTTCAGCCTGGGTTTCCTCATTACTGCTCTTGGCCAGGCCTCCCAAATGCCCATCTGCACCTGTATTTTTGTAAATCATCTACTCCCAGACACTTATCTCTGCCAGGATCCTTATCTTTTTATCCCTTTACTGTCTACTACTGAACATTTACGTGAATCACTTCTCTTTGTAACCATATTCTGTCTATGATGGTCTGTCCACCTGGATGTAATTAGATATCTCGAAACCTGCGTCCACTTCTAACAAAGGGCCTACTGTCTGCAACTTGACATTTCTCCATCTGGACCATCCACCACCAGTAAGAACTCCATGGCCCAGGGTTGCATAATGACTTTCACAGGCTATAGGCACTTCTGTCTTTTAAAGACCATTTCTCTACCAAAAAATGTTAAAAATCAGGTTTCATAACTATGTTGGCATAAAGATGAATATAATCCAGGCTCTGTTCACTATTTTGTGTCATTCATATTATATTTTTCTTCTGATTTTAAAATAAATATTTTCAGTGGCCCCTGAAAGCATCGTGGGCTTCAGGCACTGTGCCTTCTATGTCCAGTGAATAAGTCAGCCCTGCTAGAGTCAGATATTCTTGAGTCCAATTTTGTCATAAATTTGAGACATAGCAAAGAGAAAGAAGGGGCACAGGTAATTAAAGGAAAACTTAACACTCTTTGGTCTATCTATGTGAATGGTTGTTCATTTAGAGCTTGATGCCTCATTTTCACTTTTATTTTCTCTATTTTTTTTTTTTTTTTTTTTTTTTTTTTTGCAGAGTGAATCTTTTCTGTTCATGTTTAGGCCTAGCCCTTTGTTGGTGGATCGCTTTAATAAGGATGGATCTGTCAGAGCTTGGAGAAGCTGCAGCCTTCCTCAGAAGAAGCAAGGCTGAGCTGCTTCTGCTACAGGCCGCGGCTTGGGACGGTGAGACATGTGGTGGCTTCTGGCTTCACTTTATTTTGCTACTTCAAGGTGGCGACTAAGATTTTTGACTGATAGAGAAGAGCCATCAGTTCTAGAGACTAGCTTATTTGCTTGGGGTGCGATCAGCCTCTAGGAAACTGAGTAACTGAGGACCTCTGAGTATTCAGGGTAGGAATGGAAGTATCCACAGAAGAGGAGGGTGGCTGGGAGGCAGCCTAGGCCTGGGCCCTACACACATGGTCCTAGGACAGGTTTTCTCTTCAAGGAGCCAGAGTTATAACATAGACACCTGCAGGAATGGCCACAGACAAAGCCTTTCCCAGAAACCTCTTAGTTATCAGTGAATGCCACAGTAGAGAGAGGGGACTGTTTTAGACTAGAGGGTGGGGCTTGTACACTGTGGGGAAGAAGAAAGGGAAAGGCTCTGGTAAGGCTGCAGACTTTGAAGTTGTCTCTGGCTCTCCAGCGTTTCCTGATGTTGGAGCTTTGCCCTCTGGCAGTCTTCTAGGTTAGCAGGGTCACTCAGCCAATGCTAAACAAAAGATAATCAGGAGACTTGCTCACCCTGATTCATAAATCCTTGGTAGTTACAGGCAAGGACAAAGGTTAGTGAGGAGTTAGCCTTTTTTTTAAAACAAGGCTAAGTTCTACATTGAAATCTCTAAATAAATGTTATTCTTTTTCCAGCTACCTTTACATGTCTGGGCTGAATTTCAGCTAATTAGAGATTTAGAAATCAGATTCACAGTGTGATATAGCATCAAGTTACCTACATGTCTTAATTCCAAAGTTACTCAACAGTGCAACATAAGAACTGGCTGAATGTTGTTCTTGTACTCAGAATTAGTCAACATTAGGCTTTAATATAACCAATTATAATTTAAGCCAGTTATGGAGGATATTATATTTCCATCACAGGCCAGTCCTGGATCAGTTCCCAGTTTCCAGTCATTGGATTTCATGACTGTGATTGGATTTTAGGCTAATTACAATCCATCAAATCAAATACATTAACGGAACTATCCCTGAGGTCAGAACTGGTCATGCAGAGGCTTATCGCAGGTAGTTAGATAATGGAGAACAAGATAATAGTGGTACCAGAAAGAAAATAAAAGTTGCTCCTAAGCATTAGAGATAATTGGATGATGCATTTGTTAAAATCAGCACCATAAATAATTACTTAAAACATAGCAATCTACGTAATTTTCTATTAATATTTTTGGACAAAACAATCCTTCCTCATAGAAATGCACTGGCAGCAAAGAGACAAGTGTTAGCAAAAGTCGTTCATCTTCCCAGCCTGGTACACAGTGGAGCTTGCTTGCTTTTTTGTAGTCGGGTCAAATGGAAGCGGTGTGAGGACAAGTATTTTGCAGGTAGTCTTGGGTTCCAATTCCCTGTCCTTGACCAGCTCTGGCTGTGTGATTGGAGCAACGACTTCACTTTATTGAGCCCTGGTTTCCTCATGTATAAAAGGAGATAATAATACTTGTCCTATCTACATTCCTCCATTGCTGTGAGGACCAAATGACACCATAAATATAAAAATAAATATAATGCATTATGATGATATTAGAGAAGGAAAACTAGAATTCCTGGGTGTCAGGGAAGAAGTCCAGGTGTTTTCAGAGCTAAGACAAAACATTATTCCAAAGCCAAATGTAAATAATTCTTGTATTAGAACATATAAGCAATCTATTTAAAATAACTATAAAACTGAATATAGTATTACCCCTGTTTTAATCAATATTCTAGAAAAAGATTCAAAAGAAATGCTTCGAATACGTAACAGTGGTTATCTCTGAGTTTGATTACGGATAATTAAAAACATTCTTTTCTTCATACATTTCTCTGCCCTTCCAGTTTTCTTCAATAAGCACTTATTAGCTTTATGTTGGAAAAGATATTTAATTGTCTAAAAATATGAAATTATATAGGAAAAGGCCTACTTTATAGATGAGAATACAAAGGCCAAAAGAGATGAAGTCATGGGTTTGTATCTTGTTACAAGTAAAGCCAATGTAAAATCCTGGCTGGCTCCTCAAATCCATTGCTATCTGCATTTCCAGCTCTGCATTATTTATGGACACCAGGAATTAAAATTGATGGAGTTCATTTACTTCATTTTTCAAAATGTCCCTGTCAGGGTTTGGGCTCAGATAAGAAAGGATTTCTGAAAACTTTTATCCCCCACTAAGTGTTTCCAGGGGTGGTAAAAGAGCGACTTCATCATGACGTGGGCGGTGAGCCTACTCCTGATGTGAAGAATTGGAGGAGAAAAAGCTAAGCATGTGTTAGAGGAGGCAGGCTGAAAGCAGGAACACTGATTTAGGAGGTGGATGATCTCATTTCTAGAGTCATTATTACAGTGACTGCCACTAATTAGCTATGTGACTATGGGCAACTCTATCTCTCACCCAAAGTTCTTCTTCTAAAAAGATAGAGAGAAAGACAGAGGGAGAGAATCTGTGCCAGGTGACCTTCAAGTTTCTTTCAAGTGACAATGCTCTGCATTTTAAACACACACACAAAAATGTATGCTAAATGGATGCTTTTCAAAAGCAAGCATATTTTCATAGACTTGACACAAAGCAAAATCAGTTTTTGCAAAAAGGGACCAAAATAATGAATACAATGCAAAGCCAGTATTTAAAACACAAACGATAAGTAGAAAGCAAATGCACAATCAGATGGGAACATAAACTCCTCTTGCCAAGCAGTTTTAGTGGTGAATTGTTTGTAATCAGGGAAACGAAATAGGCAGCACTGATAGCAAGAAAGCCGTGAGCAACCAAACGCTTTGCAGAAACAAGCATGGTGGAAGAAGGGCGAATGGTACCTAAATTCAGTTTCTTCTCACACACTCCTTCCCCAGTCTTATTGCCTGCCTCTGGGAAATAAGGGCAGCCTATCCTGCAGCAGTGAGCCCTCTCTAGCTTTTGTGACTCATATATTTAGAGGTGGTGGTGGTGACTGAGTTTGCATTATCTGCTAGTGCTGTGGTTATGGTGGGGTTTTCGCCTGTCTTCCCTGGCCATTGGCTAACATTTTCCCTCTTTCAATCAAAGGCTTTCCCCATCTACCTGAGTAGCTGTGAGGTGGGAACTTCTCTGAGCTTCTACTAAGGCTCATTTTTCATGTATATATATATATACACACACACATATATATATATACACACACACACACACACACATATTTTCCTTTAAAAGGAAAGTATGATACACACACACACACACACACACACACCTTTTAAAGGAAAATGAGCCAACTCCTGGGCTCAAGTGATCTTCCCTGTTCAGCCTCCTGAATTGCTAAGACTACAGTCATGCACCATCACACCTGGCTAATTTCTATTTTTTATTTTTATTTTTTGAGACACAGTCTAGCTGTGTTGCCAGGCTGGAGTGCAGTGGTGTGATCTCGGCTCACTGCAACCTCCAACTCCCTGCTTCAAGCAATTCTCCTCCCTCAGCCTCTTGAGTAGCTGGGATTACAGGCACGTGCCACCCTGCCTAGCTAATTTTTGTACTTCATAGAGATGGGGTTTCACCGTGTTGGCCAGGATGGTCTCAATCTCCTGACCTCGTGATCTGCCTGCATCAGCCTCCCAAATTGTTGGGATTACAGGCATGAGCCACAATGCCTGGCTTAATTTTTTTTTTTTTTGTAGAGACAGAACGGGGAATGGAGGGTCTGGCTATGTTGCCCAGGCTGGTCTTGAATTGGGATCAAGCGATCCTCTCACCTTGGCCTCCCAAAGTTCTGGAATTATGGACATGAGCCACTGCACCCAGGCCCTTAAAAGTATATTATTTGTTATCACTGGCTATCTGCTTCAAGTGGGAGAGAAAGAGAAGCTGCCTCAGGTGTTCACAAGACTTCTGGGTCATTTCACCTGAGACCTCTTGTTGGTTAATCAT
The DNA here is from genome assembly GCF_009761245.1 of Sapajus apella. Lineage (NCBI taxonomy): Eukaryota > Metazoa > Chordata > Mammalia > Primates > Cebidae > Sapajus > Sapajus apella. The sequence continues at coordinate 12,224,725 of NW_022436980.1, forward strand.
TTTATAGAGGGCTACTTTGCTTAGAGATGAGGTATGGGAGTGAGGAAGCTGAAGAGAGAAAAATAACATGTGGGGGGAAGATAACATGAGTTGGTGTGACAAAAACAACCCGTGTTCTCTCCTCAACCTGACCCTGCCAATTCTATCATGTAATTCACTTAGCAGACTTCCATTCCAAGAGTAGAAGTAAGGTCTAAAGAAACTTGAAGAACATGACCATTAACCTAAATTTTCACTTATTCATCCCCAGACCTTTCTGAATGAGTTTTTTTGGGGGAGGGAATCTGGAAGGGGTGCAAGCACCAGGGCAACCACTGACGTCCTGGGGTGTGAGTGGAGGTTAAGTGTCGGGAGGGTGGTTAAAGTTTTGGTGGGTGTTGACAGGTGACTTTCTTGTAGCAAAATGGTCTGTGGCGCCCCCAAGGTGCTGCTTGCTGAGATGTTTCTTGTTCCTGTAGAGTCACTGTGTGAGTGAGTGTATCTTCAGGATGAGCTTTCATGATTTGATCTAACTTTGCAAGTTCCTATAGTCAACAAGCTGATTCAGCAGAAATGAGATTAGACCTATCAGTATGAAAGTATCCAGTGTATATTTCTATAAGTACTATAGCTATAACCTATTTTTTTTCTCTATAGGGAAGAAGAAATGCTGGATTCCTGATGGTGAGAATGCTTACATTGAGGCTGAGGTAAAAGGGAGTGAAGATGATGGAACAGTAATTGTTGAGACAACAGATGGGAAGGTAAAGGAATTATTTCATTGTGGGGATAACTATGTTCTCTATTTATCAAATAACTAAATATATTCTTTCTATAATATTTTAATTAAAGACCTGGGATAGGAGATGCTACTGACTCACTTTGAAGTCATTCATTTAAGAAGCTCCTCCTTAAGTGGACAGGCATAGTGACTCATGCCTATAATCTCAGCGCTTTGGGAGGCTGAGGCAGGCAGATTGCTTGAGCCCAGAAGTTTGAGACCGCCCTGGGCAACATGGCAAAATCCTGTCTCTACGAAAAATACAAAAATAAGCCAGGCATGGTGGTGTGTGCTTGTAGTCCCCAGCTACTTGGGAGGCTGAGGTGGGAGGATCTGAGTCTGAGGAGGTCAAGGTTGCAGTGAGCAGTGATCACACCACTGCACTCCAGCCTGGGCAGCCAGAGTGAGACCCTGTCACAAAAAAAAGAGAAAGAAGGAAGGAAGGAAGGAAAAAATGAAGGCAGTAAGAAAGGAAGTGAGGGAGGGAGGGAGGGAGGAAGGAAGGAAAAAAAATTTTTTAAACAAAGCTCCTTTACTTACCATCAAAGATTGAATGAAGAACAGTGAATAAATCACAGTAAAACAATTGTCAGTGGCCAGGATTATTGACTAGAACTCACAGCCATTTTCACTTTTTCATCAATGTTTCAAGTTAGTTTTTTTAAAAAGGTCTGCCGTGGGGTGAATAATGACTTAAAGAGCCATGAAGCAAGCTATGTTTGTAGGACCAAAAGTGAGATGTATAATTTGAATAAAAGTGGCATAGTGTCACAGAAGCCAGGAGATGGGGGAATGACCAGTAATGTCAAATGCTCCAGAAGGAGATTAAGAGTTGGAGAGAGCCTTGGATTTCAGAATGAGGACGTCATCTATGACCTCTGAGAGAAAAGGTTATACCAAGTGTTGGGGTATAAGCTAGACTCTAAGGTTCACAGAGGAAATGTGTAGTGAAGCCATAACCGCCCCAGACCTCCTCCCTACCACCAAAGCATTCAGAGCATCAGGGTAACATTGAGAAGACAGCTGACTTTCAGAACCTTTGCCTACATTTCTGACTTCACATTACCTGCCACTCCGTGGTGTAAGCCTAGTCCCATTTCCGTCATGACTTCAATGAACATTTCCTTATAGATTTTACAGATGACTCCCTGCAAATATTCCCTTCTCTAAGCTCCTTTCAATTCTGCTTCTTCCTAAATCCATAACAAGCCACATCCTATAACAAACAGATATTGTTGTTATCAAGAAAGTTTGTCTTTTTAATGCTATCTTTGTTTTTAGGCAATTTATGTTCTAACGTGTTGCAATTTGATTTTTAAAATTTTGGAAGCTACTCATAAACTACCACACAGAATGCTTTCATATGTCTTCCTGACAGTCAATATCCGTTATGAACATAAATCTCAAATTAGGTAGATGTTATATAACTCATGAAATTAGGAAAAGAACTTGGTCCTTTTCAACTGGAATATAAATAGGTGGACAAGGAAAAATTCAGCAAGAAATTTTCCTTAGTCCTAAATTAGTAAACGAAAAAATAGAGAGAAACTCAATCAGGGTCATTTAGCCTTGGGACAATATTTTATTAAAAAAGATCCCCCAAAGAAATCTTGTGCCCATTAGCAGTCACAGCCACTTCTTTCCTCCTGCACCAGCCCCAGGCAGTCACTGATCTGCTTTCTCTCCATAGATTTGCCTATTCTAGCAACTTCAGATAAATAAGAGCATATAATTGGTGGCCTTTTGTTCCTGGCCTCTTTCACTTAGCATAATGTTTTTGAGGTTCATTCACAATGTCATGTGAATAAATATTTAGTTCTTTTTTCATGGCTAAATTTATTCCATTTTGTGGATATACGAGGTTGTTCATCCATTCATCAGTTGATGGTCACTGGGTTGTTTGTATGTTCTGGCTATTATGAATGATGTTTCTATGAACATACATGTGCAAGTTTTTGTGGGGATACCTGTTTTCATTTCTCTTGGGTGTATATCTAGGAGTGCATTTGCTGGGTCATGTGGTAACTCTTTGTTTAGCATTTTGAGAAATTGCCAAACTTCTTTCCAAAGTGGCTACCATTTTACATTTCCACCAGCAACATATAAGAATTACACTTTCTCCACATCCTCACTAATACATTTTATTTTCTTTTTGATTACAGCCATTCTAGTGGGCATGAAATGGTATTTTTATACAATTTTTATTTGCATTTCCCCAGTGACTAATATGTCAAGCACCTTTTCATGTACATACTGGCCATTTGTTTATCTCTTTCAGATAAATGTCTATTCAAGCTTTTTGCCCATTTTTTAATTGGGCTATTACCTCTTCATTATTCAGTTGTAAGAATTCTTTTTACCTTCTGAATGTAAATCCCTTATCACATGTATTATTTGTACATATTTTCTCTCAGTCAATGCATTGTCTTTTCATTTTGTTAATGATGACCAACTAAATTTTATTAGGCCTCCAGATGTGAGGCTTGCTCTTCTGAGCACATTCTCCAAAACCACTGTCCCTTCAACAGTACTTAAGGTGATTTGTGATGATAATGTGGTTACAACCGCAGGAAGAAGAGCATGAAAGCCATTAATGCACGTAGTAAAAAGAGCCTGAAGGTGGTTTAATTTGTCCTGCTTGTCCTTCCTTCACTTAATGAAGGTCCCATTCCCCCAGCCTCACTCTCACTCTGTCTCGCTGGCTCCAGGATTCCTCTTCCTGATGTTAGAAGTGACTACACTTCCTATCACCTTTGGTCTTTGTAACATTAACAAAGGCAATAAATCCAGTGGGTATAAAGTACTACTTATTGATAAAAGTTGGTAATGAAAAATAATAGAAAAATAGAATCAGAGAAAGGGGGAGGTTTTTGAAGATGTATGAGATATGATTACATTCCGCATGGGTTTGAGGGGAGACGAGGAGTCCTTGAGATACAGAAAGTGAGGAAACTCAAAAGAAGAAGGATTACTGTTAGAACAATGTTAAGGAAGACAGATGGATAGAAATTGAATTGAGAATGTAAAGAGTGTGAGAGCCTTGGAAAGAAGCCACCACCAACTATAATTAAATAGAGCAATCAGTTGACACAAATATTTATTAATTGTGGAAAAGGGTTATCAAAAGTGTGTTAGGAAACCTGTGAGAAGAATCCCAAGAAACCGTTTGATAGTTTTCATCAAGATATTAATATTTATTATCTACCATATCCCAGGCATTGTGATAGGTGCTTGAATAACTATAGTTATTAAGACAACAACATCAAAAATGAACATGCATGTGCAAGCTTTTGAACTTCATTCAAGAAGAAGACAACATCAAAAATCCTTCTTAAGGTACTTATAATCTAGCCAGAAAATAGTCTAACATAGTCGATTATTAAAACATACACAAGAGTATTAATGTAAAGATAGTACAAGTGGTAAGACTTAACAAAAGAGGACAAACTGATGAACTGGAGTAGCTGGGAACGTCTGATGGAGGAGACAGGTTTTGAACTACGTCTGGAGGGATAAGGTCTGCCTCCTTAATCTTCCACTCCAGATTTCTTCTTCTAAATCTCTAAGATATGTTGGGACATCAAGGGCTAGGGGTTAGGGGTTAGGTCATGTGTAATATGATCTGTGTGCTGTCAGAGGGAATCAGGGCTAGCAAGAAGCCACAAACTTAAGGTATTGCAAGACAGAAAATCTTGATATAACAAAAATACTATGTTTGCTTCATCTTTAGGAAAGGAGAGGGCTTTTTCAGGGAGAACACCTGTTTCTTCCACAAAGGTTGGCTTAATTTCTTCTGGCCCCATCCCCTAATGAGGCATCTTTTTTTCTTTTTGAGTCTGAATATTCTTTCTAATGCATGGGAAAATGATTAAGCGTAGGAGACAGGGGAATATATCATGTTTTACTTCTCTCTGCAGAATCTGAGCATACAAGAGGACAAAATCCAGCAGATGAATCCTCCGGAGTTTGAAATGATTGAAGACATGGCAATGCTGACTCACCTCAATGAGGCCTCCGTGCTGCATACCCTGAAGGGGCGCTATGGCCAGTGGATGATCTATGTGTGTCATAGCTTTCTTGCTCAACTGTAGTGCTGGCATTCATACTGGATGTCCCAATCTCTCCTGGGTGATCTCTTACATTGAGTTTAAGCGTGCTCACATGGGGATAGTCCTTAAGGAATTTCTACTGGGATGGGTCCTTATCTTGGCGTTTCCCCAATTTTATTTTGTCAACATTCATGTGCCTTCCCAAAGGCCATCCTTAGTTAAAAGCATGAGGCTTGAAGCCTGGCAGACTAGTCACCAGCACCATCACCTACTAGTTAGTGATTAATGAGTGAGATGATTTTTTTCATCATCATTAAATTGATGATGGTTAGTTGCTCCAGTTCTTGGACTTACTCAAAAACTATGTAGCAGAAGCAGTGCTAAATAGATTAAGCTAAGATGTAGCATCCGGGACCCATTGCCACTGAAGCTGTGGCATGCAATCAGCTTGCTCCTCAGCTCTCTGAGTTACCATGTAACTGTGTTAGTTTCCCTGGGATGCTGCAACAAAATTACTACAAACTGGGTGCCTTAAAACCACGGAAATTATTCTCTTACAGCGCTGGAGGCCAGCAGTCCAAAATCAAATCCAATCAGTAGGGCTGCACTCCTTCTGGAGACTCTTTGGGAAATCCTTCCTCATCTCTTCCAGCTTCTAGTGGCTCTGGTGTTCCTTTTGTTCACAACACTCTAGTCCCTGCCTCCACTGTCACATCACCTTCTCCTCTGTGGGTCTTCTTATAAGAACATGAGTTACTGGATGTAAGACCCACCTGAATGTCATCATCTTGAGACCCTTAAATTACGTTTGTAAAGATCCCATTTTTTCCAAATAAGATTACATTCACAGGCTCTGGAGATTAGGACATAAACATATCTATGTGGGGGCCACAATTCAACCCCTTCAGTGACTAAGTGACCCACATGAGCCATTCCTTCTCAGTGCCCTAAAAGTCAAGCCCCTGATCTTGCTGAGGCAGAGTCCCCTCCAGCCTCAAATGCCTGATGGCTGGTTACTGAAGTCTCTGCAGGCCTGCCGTTAGGGTCTTCTCTGTCTTCAGAAGTTCCATGAGTCGGATGTGTTAGTAATTAGCAGGCCTCCCAGGAGAGAGGTAATCCCAGGTCCTGATGTTACTCTAACCTGGTTCTGTCTCTTCTTGTTAGAAGTCCCTTCTCTACATGATTCCAAAAGCTCTCCTCTGAGTTCCTTTATAAGTAATATTTGAGCAAATGTTACTTGACAGTGGAAGAGCTGACAGACCTGGAAGTATTTCTAATCTAGTTTCTGAAATCTTTTCTGATCTTCCCTCAGACATATTCAGGCCTCTTCTGTGTGACCATAAACCCATACAAATGGCTTCCCGTGTATCAGAAAGAAGTTGTGGCCGCCTACAAAGGGAAGAGGCGATCAGAGGCTCCCCCTCACATCTTTGCTGTCGCCGATAACGCATTTCAGGACATGCTTCACAGTGAGTAGCTGCCCTACAAAATGAAAAGTAAAAATATCTGATCTACTTTTTCTCTGTGTCCCTACGAGGCACTTAGACATTGTGAGCAGAGCATGGCCTTTACAGTTAGCTAATCACTTGAAGGCTCTGCTTCCCTCTGGATAAAATGTGGGCAAAATAGTACCTACCTCCTAGGGTTATTGCGCTGATTAGTTTGTACATCAAAGTGAGGCAATGCATTTAAAGTGCTCGGTCCAGTAGCTGGCCCAGTGTAAGCCCCCTATAGATGTTAGCCTTTATTATATAAAGCATCAGCTACAGTGTCTGGCACAAAGAAGTTATTCTATAGCTATTATTATACAATGATTCTTAAACGGCTTAAAATGGCAAGAATCTCAACCATTAGTTGATTATCATTTGTGTGTAGAGCAAAGAAATAGGCCTTGAATGTATATGTTCTTATCACTGGCATACATGGGGGCAAGAGAAAATCCATTTTACTCTGTACCACTTGAATGGTATTTTATTCCAATTATAAATGATTCAAATCCTTTCCCTTGTGTCTGATTTCAAACTGTAGCCAGGGAAATTTTGAATAAGATCATGTTAATACATAAGCCTCGAACATAAGAATATTTTGGCGTTTTTATTTCTTTTGTAGATCGAGAAAATCAGACTATACTCTTCACGTAAGTGTTTGCCTTGCTTTTCATTTCTGGCCTGAAATAAGTTCCAGTGGCAATAGACACCTCCATTTCACTGGGAATAAAACTTATATTCACCGTCTTTGAATTCATTGTCCCCTAGATGCAATACATTTGATAAGAAAAAGATACTCAGGAAATTGTCATAGTGCTTTAGTCAGTGATGACTCCAAATATGTTGTCAGCTAGTCTGCCTCCCTCATTTTCAGAGATCTTTTAGAAATAGTGCACAAGCTGGTCTTAATCATCTTCTTGATGATTAAGAGAGCTCAACTGTCCCAAATGGTTATCTTCAAAGGCCTCTGGACTAGCTAAGCAGAAGGGCTGAATATCCAATAGGTATGACCATGGAACAGAGAGCAAGCAGTTTTGGGCAGCCAGATTGGGGCAGGTCAAAGTACAAGAAGCAGTGGGAACTAACAGATGGTGAGGTTTAAGCCAGGCGCAGTGGCTCACACTTGTAATCCCAGCATTTTGGGAGTCCTAGGCAGGTGGATCATGAGGTCAAGAGATCGAGACCATCCTGGCCAACATGGTGAAACCCCATTTCTACTAAAATACAAAATATTAGCCTGGTATGGTGGCGCATACCTGTAGCCTCAGCTACTTGAGAGGCTGAGGTAGGGGGAATCACTTTAACCCAGGAGGCGGAGGTTGCAGTGAGCTGAGATTGCACCACTGCACTCCAGCCTGGCGACAGGGTGAGACTCCGTCTCAAACAAACAAACAAAAGATGGTTAGGTTTACAGAAATAAGAAAAGGATAGAAGGAAAGATCACAGTGATATCTTATTATATGTCAATTTTGATGAAAAGAGCACTGGCAGGCCAGGAAAAGTGTCAGCATGGTGACTGAGATTCAAGGGGCTGTGAAGTGCTGAAGTCCTTAACCATCCCATGCAATGATGATACCACCTTGTATATTGGGCTCTCCATTGGCTTCAGTTATCTCAAGAGGGATCATCATGTCACAGAATTCTAGAGCTAAATGAACAATTGGAGTTCAGCCTTTCACAGAGAGGATAAACTATTTTCTGGGCTGGGCGCGGTGGCTCACGCCTGTAATCCCAGCACTTTGAGAGGCTGAGACGGGTGGATTGCCTGAGGTCAGGAGTTCAACACCAGCCTGGCCAACATGGTGAAACCCTGACTCTCCTAAAAATACAAAACTTAGCTGGGTATGGTGGTGGGTGCCTGTAATCCCAGCTACTTGGGAGGTTGAGGCAGGAGAATGTCTTGAGCTCAGAAGGCGGAGGTTGCAGTGAGCCAAGATTATGCCACTGCACTCCAGCCTGGGTGACTGAGAGAGACTCCATCTAAAAAAAAAAAACAGAACTATTTTCTGGAGTTTTGTATAGATAAAGGCAGGCAGGCCTTGATCCTATGGTACTTACATTGAAGAGGCTATAAATTCACCACTGTGCTCTTCCCACATTACAAAGTTAGCTGATTGTCAAGAGTAAGGTAAAGCCCAAAGCCCAACTGCCTGGTGAAGTGATTGGTAGCCTTCTTCTGAGAAGAGGGTTGGACTTCGCTGTGTGGTAGCCTTTACACAGGAGAATCTCTTGAACAGCTGGTTGTGAGGAGACTTGTCTAGCTAGGAGAGGTGCTGTCCTGCTTTTTGTTATTGGGACCACAAGGAACAGGCTTCCTAATATTTACAAAAAGTTGTGATATTCCTAACTCCAGATTTTTGCTCATGCTATTTTTCTAGCCTGAAATGCCCTTGTCCTTCTCCCAACCAAGTAAATGTCAGTATATCCTCAAATTCCATCTGAAGCTCTACTTTTATGTAAAGCTTCCCTGCTTGCCATGGCAACTTTCATTGCATTGATAATCAGAACCAGTAAACTGTGTCACTGAATTTCAAATCACAGAGGAGAATCTGGTGCTGGAAAGACTGTGAACAGCAAACATATTATCCACTATTTTGCCACCATAGCTGCTGTGAGTGAACCCAGGAAAAAGTCGGTAAGTGTTTATGTACCTTGGCAGAAAAGATAAGGTGACCCTATCCACTGGAGCATGGGGGCTCTGTCCTGACTACCTTTGGGAAGTAAGGAGGCAACAAGCACGGCAGGACAATTTGCAAATTATAGACAAGTATGTTTTTAAATCTTTCCTTTGCTCCTTGAGAGGATTGTCAAGTGCTTCAAACAACAACATGAAAACATGAATTACATAATTAATCTCACATCTACTTAAAAGGGCATTTTCTGGTCTGGTCTTTGTTTGTTGGACCTGTAAGTTATATCCTCAGCACTCAAATCATCTTACCTGAAGGCTAGGGTCATCAGTGGCTTGGATATTTCTGAATCCCTTTAGCTACTATGAGATATCAGATTCTCACACATAGGTACCAGTAAAAGTTTGCTTCATTCATACCTAACTCCTGGATCAAATTCTAAATGCCTAATGGACATACCCTCAATGTTAATCACATACCATGTCCAGAAAAGCTTTGCCTTCCCTATTAAAAAAAAAAAAAATCCTTGTTGATTTTAGCTTAGCTTACTTTGTTTAGCTCCATTAGCATGTTAATGAATGTCATAATAACTTGAGAATAACTAAGACCATAAACATTGCTATGCAAAATAAAATTAGATAATGCTGAATAGAACTCAAAATCAATGAGTTATTGCGCTGTTAGACCTCTCATTCTTATAGAAAAATGTCTGGCATGATTATTTTGCATTTTCAGTTCGATACTGGATGCTGTCAGCTGTTTTTGCAAAGTAAGAAATATATTAAAATAGCCATCTGGGCCAGGCACGGTGGCTCACGCCTATAATCCCAGCACTTTGGGAGGCCAAAGAGGGTGGATCATGAGGTCAGGAGTTCAACACCAGCCTGGCCAACATGATGAAACCCTGTCTCTACTAAAAATACAAAAATTAGCTGGGCACGGTGGCATGTTTCTGTAATCTCAGCTACTTGGAAGGCTAAGGCAGGAGAATTGCTTGAACCGGGACCCAGGAGGTGGAGGTTGCAGTGGGCCGAGATTGCACCATTGCAGTCCAGCCTGGGCTACAGAGCAAGAATTCATCTCAAAAAAAAAGTCATCTGGCCCAATTTTTAAACTATAGAAGTTTCTTTTCTAACTATCACATTCCTGAATTCGATTATTGATTTCTTTGGGTATCATTTAACTCTTTTATTCACTAGATATAACTTTGTTTTTACAAGCATTTTAGATTTTTTGTGGGTTTTTTTGGGTGTGCATTAAATGGTTTGGCCTAGCCATTGAGTTTCATGATAATATATAATGCAATACATAATACATAACACTTCTATGGAAATCTCTGCCCATACATATAATGTTCCCTAACTTATTTGAAGGACGATAAACCCATATTACTGAGAAGGGATATAATATTTATAAATCCATAAATTATTGAACACTGTGTACTATAAAATTACCCCCATAAATTGGGTCTTTGAGGCTGACTGGAAAACAACACAGCCATGTAGAAATGGTAGATACGTAGACGATCTGTTTTGGCCGATCAGCCTGAGCACCCGTGATTCAAATTCAAGATCATTACTATTAAAAGTCACTACATGGTGTGAACCTCCAGATTGCTTAAGAAAAGAAGCAAGCAAAAATATGGCTTAATAATACCAAGAGTATGTTGTATTATCCTAGGATAAATTTCCAGGTGTGAAGATCAGCTGGAAGATGAATAATGGGGGGAATATATGATATAACGTTTGTCTGGAAATAAGGTCTGGTACATTTTTCTTTTTTATTTGGTGACCATTTTCTTTTCCCACTCAGGCCAATGCCAACCAAAAACGAAGCACTGCAAATAAATGAGCTCCCACATATTCATAGGGGCATTGTGTATTGTGAGCCTCTCTCATCCATCTGTTTTTCTGATTCCTCATTCCAAGATAATAGAACCAAATTTGGAAGCAGCTTTTGGCCGTTGGTTATCAAAGCAAGAATGGGGTTTGACCTGGGGATGGAGGGCTTGCCATATTACAGAGTTCTGCTAATAGCTTCATCAGCTGTACTTCTCTTGCATGTATCTCAGGGGCCGTTAGAAGATCAGATCATGCAAGCGAATCCTATCCTGGAAGCATTTGGAAATGCTAAAACCCTGAGAAATGACAACTCCTCTCGTTTTGTAAGTAACATGATTTAGCATAATATCAAAGTCTTTCATTTGTAAGCAATGGCAAAACTCATATCTAAGCACATAGGTATGAAAAACATCTAGGACACCATGGAAGGTCTTTGATTAAAGTCTGTAATGTTATTTCTCAAAAATAATTACCATCTATGTCATTAAGACAATTAAATTTTTATAAATAAATATGCATCTGAAGAGTTCCTATTTGGTCAATTCCAAGAAAAAAGCATTTATCTTAATAGTTTCAAATTCCACTCCCATTAGAGAAGCTCACCAAAAAAATTATCATAATGCTTTATATTTTATTACATTTTATGTATTTGAAATACTTTCTCCTTCATAATTTCCTAAACTCCTTATAACAAGTCAATTTAGTAGGCACTTCCTAATTTGCTTACTATAATTACTGTTTGTACTTTTGCCTATGGCCTCCTTATTCCTGCATATTTTTCACTGGAAACTTTCTGAGGGGTACGGAGAAAGTATTTTTAAGTAGCTTTTGATAACTAGAAGTCCCATGACAGAGGAAGAATTTGGATTTCTAAACCTAGCTTAACAAATCCATATTATGCCAAGAATGAGTGGCAGGGAGCCACTGTATAATTTACAAGAAAATTTGCAGAAGGCTTCCTGTTTGAGTCTCTGGGCATAATTAAATAATAGCCTCATGCTGATTTGGCTAGTTTCCATCCAAAGCCTTAGAGCTGCTCTGTCCACATTTAGATGTGCTTACAGTGTCTGGCTGGTCATAGCAGGTGCTAATACTGGTTCATAAAACAACTGCTAGATTTGGGATTTGTTAGAATGTCAAAGGACTTTCTGCTGAAATCTGAAAGATAGAAAGCTGGGAAAAAAGCAAGGGAGGAAAAAGGAAGGAACAGAGGGATGGAAAAATAAAATTTTATAAGGTAAGAAGAAAGAAAGACAAGGAAAAATAAAAGGAAGAAGGAAAAACATCAGGTAGAAAGAAAAGTAACCAGGTATGTTGGCTCAGCCCTGCAACCCTAGCACTTGGGGAGGCCGAAGTGAGTGGACCACTTGAGCCCAGAAGTCCAAGATCAGTCGGGATAACACAGTGAGACTCTGTCTTTACTAAAAAGAAAAATAGCCTGGAGTGGTGGTGTACACCTGTAGTCCTAGTTACTCGAGTGGCTGAGGCAGGGGATGGCTTGAACCTAGGTGTTTGAGGCTGCAGTGAGCTATGATCATATGGCTACACTCCAGCCTGGGCAACAGACGTGGAACTTGCCTTAAACAAAAGAAAAAGAAGAAAAGAAAGCAATTGAAAGAGAACAGAAAGGAGACAAAAGTTGGAAAGATAGAAGGAAAGAAGTAAAGGAGCAAAATAAACATAAAGATAGATAAGTGGAAAGAAAGAAGAGAGAAGGAAAAAGAGAAAGGAGTTCAAAAAAATCAAGAAATCTGGGTTAAAATTTTCAATTAATACTGAGTAGGTATGTATACAATACCTCTGTATATGTGTATGTGCACACATATATATGTACCTGCACATTTGTATGTGTGGGTGTATATTCATGTGTGTTTGTGTGTGTGACTCCTACTGTCCTACATATTTTAACATACTAGTTCGATCCCTCTGTACAGAGCCACTCACCTCCCCTTGCCAGGCTGCTGTGCTGCCGTGATGCCTTTCTGGCATGGTCCCCCTCCACCAGGCTGCCTTCCACCCTGTTCCAGCATCCTCATCCCACAGGCTCTAGCTGCCATCAGATGGTGCCACCTTCTCAACTGCATCTGACATTCTGACATGAGCACTGGCACCTCTGGATGGCATTTCTGCCCCTCTAGAGCCTGCCTTCCGGGTTCTCAGTGTTAAGGAAGAACGGGTGTTCATCTATTATTTATGCCAAGGTGTGCTTTGAAACATAAATTAGATCACATCACTCCTCTGCTTAAAACCTTACAATATCTCCCAAGCACACGTAAAATAAAACCTTACTCTTTCCTGTGTTCTATGTGGCTCACATGATAAGGAGTTTGTCTACCTCTTTGACTCCATTTTATGCACCCTTTTCTCTGACTTTGTAAGTTCCAGGATACTGGCTTTTCTTGTGAGTTTTATGTCAGAGCTATTGCATTAGCTGCTTACCCATGAGACTGTAAGATTCATGTCTGTTTTTCTTGTGTGGTATCTCCAGTGCCTAGAAGGTTTCCTGGATCTTAGTAGATGCTCAATGAATGTTTGTTGAATGAATAAATAAATATGCTGAGGAAATATTTTTCTCATCTTTAGATCAGAGACCCAAAGACATTTCACAATTCACAGTGCCCATAAAACACACAGGTAGCAATCAGCAGATCTGGGGGGGCTAGAAGCCAGAACCACCATTGGTCCTGACACTTACTCTGGCTTCCTTCAGAGATTAGCTGGTGCTATCTCATCTCAAACCCACATCACATTTTTCTTACTTTATTTTTTCTTTTGGGGAAGTAGTCGTTTTGACAGTTACATACAATGAAGCCATTGCCAGTGTTTGGAAAATTTGAATAGGAGACTGTATTCTGTGTTCACACTAGGGCAAATTCATCAGGATGCACTTTGGTGCCAGAGGCATGCTGTCATCTGTGGACATTGATATCTGTAAGTAGTCATTGCACTGTCTGATTACTTTTTTCTTTTCTTCCCTCCCTCCCTCCCTCCCGCCCTTTCTCCTCTCTTTCTTTCAAGGGTCTCACTGTTGTTCAGGCTGGAGTGCAGTGGCATGATCATGGCTCACTGCAGCCTCAAACTCCTGGGCTCAAGCAATCCTCTACCTCAGCCTCTCAAGTAGCTGGGGCTACAGGCATGTGCCACCATACCCAGCTAATGTTTTAAATTTTTCTTTGTAGAAATGGGGTCTATGTTGTACATGCTGGTTTCAAATCCCGGGCCTCAAGTGATCCTCCTGCCTTGGCCTCCCAAAATGCTGGGATTACAGTTGTGAGCCACTGCACTCAGCTTGATTACTTTTCTTCTGTGTTTTGCAAGAACACCTAAGTATGAATCTTTATTCATTTCTCATCATCCAGATTTGCTTGAAAAGTCCAGGGTGATTTTCCAGCAGCCTGGAGAGAGGAACTATCACATATTCTATCAAATTCTATCTGGACAAAAAGAGCTCTGTGGTAAGTATAAGATTCTGGAGCTTAGAGTTATTCCAAAACCAGGGAAAGAAATCATATTTGGGGAATGAAGATGTGTTGTTCAGTAAGTTTCTTAGCCTCTTTAGACCTCAGAATATCCATCCTTAAAACTTAGGGAATTGAGCCAATTATAGAACTAGTGTTCTGTAATTTTACATGAACAGACAGTAAATGGTAACACTCATTTTTACATTTGGTAGCAAAAGGAAGAAGAGTGTTTGAAAGTGGGCATGATGCCCAGCAAAGGTGAGTGAGTCTGTGTATATGCATGTGTGTAAAAGCATTAATTGAAGGCGTCCATTAGAGCTACAGGGGTGGTATAGACAAGAGGCCAGGGGAGGGAGCTGGCATCATAGTGTGTGGTGGTCAATGCGAGTTTTCTCTCTTTTTTTTTTTTTAAATGGAGATGGAGTTTCACTCTGTTGGCCAGGCTGGTCTCGAACTCCTGGCCTCAAGAAATCCTCCCACCTTGTAATCCCAAAGTGCTGGGATTACAGGTGTGAACCACCGTGTCTGGATTGGGGAGTTTTATGAATAAGGGGAATTTAGGGTGGGATATGAAGAATGGGAAGGGGATTCAGTCAGACAAAGTGAAGAGTGGAGCCTACTGGTAGGAGGAAGAGTGTACACAACGTCAGGAAAGGGAAAGCAGGAGCAGGGAACAGAGAGCAGCTCGACTGGCGGAAATGGTTTGCATAGAGGAATATGGAGACTGTATTCTGATGGTATCTGGACTCGGGGTTGGCAGAGGTAGTGTGTCAGTGTGTTGTGGGGGTGAGGCAATAGAAGGTCATGATTTACTGAGGGCAGGGTTTGGGATGATGAAGCTGGTGTGATGGGCAAGATGGTGTGGAGCAGAGGTTTGGATGGAAGGGATTGCAAATGTCCCAGGATGAGATGGCAAGTCAGCGATCTAAGATAGTGTCTGGGAATGGAAGGGTCGGGGGAAGGGATAGACGCATGGAAGAATAGACAGGTCTTGGTAGTGACTGAATATAGGAATGAGGAAGAGCGATGAGTCGAAAGTATCCACAAGTTTTGGAATTTGATTAAGAGGATGGTAGTGCCATAAACAGAAAATGAAAAAAGTAGTCGTAGGATAAGGGCTACATTTCATATATTTATTCAACAAATATTTATTATGGAGCTGCTATGTGTACACCAGGCATTGCTTTTTAATCATGGGCAGTACAGTGGTGAACAAGATAGACCTCTGCCCTTGTGAGATTACAGTCTAGTATGGAAGACAGGCAACAAACAAATAAAGAATATATGATCTAGGCTGGACATGGTGGCTCATGCCTGTAATCCCAGGCATGGACTGAGGCAGGTAGATTGCTTGAGGTCAGGAGTTTGAGACCAGCTTGGCCAACATGGTAAAACCCAGTCTCTACTAAAACTATAAAACTTAGCCAGGCATGGCAGCAGGTGCTTGTAATCCTGGCTACTCAGGAGGCTGAGGCAGGAGAATCACTTGAACCCGGGAGGTGGAGGTTGCAGTGAGCTGAGAATGTACCACTGTACTCTAGCCTGGGCAACAGAGTGAGACTCTGTCTCAAAAAAGAAAGAAAATGTGACGTAATTTCTTTGTGGGTTATACGAAAGGTCTAT
This sequence comes from Sapajus apella, assembly GCF_009761245.1. Taxonomy (NCBI): domain Eukaryota; kingdom Metazoa; phylum Chordata; class Mammalia; order Primates; family Cebidae; genus Sapajus; species Sapajus apella. Next base: position 12,240,576 of record NW_022436980.1, read on the forward strand.
AAAGAAAAATAAAGTACAGTGAGGGGTTAGAAAGAAATGGAGTTTGGTAGGGTTGTGGATAGTTCTATTTTAGATGAAATTGTCAGGGAATTTCTCCTAAAAGACAGTATTTTTGCAGACACCTCAATGAGTAAGGGAGGAAGTAGGCAAAGATTTCCAGGAATAAAATTCCAGGAGGAGGGAACAGTGAGTGCAAATGTCCTGAGGCAGGAATGCATTTGATTTATTCTTGGAATAGCAAAATGGCCACTGTGGGTGGTAGAGTAGTGAGCACAATGAAGGGTAGAGTAGGCAGGGACCAGATAATGCAGCACATTGCAGACCATGGCAGAGAGTTTAAAGTGGCATAGGAAGCCACTGGAAATGGAGAAGGACACACTGATTAGATTTCCAAGGTATTGCATTTGAGGAAAGTCTTTGAAGATAACAATGCTACCACAGAAATGGATAAGATTACAGATCCAGGCTAGCAAACTGATGGGAACAATTCTTCCAGTCCATTATGCTTAGATTAAGTATGATATAAATTTAGCAGTGTTTTGACTACTTGGTCTTTAATGTACCCTTACCAAATGGGGAAAGCTCTGCAAACTAGACAATTATTTTTGCCATACATGTAATCGGTGTTACGTAAGCAGTGTGTATTCTTCCCACCTTCTCTCCACCTCAACCTGGAACGGGAATTTTTTTGATCTTCCATTGATTAGCCCTATCAAATCCAACACTCTTGGCATGTGTTTCTGCCTGGTATAGGGCAATTGACACATAGGATCTAATGTGGGTACCAGCAGAGACTGCAAGATAATTTTCAGAGCCTGTCTGTTTACTAATAGAAGCATCTGATGCCTTTGGTCTGCTATGGAAAATTCATGTTTATCCTGAATGCATTTATCTTCAATCTTTGGGGGTTGCTGAGATTGATTACTGTGCAAAGCCTGACATCTGGTGGTCCAAATTGGGTATTGTCAGTCTACCTGTTTTAGCACCCATTGTTCTTTTGAGGGACATTTTAAAAGATGATCTGGAACTCTTACCATCCATGTTTGCCAAAGAAGAGCTTCGGAGTATCTTGAGGCTTAATACAAGAGGGCATATCTTAGCAATACGAGGATGATGTCCAAATATCCTGAAATATGAGGATTTGTCCGTATGATAAAAGAATTGGGTATGGAAATCACAGCAGAGAGGTTGGCCACGCTCTGAAGGAACCAAGGAACGAGGTGACATGTTGCCTCAGAGCCAGCCCCTACTTGACCTCTACATGGCCATGAGCACCGCATTACACCTTTGCTCTCTATTACATCTGACCCTTGTTCCAGGCATAACTAAGACTCACTTCTTCAGTTCTTTTGGACAGGGCTCTTTCAAAATCCTTAGTTGTCACTGCCATCTATATAGCCTGGTCCTACATATATCTTCCCTTTTCTCCTCTTTTTTTTTTTTTTTTTTAATAAGACGGGGTTTCACCATGTTGGTCAGGCTGGTCTTGAACTCCCGGCCTCAGGTGATCCGCCCGCCTTGGCCTCCAAAGTGCTTGGATTACAGGCGTGAGCCACCACACCACGACTTTTTTTTTTTTTTTTTTTTTAACTTTTTCTTTTTATTTATATTATACCTATTCTTGCTATTCAACTAGTGTATAAATTCCAGGAGTGATGGTAAGTGACACAGAGGTCCTTCTGTCTTGGAATCCTTGATATTTGTCCTCATACCCTGAGTGTTCACTTCATAAAGTGTGCAACAATCATGCATCATCAAGAGAGAATCTACTGAATGAATGGGAAAAATATTTGCAAACTGTACATCCGATAAGGGGTTAATATCTAAAATATATAAAGAACTCAACTCAATTATAGCAAGAAAAAAACCAGATTAAAAAATGGATAAAGGACCTGACTGACATCTCTCAAAAGAAGACATGCAAATGGCTCACAGGACTCAACATCAATAATCATCAGGGAAACGCAAAACAAAAACCACAATGAGATATCGTCTTACATCTGCTAGAATGGCTACTATCAGAAGTCAAGAGATAACAAATGTTGGCAAGGGTGTGAGGAAAAGGGAGCCCTTGTTCACCATTGAGCCAACTGTAAATTATTAAAGCCATTATGAAAAATGGTATGAAGGTTCCTCAGAAATTACAAATAGAGCTACCGTATGATCCAGTCATCTCACTACGGGGAATACAGCCAAAAAAATGAACTCAGTATCCTGAAGAGACATCTGTACTTCCATGTTCACTGCAGCATTATTCACATTTGCCAATATAGGGAAACAACCTATGTGTCCATGAAGGATGAATGGATAAAGTAAATATGGTATATATACACAATAGAATACTATGATGCCTTAAAAGAAAAAAAAAAAAAAGGAAATCTTGGCTGGGTATGGTAGCTCATGACCATAATCCCACCATTTAGGGAGGACCAGGAGGGAGGATTACTTTGAGCCCAGGAGTTCAAGATCAGCCTGGGCAACATGGCAAGACCCCATTTCTTTCTTTCTTTCTTCTTTCTTTTCTTTTCTTTTCTTTTCTTTTCTTTTCTTTTCTTTTCTTTTCTTT
>NW_022436980.1:12243541-12277449 GCF_009761245.1 Sapajus apella
TCCCTTCCTTCCTTCCTTCCTTCCTTCCTTCCTTCCTTCCTTCCTTCCTTCCTTCTTTTTTCTTTTCTTAAGATGGGGCTTCACCATGATGGCCAGGCTGGTCTTGAACTCCTGACCTCAGGTGATCCACCCACCTTGGCCTCCCAAAGTGCTGGGATTACAGGCGTCAGCTGCCGTGCCCGGCCAAGACCCCGTTTCTCCAAAAAATTGAAAAATGAGTTGAGCATGGTGGTATGCACCTGTAGTCTCAGCTACTAGGGAGGCTAAGGTGGGAGGATCACTTGAGCCTGGGAAATTGAGGCTTCAGTGAGCTGTGATCATGCCACTGCACATCAGCCTGGGTGACAGAGTAAGACCCCGTCTCAGAAAAACAACAGAAGAAGACAGAAAGAAAGAAAGAGAAAAAAAGAAACGAAAAGAAAGGAGGGAAAGAAAATCTTGTTACTTTTGTCCAGTATGGCAACATGGGTGGACCTGAAGGTCGTTAGGCTAAGTGAAATAAGGCAGGGACAGAAGGACAAATACTACACGATCTCACTCATGTAGAATCTAAAAAAGCTGAATAAATTCAGAAGAGCTATTGTACAACATAGTGATTATGGTTAATAACAATATATTATATACTTGAAGTGGCTAACAGAGTAGCTTTTAAATATTCTCACCCCCCCAAAAAAAGTATGTGAAGTGATGGATACATTACTTAGCTGGAATGAGCCGTTCCACAATGTATACATATATCAAAAGATCATGCTGTACACCATAAATATATACAATTTTAAATTGTCAATTTAAAAAATAAAAATGATTTTAAAAACAAGTACTTTAAAAATTTTTAAAGGATATTTTAATTGAAATACATATATTCACCTTCTGCTTGATTTAAGTTAGGCTACTTTCTATTTTTAAAGTTTTATAAAACAAATTTATTGAAGTACTAATCACCTAAACAAAGTACACTGCACATGTTTTAAGTATGTAACAGATAAATGTTAACATATATATGCATGTGTATGAAACCATCACCACAATCAAGATAATGCATGTATACTTTCTTTTTTTTTTTTTTTTTTTTTTTTTTGAGACGGAGTTTCACTCACGTTACCCAGGCTGGAGTGCAATGGCGCGATCTCGGCTCACCGCAACCTCCGCCTCCTGGGTTCAGGCAATTCTCCTGCCTCAGCCTCCTGAGTAGCTGGGATTACAGGCACGCACCACCATGCCCAGCTAATTTTTTGTATTTTTTTTTTTTAGTAGAGATGGGGTTTCACCATGTTGACCAGGATGGTCTCGATCTCTTGACCTCGTGATCCACCCGCCTCGGCCTCCCAAAGTGCTGGGATTACAGGCTTGAGCCACAGCGCCCGGCGCATGTATACTTTCAAAAGTGTCCGTGAATCTTTTATAATACCTCCACCCTGCCCCTTCTCACTCGTTGGAGCCCTCCTCTGCCAGCCTCATTCTCTAAGCAACCACTAATATGCTTCCTGTCACCATATATTAGTTTGCATTTCCTAGAATGTTTAAAGACAAAATCATAAAGTACATATTCTTCTTGTCAGACTTATTTCACCCAGCATAATTATTTTAAAATTCTTCCATTTCCAGCATGTATTCATAGTTCATTCCTTCGTTTGCTGAATAACAATCCACTGTATGGATATACAACAGTTTGTTAACCCATTCAACTGCAGATGGACATTTGACTTGTTTTCTGACAAAGTTACTATGAACATTTATGTAGCCCAATTTCTTCATTTCTGAAATATGGGGTTCAAGATAACCAATTTTCACTTCATTGAGCAATAAATAGAAAAATAAGATCAGCTCAAAAAAACTTCATGGAGAGCAAGTGTTGAGCAGTGAGAGGTTAATGTGATTCTGCCAAGTCAGTTGATGATGTGCGGCTGACAGCCTGCCTCTGCTTCAGCCTGCATTATGTTTCCTGACTAAGTGAATCATGTCAGGACTCTTAGACATATCAGGGTGCCGCACTGAACACAGCAGCTGATTTATGGATCCCTTGAAAGACAGACTCAGCTCCCTAATAGCGAGGATGTGATGTGACAGGGTTGCCCTGCTAATGATCCCTGAGTGCTGACCCCAGCGTCTGGCTGCTTCCTAGCTTTTGAAGCTCAGGTCTGTTCTACTTGTAATTTTACAAAATACTTTTGTCCTCCAGCCCTTAGTCATAAATCTAGGCCAAATTCCTGTTTTCAAAGTTTTGTCAACACACATTATCTGGTTTTGTTTTTATTTTTTTGCACCCATTGAAACTGCTGCAATTGAATCTGCTTTTGGATTTTGCCAGTCTGTCGTCTCTTGGGAGGCATTAATACATGACTGACAAGTTAATAGAGGGCAAACATTGACTGTAGACGTTTGGGTCTAAAATATGGATTTTATTTTGGTTTGTTTACAAGTAGGATATAACCTGTAAGAGTAAACTGTGAATATTGCTCAATTATTTTCTAAGGCCTTGCGGATTTCTTTAAGTTGCTTAATGAATGGTTTTCCCGCTATAGACATGCTCCTGGTGTCTGCAGATCCCTCAGACTTTCACTTTTGCTCCTGTGGAGTAGTTGCCGTGGAGAGCTTGGATGATGCTGAAGAATTGCTGGCCACAGAAGTAAGGCTTGTTAATTGTCAAAGCAAAATCTGGTAATGGCAATGAGAAATGAAAGACAGCATTTTACAGTTCTGTTCTTCCGGGATCCGGAGAAATGGCCTTGCTTCTGCTAGGGGTGTAGGGCTCCTTTTGTCCAAAGTTTGCTTACTTATGAGAAAACTCCACATTGCCACTATAGTAACTTGGAAGTTATAAAAAAGTAGAAAGATATTTCAACTCAATGGCAAACATCTCTTTCATTTTATGTATCTCTTTATAGTCTTTATTCTGTTTGTATCTATTTGCAGCTGCTTTTGTATGGTCATGTTAGTGTTTTTGTTTTCTTACCAAAGACTGCAATTATGCTGCATATACATTTGGCATATAGAATTTGCTGTCTCAGTTTAATCGTTTAAGCATTTCAAGTATCATTAGGAACTCTTTGTAAACATTTAAGTGGAAACTCAGGACTCCATCGGTCCTGTTGTTTATTGAGCTATTCTCCTAGTGTCAGATTCAAGTTTTTTGGTTTGTTTGTTTTTTCACCCCCAACTGAGGTGAATATCTTTGTAGCTAAACACTTTTTCTGGATACTAGATTCCCCTTACGCTAAATTCCTAGATGTGAAAATACTAAGGATTATGAATTTTTTATAGTCTCTTGGTACACATTCTAAATTAACCACAGAAAGATTGTACCAACTTTTTCCCTCCTGGAGAGTATGCGAATGCACATCTTGTGCGGCGGATTCTTAGGCTGCAGTTTTATGGGAAGGTGGCTTTTCTTAAGCATTTCCTTTCACCAGTCTTTGAAATGTGTCTGCTCTGGAATAAAGTCAGGAGAACATGTGGGAGGACCACAGAAATAAGCAACCCAGCAGATATGGTGCTTTCTGCCATAACCACGAAACGCAAAATAACTGACCTCATATAGCCAGTAAGTGATCTGTTGCGGGAAGGAACAAGAGAGGGGCAGGGCATTGAAGGAAAGTTATAAAACTACTGGGAACTAACAAGCCTAGTCTTGTGCCTTCCTAATTCTCTTTTAAAGGAATGAGCAGACTGTGGGTGACCAAGTGCCAACAGGGCTGATTTGCATTGCTTTCAACAAAGCTGTCTGTCTCATTCCCTTCAGCCCACAGCCTGAGGTGTAACACAGTGGGGGTGAGGTGCACACTGCAGCCATTAGGCAAATGAAGACAGGGCCATCTGTTTGTCTTTTTACAGCAAGCCATGGACATCTTGGGTTTTCTTCCTGATGAGAAGTATGGATGCTATAAACTCACTGGGGCCATCATGCACTTTGGAAACATGAAATTTAAACAGAAACCTGGAGAAGAGCAACTGGAAGCAGATGGCACAGAAAGTAAGAATTACTTTGAAGACATGGCATATACTTCAAATCCCTGGCCCCAGGCCTGCTCCCCTTTTCCTTGCGGTTAACCTCACCTCTTACTTGAAATTAGTCAATAGTGTCTCCCTTGATTGCTATTCTTCAAAAATGGTTCTGTCAACTACTTCTATCACAGAATAAGAAGCACTCCTCGATAATTATTGATGATAGAGTCAGTTTGCTAAACTTGGGTGAAAGATAATTGATTAAGACATAGTCTGTCATTAGCACATAGATTATTGAGAAAAATGAGAGAAAGGAGCAAACTATGGCTGGACATTGTGGCTCATATTTGTAATCCCAGCACTTTGGGAGGCCGAGGCAGATGGATCACTTGAGGCCAGGAGTTCAAGACCAGCCTGGCCAATATAGCAAAACCCTGTCTCTACTAAAAATACAAAAAATTAGCCAGGTGTGGTGGTGCACACCTATAATCCCATCTACTCAGGAGGCTGGGCTGTGAGAATCACTGGAACCAGGGAGGCGAGCGTTGCAGTGAGCCTAGATCGCATCACTGCACTCCAGCCTTGGTGACAGAGTGAGATTCAATCTCTAAAAAAATAAATAAAAATTAAAAAAATAAGCAAATTATGATAAAACGTATTAAGTTACATAACGGAAATGTGAACTAAGGCCCTTGGAATTTCAGCAGTAAGTAACTAACTCACAGGGGTGAGATCAGGAGGCTTTATTTCCCCTTGTTTTTCCTTCACATGTAACAAATCTATATTGTTACCTGCTTACCGGAAAGATTTGAGGCACCTTTCAATGAATGATCTGTCTAGAATGACCATTAAAAGAAATCCCCATAATTATGAAAAGAAGAAAGCAATTATTACATTTAATATTAAAATTCCTTACAACTGAAGCAAAAAGAAAACACATTCATTCAATTCTTTCAACAAATAATTTTAATTTTATATTTTAATGTGTCAAATATACATAACATACAATATACAATTTTGCCATGTTTCTGTGTACAGCTCAGTGACATGAAGAACATTCACATTGTTGTGTAATTAGCAATGTTATCCATTGCCATAACTTTTTCATCATGTCAGCCTGAATAAGCTGTGTACTCCTTAAACCAGAACTCCCCATTATCCCTTTCCTGTGCTCCTGGTAACCACTATTTTACTTTCTGACGCTAGGCACCTTATGTAAGTATAATCATATAATATTTGACTTTTTGTAACTGGCTTATTTGACTTAGCAGAAGGTCTTCAAGGTTCATCAATGCTGTATCAGAATTTCATTCCTTTTTAAGGCTAAATAATATTCCAGTGTATGCATATAACATGCTTATATTTTCATCAATCTATGGACACTTGATTGATTCTACTCTTTGGCTATTGTGAGTAATGGTGCTATGAATGTTGGTAAATTAATATCTGTTTGAGTCTCTGCTTTCAATTCATTTGGGTATATACCTAGAAGTGGAATTGCTAGAATGAATGGTAATTCTATTTTTTAGGAACCATCATATTGTTCCACAGTGGCTGTACCTCTTTATATTTTCACCAGCAATACACAAAGTTTCCAATGTCTTCATATCTATGACAACATTTGTTGTTTTCCGTTTCGTTTTTTTTTATTATTATTATCCATTAAGTTCTAGGGTACATGGGCAGATCATGCAGGTTCGTTACATAGGTAAACACATGCCATGGTGGTTTGCTTCATCCATCACCTTGTCATCTACATTAGGTATTTCTCCTAATGCTATCTCCCCCTGGCCTCCCACCCCTCTGTTTTCCCTCTCCTAGCCCCCACTCCCCAACAGACCCCAGTGTATGATGGTCCTCTTCCTGTGTCCATGTGTTCTCATTGTTCAACACCCACTTATGGATGAGAATATGTGGTGTTTGGTTTTCTGTTCTTGTGTCAGTTGGCTGAGAATGATGGTTTCCAGCTTCATCCATGTCCCTGCAAAGGACATGAACGCATCCTTTTTTATGGCTGCATAGTATTCCATGGTGTGTATGTGCCACGTTTTCTTTATCCAGTCTATCATTGATTGTCATTTGGTTCCAAGTCTTTGCTATTTTTAAAAATTTATTTATTATACTTTAAGTTCTGGGGTACATGTGCAGATCGTGCAGGTTTGTTACATAGGTATATACGTGCCATGGTGGTGGTTTGCTGCATCCATCGCCCCGTCATCTACATTAGTATTTCTCCTAATGCTATCCCTCCCCAATCCCCCCACCCCATGCTATTCCTCCCCTAGTCTCCCACCCCCCAGACCCCAGTGTGTGTTGTTCCCCTCCCTGTGTCTGTGTGTTCTCATTGTTCAACACCCACTTATGAGTGAGAACATGTGGTGTTTGGTTTTCTGTTCTTGTGTCAGTTTGCTGAGAATGATGGTTTCCAGTTTCACCTATGTCCCTGCAAATAACATGAACTCATTCTTTTTTATGGCTGCATAGTATTCCATGGTGCATATGTGCCACATTTTCTTTATCCAGTCTATCATTGATGGGCATTTGGGTTGGTTCCAAGCTATTGTGAACAGCGCTGCAATAAACATACGTGTGCATATGTCTTTATAATATAACGATTTATAATCCTTTAGGTATATACCCAGTAATGGGATTTCTGGGTCAGGTGGTATTTCTATTTCTAGATCCTTGAGGAGTCACCACAATGTCTTCCACAATGGTTGAACTAATTTACACTCCTACCAATGGTGTAAAAGTGTTCCTATTTCTCCACATCCTCTCCAGCATCTGTTGTCTCCTGATTTTTTAATGATCACTTTCTAACTGGTGTGAGATGGTATCTCAATGTGGTTTTGATATGCATTTCTCTAATGACCAGTGTTGATGAGCCTTTTTTCATATGTTTGTTGGCTGCATAAATGTCTTCTTTTGTGAAGTGTCTGTTTATATCCTTCATCCAATTTTTGATGGAGTTGTTTGTTTTTTTCTTGTATATTTGTTTAAGTTCCTTGTAAATTCTGGATATTAGCCCTTTGTCAGATGAGTAGATTGCAAAAAATTTTCCCTGTGTGTTGGTTTCCAGTTCTCTCTAATGGTGGTTTCTTTTGCAGTGCAGAAGTTCTTTAATTAGATCCCATTTGTCAATTTTGGCTTTCATTGCCATTACTTTTGGTGTTTTAGTCATGAAATCTTTGCCCACGCTTATGTCCCAAATGGTATTGCCTAGGTTTCTTCTAGCGTTTTTATAGTGTTAGATCTTACATTTAAATCTTTCATCAATCTTGAATTAATTTTTGTATAATGTGTAAGGAAGGGATCCAGTTTCAGCTTTCTGCTTATGGCTAGCCAGTTTTCCCAACACCATTTGTTAAATAGGGAATCCTTTTCCCATTGCTTGTTTTTGTCAGGTTTGTCAAAGATCAGATGGTTGTAGATGTGTGGCATTATTTATGAGGCCTCTGTTCTGTTCCAGTGGTCTATATATCTCTGTTTTGGTACCAGTACCGTGCTGTTTTGATTATGGTAGCTTTGTAGTATATCATAGTTTGAAGTAAGGTAGTGTGATGCCACCAGTTTTTTTTTTTTTTTTTTTTGCTTTGTATTGTCTTTGCTGTGCTGCCTGTTTTTTGGTTCCATATGAAATTTAAGGTGTATTTTTTCCAGTTCTGTGAAGAAAGTCAATAGTAGCTTGATGGGGATAGCATTGATTACTTTGGGCAGTATGGCCATTTTCAAGATACTGATTCTTCCTAACCATGAGCATGGAATATTTTTCTGTTTGTGTCCTCTCTTATTTCCTTGAGCAGTGGTTTGTAGTTCTCCTTGAAGAGGTCCTCCACATCCCTTGTTAGTTGTATTCCTAGGTATTTTATTCTATTTGTAGCAATTGTGAGTGGGAGTTCACTCATGATTTGGCTCTCTGTTTGTCTGTTATTGGTATATAGGAATACTTGTGATTTTTGCAGATTGATTTTGTATTCTGAGACTTTGCTGAAGTTGCTTATTAGCTTAAGGAGATTTTGGGCTGAGACAATGGGGTCTTCTAAATATACAATCATATCATCTGCAAATAGAGACAATTTGACTTCCTCTTTTCCTAATTGAATACCCTTTATTTCTTTTTCTTGCCTGATTTCCCTGGCCAGAACTTCCAATACCATGTTGAATAGGAATGGTGAGAGAGGGTATTCTTGTCTTGTGCTGATTTTCAAAGGCAGTGCTTCCAGTTTTTGCTCATTTAGTGTGGTATTTGTTGTGGGTTTGTCATAAATAGCTCTTATTATTTTGAGATATGTTCCATTGATACCTAGCTTATTGAGAGATTTTAGCATAAAGAGCTGCTGAATTTTTTCGAAGACCTCCTCTGTATTGAGATAATCATTTGGTTTTTGTCATTGGTTCTGTTTATGTGATGTATTATATTTATTGATTGCGTATGTTGAACCAGCCTTGCATTCCAGGGATGAAGCCAACTTGATTGTGATTGATAAGCTTTTTGATATGCTGTTGAATTCAGTTTGCCAGTATTTTATTGAGGATTTTCATATTGATGTTCATCATGGATATTGGCCTGAAATTTTCTTTTTTTGTTGCATCTCTGCCAGGTTTTGGTATCAGGATGTTTTTGGTCTCATAAAATGAGTTAGGGAGGATTCCCTCTTTTTCTATTGTTTGGAATAGTTTCAAATGGTACCAGCTCCTCTTTGTACCTCTGGTAGAATTCGGCTGTGACCCATCTGGTTCTGGACTTGTTTTGGTTGGTAGGCTATTAATTGCTGCCTCAATTTCAGACCTTGTTATTGGTATACTCAGGGATTTGACTTCTTCCTGGTTTACTCTTTGGAGGGTGTAAGTGTCCAGAAATTTATCTATTTCTTCTAGATTATCTGGTTTATTTGCATAGAGGTGTTTATACTATTCTCTGATGGTAGTTTGTATTTCTGTGGGATAGCTGGTGATATCCGCTTCCTCATTTTTTATTGCATGTATTTGATTCTTCTCTCTTTTCTTCTTTATTAGTCTGGCTAGCAGTGTATCTATTTTGTTGATCTTTTAAAAAAACCAGCTCCTGAATTCATTGATTTTTTGAAGGGTTTTTTTGTGTCTCTGTTTCCTTCAGTTCTGCTTTGATCTTAGGTATTTCTTGTCTTCTGCTACCTTTTGAATTTGTTTGTTCTTGCTCCTCTAGTTCTTTTAATCGTGACATTAGGATGTCAATTTTAGATCTTTCCTCCTTTCTCTTGTGGGCATTTGGTGCTATAAATTTCTGTCTACTCACTGCTTTAAATGTGTCCCAGATATTCTGGTACATTGTGTTTTCATTCTCATTAGTTTTGAAAAAATCTTTATTTCTGCCTTCATTTCATTATTTGTTCAGTAGTCACTCAGGAGCGGGTTGTTCAGTTTCCATGTAGTTGTGCAGTTTTGAGTGAGTTTCTTAATCCTGAGTTCTAATTTGATCACACTGTGGTCTGAGAGACTATTTGTTATGATTTCCATTCTTTTGCATTCGCTGAGGAGTGTTTTACTTCTAATTATGTGGTCAATTTTAGAATAAGTGCAATGTGGTGCTGAGAAGAACATATATTCTGTGGAGTTGGGGTGGAGAGTTCTATAGATGACTATTAAGTCCACTTGGTCCAGATCTGAGTTCAAGTCCTGGATATCCTGTTAATTTTTTGTCTCATTGATCTGTCTAATAGTGACAGTGCGGTGTTACAGTTTCCCACTATTATTGTGTGGGAGCCTAAGTCTCTTTATAGATCTTGAAGAACTTGCTTTATGTATCTGGGTGCTCCTGTATTGGGTGCATATATATTTAGGATAGTTAGCTCTTCTTGTTGCATAGATCCCTTTACCATTATATAATGCCCTTCTTTGTCTCTTTTGATCTTTGTTGGTTTAAAGTCTCTTTTATTAGAGGCTATGATTGCAACCCCTGCTTTTTTTTTTGCTTTCCATTTGCTTGGCAAATATTCCTCCATCCCTTTATTTTGAGCCTATGTGTGTCTTTGAACATGGCATGGGTCTCCTGAATACAGCACACCAATGGGTCTTGACTCTATCCAATTTCCCAGTCTGGGTCTTTTAAATTGGGACATTTAGCCTATTTATCTTTAAAGTTAATATTGTAATGTGTGAACTTTATCCTGACATTATGATACTAGCTGGTTGTTTTGCCCATTTGTTGATGCAGTTTCTTCATAGCATTGATGGTCTTTACAATTTGGTATGTTTTTGGAGTGCTGGTACTGGTTGTTCCTTTCCATGCTTAGTGCTTCCTTCAGGAGCTCTTGTAAGGCAGGCCTGGTGGTGACAAAAATCTCTCAGCAGTTGCTTGTCCATAGAAGATCTTATTTCTCCTTCACTTATGAAGCTTAGTTTGGCTGTATATGAAATTCTGGTGTAAAAATTATTTTCTTTAAGGATATTGAATATCAGCCCCCACTCTCTTCTGGCTTGTAGGGTTTCTGCTGAGAGATCCGCTGTAAATCTGATGGGCTTCCCTTTGTGGGTAGCCTGACCTTTCTCTCTGGCTGCCCTTAGCGTTTTTTCCTTTGTTTCAACCCTGGTGAATCTGATGATTATGTGTCTTGGGGTTGCTCTTCTTGAGGAGTATCTTTGTGGTATTCTCTGTATTTCCTGAATTTGAATGTTGGCCTGTCTTGCTAGGTTGAGGAAGTTCTCCTGGATAATGTTCTGAAGAGTGTTTTCCAACTTGGTTTTATTCTCCCTGTCACTTTCAGGTACACTGATGAAAGGTGGATTTGTTTTTTCACATAATCCCATATTTCTTGGAGGTTTTGTTCATTTCTTTTCACTCTTTTTTCTCTTATCTTATCTTCTCACTTTATTTTATTGATCTGATCTTCAATCTCTGATATTCTTTCTTCCACTTGATCATTTCGGCTATTGAAACTTGTATATGGTTCACAAAGTTCTCGTGCTGTGTTTTTCAGCTCCATCAGGTCATTTATGTTCTTCTCTATGCTGGTTATTTTAGTTAGCATTTTGTTTAACCTTTTTTCAAGGTTCTTAGTTTCCTTGCACTGGGTTAGAACATGCTCCTTTAGCTCAGGGAAGTCTGTTATTACCCACCTTCTGAAGCCTGCTTCTGTCAATTTGTCAAACTCATTCTCCATCCAGTTTTGTTCTTTTGCTGGTGAGGAGTTGTGATTCCTTGGAGGAGAAGATGTGTTCTGGTTTTTGGAATTTTCAGCCTTTTTGTGCTGGCTTCTTTCCATCTTTGTGGATTTATCTACCCTTGGTCTTTGAAGTTGTTGGCTTTTGGATGGGGTCTCTGAGTGGACGTCCTTTGTTAATGTTGAAACTATTTCCTTCTATTTGTTAGTTTTCCTTCTAACAGTCAGGCCCCTCTGCTGCAGGTCTGCTGGAGTTTGCTAGAGGTCCACTCCAGATCCTGCTTGCCTAGGAATCACCAGCAGGGGCTGCAGAACAGCAAAGATTGCTGCCTGTTCCTTCCTCTGGTAGCTTCATCCCAGAAGGGTACCTGCCAGATGCCCGCCAGAGCTTTCCTGTATGAGGTGTCTGTTGGCCTCTGCTGGGAGGTATCTCCCAGTTAGGATACATGGGGGTCAGGGAGCCACTTGAGGAGGCAGTCTGTTCCTTATCAGAGCTTCAGTGCTGTGCTGGGAAATTTGCTGCTCTCTTCAGAGCTGCCAGGCAGGGATGTTTAAGTCTGCTGAAGCTGTACCCACAACTGCCCCTTGTCCCAGGTGCTCTGTCCCAGGAAGGTGGGGGCTTTATTTATAATTCCCTGACAGGCTGCTGCCTTTTTTCAGAGATGCCCTGCCCAGTGAAGAGGGAGTCTAGTGACACAGTCTGCCTGCAGAGGCCTTGTTGAGCTCCTGTGAGCTCCACCCAGTTGCTGTGTAAACTTCCCAGTGACTTTGTTTACACAGGTGAGATTAAAATCACCTAATCGAGTCTCAGCGATGGTGGATGCCTCTCCCTTCACCAAGCTCAAAAGTCCCAGTTTGAGCTCAGACTGCTGTGGGGGCTGTGAGAATTTCAAGCCAGTGGATCTTAGCTTGCTGGTCTTCGTGGGGGTGGGACCTGCTGAGCCAAATCACTTGGCTCCCTAGCTTCAGCCCCCTTTTTTAGGGGAATGAACAGTTCTGTCTCACTGGCATTCCAGGCGCCACTCAGTTGGAAATGCAGAGATCACCTACCTTCTGTGTCCCTCTCGCTGGGGGCTGCGCGCTGAGCTGTTTCTATTTGGCCATCTTACCAGCAATCCCCGAGATGTTTCTTGGTTTTGTTTTTTATAATGGCCATCTTTATGGGTATGAAGTAGTATCTCTTTGTGGTTTTAATTTGCATTTCCCTAATGGTTGGTGATGTTGAACATCTTTTTATGTGCTTATTGGCCATTTGTATATCTTTTGAGGAATGTGTATTTAAGTCCTTTGCCCATTTAAAAAAATGGGTTTTTTGTTTTTTAAATTGGGTTATTTGTTTTTTTGTTGCTTTATATATATATATATATATATGTATATATAATTTATTTATTTTTTTTGGAGACAGAGTCTTGCTCTGAGGCTTAGGCTGGAGTACAGGGGGCAATCTTGGGTCGCTGCAACCTCCACTTCCCAGGTTCAGTGATTCTTGTGCCTCAGCCTCGTAAGTAGCTGGGATTATAGGTGCACCACTATGCTGAGCTAATTTTTACATTTTTAGTAGAGATGGGGGTTCACCTATTGGCCAGGCTGGTCTCAAACTTCTGATCTTAAGTGATCCATCCACCTTGGCATCCCAAAGTTCTGGGATTACAGGCGTGAACCACCATGCCCGGCCTGTTGTGCAACAAATTATTTTTGAGACTATTCTGTGCCAGCGACTATTTTTGATGCTAGGGATACATCTGTGAGCAAGATATTGTCCCTGTCTTGACTAGTGTGGGAGTTAGACAATAAATACACAACTATATAACAAGTTCCATACAAAAAGAAAGTAAAGCAGAGTTAAAAAATAAAGATTAATAGGATACAGGAGTTGTTGTAGGTAGGATGGTCAGAAATTCCCTCAGAGAAGACACAGCACAGATGTGAATGAAGGGAGGGAATGTGAAATGAAGAACTTATAAACATCTTATATAGTAACATATTCATACATGCTTTTATGGCATCTATTTTTACTTTTGCCATCCTGTTTGCTTTATCCATGCTTTAAAATAAAGGATGATCTTAAAGAATTATTTTTATTACAAAAACAAGGCATACTTATTAAGAAATCAGAAAACACAGATGAGCAAATAAAATACGTAATCTCATTAGTTCTCCTTTTTTACTCTTTCTCACATTCTTTGATGGAGCTTCCACATCTTCCCTACTGCTAACTGCTCTAGGGCTGCTCTGGGCACAACTCTTGAATCTTTTCTCTTCCCTTTCTATACACATTTCTTTGGTGACCATCTCAAACTCAACATGAATACAACTGAACTCTTCATCCCACCCTGCCTTTACTACCAACTCTTTATTACTTGGTCTTCTTCATAAATGCCAACTCGTTTCTCCCAGTTGCCCTGACTCAAATCTCAGAATCATTCCGGACTCCTCTCTTTTTCGTTGTCTCTACCTTTCAAATACATCCAAAAGCTCACGACTTATCGCCATGGCCATGTCCACTGCCACCACCTAACCTGAGCCAACATTTCTACCAGGTTATTGCCACAGCCTCCTTCCTCATCTCCCTGCCTGCACCCTTGCTATGATGGGTAGATGGATAGCTCTGTGCCCAGAAGCTGGAGTCAGTCCTTTCACAGTGTCAGTCAGCCCTTGTCCTGCCATGTCCTGCCTCTGCTCTAAACTCAACAATGGCTCCCTTACTCCAAATAAAACCCCACATCCCTGTCACAGCTTCCATAACATTTACGATATTAGGTTGGTGCAAACGTAATTGCAGTTTTTGTCATTACTTTTAATGGCAGAAACCACAATTACGTTTGCACCAACTAATACTTCTCTCTCTCTCTCTAATCCCTACCGTTGGTAGTGAAATATACCGTTTTCTCTTCTCTGATTCCCCTCCATGGATATGTCCTGGCTCTTGGTTGTTTTTGGAACATGTAAGTCCTCCTCTTGCAGGACTGTTTTCATTGGCTCCTCCTTCTGCCTGGAACTTTTCGCCTGTCCTCGTGCCTTACTCCCTCGCTTATTAAAGTAACTTCTCAGATGTTACCTTATTAGTAAAGCCTTCTTTAGCTACCTCCACCACTATCCCCCTACCCTAAATATTTTTCTTCATGTTATTTATACTGCTAGCTTTTACTGAGCGTCCTAGCCTCCAACCCTCAATCTCCATCAGATGTACGCTTTGTAAGAGCGGGGACCTAATATGGTGTGTTCATTGCTATATGTCCAGGTTATAAAATGTGCCTGGCCCATAGTAACAGATAATTATTTGTTATGTGAATCCTACCTACTCAGGGACGATCACTGTGAATACCAAAGGATGTATTTTTAATGGAATTTTCTAGTTGAATATGGACATATAACCTTTTAAAATCAAAATACATGATCATATACATGTTTTATACTAGCTTTTTAACCAAATAGTATGTATCTTTTGTCTTTTCTGTAATATCTTTTTAGATGGCTACAACGTATTCCATGGTATGAATGTACCGTAATTAACTTACGCATCTTACTGGATACTGAGCTTTTTTCAGTATGCTTCTACCTCTAGCTCATTTTAAAAATGGAGGTGTTGAATTTTTCTTTAATTCTAAGGGTTTTTAATATATTAAGCTTTGGGAAATTTCTCCCAGTTAATTATTTAGGAAGGAATTGAAGGAGCTGGACAGATGGCGAAGAAGTTGGAAGGAGGAAGGGCACCCAAACCCAAAGGGGCATCTTAGCTTTTGTCTCTTTCTTGAGTTCCAACTCCACATTACCGACCCTCACCTGTATATTTTCTAGTATCCTAAACTCTGCATGGCTAAAAGTCCATCATCTTCTTTCCCCAGTGATGTCTTCCTATTGGCATTTCTATTCATATTTACAGTATTGTTCTTTTCTCTACTTCTCAGACTGGAAACATCCTAGTCATGTTTCTCAGTCTCTCTTTTCCCCTTCCTCATTACCAGTTTGGAGCTTCAGCATCTCACACTTTGGCATTCTGCAATGAGTTCACTCTCTGTACTTTTAAACTCTTCCTACTCTTGTCTGTCTTGCACATTTCCAAAATTAAGCATTCGAAAGCATGACTCTAATTATGCCATTTCTCTGCTTACAGCTCCTTTAGCATTTCCCCATTCTTTAATAAATTACAGGGGCATTAGATGTCTTTTGCAACCAGAAATCACCCACTTTTCTGTTTATCACTCACTCCCTGGCATCGTAGTCCAATCCATCTGGGTTATAACCTCTTCTTTGACCATAGCTTGTATTCTTCAATGCCTGTGGCTGCAAGTCATGTTGTTCATTGTGATGGAAACTCTTGTGCTCCCATATTTGCTTACAAAAACTCTTGTCATCCTTCAAGGCTCAGATTGAATGTTGTTCCTTTTTTAATCCTTCCCCAGTCCTGCAGTGCAGAAGTCCCTACTTCACATTTTTGTGATACTTGATTCTGTGTCTCTTATGCAGTTGTTTTACTGACATACTGTTTTTTTCCTGTATTTTGTTTACTCCAGAGATTATAATTTCTTGATGCCAGGGATTTTTGCCTTGTTTGTTTATCATCTTATTACATTATCTAGCATCAGGGCTTACATATAGCAAATGCCCAGTAAACATTGTTTAATTAATGAAATATGAACAGCTCAAAAATTGTATTATAACCTTCCATAAAAGAGATTAATATCATTATCATAACCCCTGTAGACTTACAAAACTGGGTTTTGTTTCATTCTGTTATATCTGGTTATTTGCAGATGGAACTGAACTGGGATAGAATTTTAAATTTGGAAAAGATTGCTTTTTGGATTTCTCTACCTTTTTACCTATTTTCAGGTGAAGTCATACCTTGTTCTTTCCATCTTCCTGATTTCAAAATAAACTTACCAAATCTGGCTACTATTCTCTAGACAGTAGTTTGCAAACTTGACTGCTCACCAGAATCACTGGGGAACTTTTACAGTCCTGAAGCTTAGGTCTTACCGAAGCCAGATAAGCCAGATTTCTGTGGGTGAATTTTAGGCATCAGTATTTGTTTTTACAACTTGCTAGGGACCTCAGTGTGCAGTCAAAGTTGTGAATTGCCGCAGTAATGACTTTGTTCTCGAACTTTTATGTGTATCAGAATCACCTGGGTAACATGATAAAACTAGAGAGGCCCAGCCCTAACCTGCTTCAGGGAGCCTGTTGTTTAATCTTTGATTAGCTCTCCGCTATCCCAAAACACACTGATGCTTGAGAACCACCGCTCTAGCTAAATGTTACCTCTCCCAGGTAAGATCATGCAGCCTAATTAAGATCCATGGGTTCATTCACAAGGTCCTGAAGGAACTCATGCTTATTGGTGGGAATTTCATAAAGCCTATTTGGGAATATGATTAAATATATTTATACACATTGCTGTCTTTACAATAGTAGCTCCTGAATGTCAGTCAGATGGGCATTTATTCATAGATTTACGTTATTGTCATCTTGGTTGTAAGCTGTAAATGTTTAGCGCAAATAAAGCAATTTACTTTTTGGAACATGATGACCTCTCTTGTTTCCTCTGCCCTGGCCCAAAACACAAACTAAACAGAGAGCATATGTGATGCATAATGTAAATCTCTGGAGCAAATCCAGGGCATACTAGTCCAGTCTGTAGATACGCAACTATCTCTGGAGTAAGTGAAAAATAATCCTGTAATGTCAGATGCTATTTCTGTTAAGCTTAAGGTGGGATACTCCTGAGAAAATTTGAGTTTCTTTTGTTCATGGATAAAAATGGACTCAAAGGACTGTGCTTAACACTGGAAAAAGGATATATGTAGGCTCTTGGTGTGGGAAACTATACTTTGAGACCATTATTACCTGTATTAGCCCTCTGCATGCTTCCAAAGCTTAGAAAAAACAAATGTTTTTCTCTTTTTTTAAAAAAAACCTGGACAGATACTGGAAAATTATTTTACACATTGCTGGTTACTGTTCATCTCCACTTGGATTAACCAGGCACATTGTATTTCTTCCCATCTTTGAAATATTTTCACAATGGATTAAATACTCTATAAAGTCTCTTCTAGTTCCAAAAGTCTATGATCTGACATACCGGATTCTCAACTTGAAATTATCAAGCTTTTGCCTCCAGACCTGGTACTCTTAGCAGGCGCATCTCAGCATAGGATGGGCATGTCTGTTCTACCTTTGATTTTCATTATTTTTCCAAATAGGCTTTGTGTTTTGAAAGGTTCCACAGCAACCGAGTACTCAGGCTATTATCACTGCAAATAAACGAACTTAAAGTAGGTATGTAGCTTGCAGCAATGTATGTATAATATATATTGATTTTGGTTTATAAGCAAGTCAAACATTTCAAACATTTTAAGGCTCTGTAAACATTTTAAAGGCTGTGAAAAGGAAATTGATGTTGCTAATGCAGACGAGATAGAGTTCTCTAATTGTATTTTTTTTTTATTTTATTTTCTGTTTGTGATTATGGCTCAGGAAAAATTGCATTTTTTCTTTAGTGAATTAAAGAAAGGCTGCATTATCTTCTATTATAAGACATTATTCAACAGAAGGATGTCAGGCATAGTAGCATATCTCCAAATTCATTTATAATAGAAAACGGAGGTTTCAGATGAGTGAAATATTTATTTTGTTTGATAACTGAAATAATCTACAACTTGAAATATGTTTATAAATTTTTGCCTGTGTCATTATTTTGTGTCATTTTTCCGTCTGATAATACTTTTCCTTCTGCTGATGCTTATTCTCCACTTCTTTAGGAAATGAAACAATTTTGTGGGGTGTAAGTATTATTGTTGGACAGCAGAGGGCACTACAGAGTAAACAGAGACTTTGCAGGGAAAGGGAGGGTGTTTTACAGATAACTGGCGAGTGTCCTGGCTTCTGTTGATTGGTGCTTGTCTATAATTATCAGATTACATGGCCCAAGTCTGTGTTTTGTGGAAAGAATCCACAAGTACATACAGAGAAGGAGAAAGACAAATAATAAAGATGGCATTTTCCATGTCCTTCAGACAAATTACATCTGAATTTTTTAAATAATCTATTTTTTGATACTAGTCCTCTTTTAGAAGATTCACATACCATAATATTCACTCTTTTAAACTGTATAGTTATTGGGTTTTAGTATTTTCTCAAGGCTGTGCAATCACCACTATCTAATTTCAGAATATGTTATCAAGAAAATAAACCTTTAAAAATTTTTTTTTTTTTTTTTTTTTTTTTTAAATTGAAACAGAGTCTTGCCCTGTCACCAGAGCTGGAATGCAGTGGCATGATCTTGGCTCCCTGCAACTTCTACCTCCCAGGTTCAAGCAATTCTCCTGTCTCAGCCTCCCAAGTAGCTGGGACTAAAGGTGCACACCACCACGCCGGCTAATTTTTGTATTTTTAGTAGAGACAGGATTTCACCATATTGATCAGGCTGGTCTCGGACTCCTGACCTCAGGTGACCCACTCACCTCGGCCTCCCAAAGTGCTATGATTACAGGCCTGAGGCACCATGCCTGGCCAAAAGAAACTCTTAGCAGCAACAATTAATAGTTACTTTGATTTCTGCTTCTCAGCCTGTGGCAAGCAAAATCGACATTCTGTCCTTATGAATTGCCTGTTCTGAACATTTCATAGAGATGGAATCCTACAATACGTAGCTTTTTGTGTCTGACGCCTTTCACTCAGCATAATGTTTTCAAGTTTCAGTCATGTTGCAGCACACATCAATACTTCATTCTGTAAGATGACTGAGCAATATCCTATTATATGAGTATACCATATTTTATTTACCCATTCATCAGTGATGGATATTTCACTTTTTTCCACCTTTTGACTATTGTGAATTATGCTGCTAGAAACATCTGTGTACAATTTTGTGTGTGAACATGTGTTTTCATTTCTCTCCGTGTGTACCTAAGAGTCCAATTGCTGGGTTCTATAGAAATTCTATGTTTAACTTCAAGTAATTGCCAAACTGTTTCTCACAGCAACTGCACACCATTGTGCATTCCCACCCACGATGCATGAGGGTTCAGATTTTTCTACATCCTTGCCAACACTTGTTATTGTCTGCCTTTTTGATTATAGTCATTCTAGTGGGTGTGAAGTGACACTATATTTTCATTTTTTCTTTTTCATTAATGCCAACGAACTGATGAAGTAGCATTTCAATGTGACTTTGACTTGCATTTCGAAGAAATAGTTTCCTTTAAACTTTTAGGATTCAGGCATTTATTTGAAAACTACAGTCTACCTTGCTACATTCATCTAAACATACCGTCTTTCTGTCCTCTGTGTAGTTAGTTTGGCTATAATGGAATGGATTTTTACAGTGTTTACCTCTCTTTTTTCTTTTCTTCTTTTATTTCTGATGACCAGATGCTGACAAAGCTGCTTTCCTCATGGGCATTAACTCCTCTGAGTTGATAAAGGGCTTGATCCATCCTAAAATCAAAGTTGGTAATGAATATGTTACCAGAAGTCAAACTATAGAACAGGTAAGGTGATATTTAAAGAGCGTTATTATTCTATGATCTTCCAGTAATTATATATATATTGTACTTGTATATTTTTCAATACGAAGGATGTTTGAAATAATAGAAGCTTCTATTAAAAAAAAAAAGCTACTGGGATGAGTATTCCAAATGTGTTTACTTGTATTGCACAGCACAGTAAATGCTCTTGTCTGAAACATACATTTTGAAAGTGTTCCCTTAGGTAGCAAGTATCTTTACAGGTGAAGGCAAACCCTTCACTTGTTGTGATCAACATCTTTGTCATCCAGCGAGGAAGGTTTCAAAGCTGTTTGCTCCTAACATGAATAAAATTGGCAAATTGCATGCTTCATGTATTTGGCATATTGATTTCTTTGGTATAAAAGACACATGCGACACGTTAGTTAAGAAACCGTTTTAGGACATATGCTAAAAACCAGTATTTGAAGGGAGGTGGGTATTGAAAACGGAAATGAGAGGTGGAAGGTCATGTAGGTTTTGTTTAGCATCTGGGAGAATGTTATAGTGGAGAAGGTTATAGCGACAGAATAACAAATTCTCTGAGGCTTTGCCTTAATGCAGTAAATATTCTCAGGGCCACTGGATAATGAGACCATCTAAGTATGCTAGTGTGTTTCAAAAATAAGAATTTATATCTGTAATGTGTAAGGGTCAATATGAGATAAGCTGGGCGGCAGTAATGCATACGCACTAAAATCTCAGTGACAACAAAATATTTTTGACATCAAGCCCAATACAGAGCATATAGCCTTCTCCATTTTGTAGTTCTATGTAGTTCTTTTGTAGTTCTGTGTAGCTCTATGCCATCTGGGACACATGGTCCCCAAAGTGACTGCACAAGGAGAAAAAATAATTTCTTAGAGAAAGTACAACCACCTTTAACTGCTTGGGCTAGAAGTAATATCATTTTCACTAACATTCCATTGGTAAGAATTAGTCAAATAATACCCTTAGCTATGAAAGGGGGCTGAGAAATGTAGCCTTTCTGGAAAGAGCAAATGGTGTCATATATAGTATGGATAAAGCATTCACAGGTATTATTGCTTTCTATTCTTATAGTAATACTCAGAGCTAAGTAGGGCAGAAATGCGTACTTTATGTTTTTTTCTCGTTGAGGAAACTGAGGCTAAGGGAATGTTAACTAACATTCTAAAGGATATATAGCTAGTACTCAGGTGATACTGATTGTCTTATTCAGCATATGCCCTAACTTTGAAAGACAGACAAGTGTACAAATTCATGATTTAAGACAGTCATCTTATATGTGATGACTAGATGTGTTTCCTTAGTATATTACAGTAACCAATGTGTCTATGTTATTTAAAACACTCAAGTGACTAATCAAAATCAATTTATTAATTTAGCTTACTCTATAAATGGATAATTTTACCTCTACTATAATACTAACGCTACTATATTGAAGTAATCTGCTTACATTTTTGTCTTCTAACCTCTTTGAGGCATGGGCTATATCTACTTCACCTAAGTACCCCAAGCATCTCAAACAACGCCCTGTAAGCAGCAAGTGCTCCACATGTGTTAAAATAGACGACATTGAACTCAACTTGAATCATGATCAGCAGGACACGTAATTGAGCTATTTCTCGGCAGTGGGGTTAGAGTTGTTCAGCAGTTTCATGCCTTTTTAGACATTCACCACAACATACATGCATGACATGCTATGATTTTAGAACAGGGTTTTCCTCTGTATAAAGCTAATGAGGCCGAATAGTAGAAGAGCAGATTTTGAATGTTTCTAAGATAAAGAAATGATCGATGTTTGAGGTATAGATGTACTGACAACTCTGATTTGATCATTACCACATTGTATACATATGTCAAAATATACTATACCTCATAAATATATATGATTATTTGTCAATTAAAATAATAAAAGCAGAAAAATATATAATAAAACTAATGAACCCAGAGGAGGGCTGAGATCAAGGCTTCGGCTCTCTAATATTGTGTTCTGAGGAACTAAGAACACAGTATCCTGGTAAGGACTCCAGCCTTTACTATAATAGGACCAGTGAAACAAGCTAATCTATTATTATTGAACATTAAAATTAAAAAATCCTCCTCTTTGTGTCTCTCCTAGAGACACAGTAAGAAAGTACACTCTAAGGCTTTTTTTTCCCTTGGGAATTTTACTGATTTTTGTAGAGACAATTGCCACTGCTAAAAATAGAGACATGTATGCTCTGTTGATGACAATTGCAAAAGATGGGAAAAATTTTTGCCATGTTAACACTTTATACAAAATTTAGTTCTAGTTATAATTCTACCTAACTCTGATACTGTGGTTAATTATCTTCATCTCTCTGAGCTCCCCAGCGAAGTGGTTGAACAACTTTGTTTCTCCATGGTAATTGGCATTTATGATGGGACAATTCTTTATGGATGAGAGTGTCCTGCACATTGTAGATGTTTGGGATTCCTGGCCCCCAGGTAACTAAATGCCAGTTGCATTCTTAGTCACTGTGACAACCAGAAAATGCTACTTGCATCTCCAAATGCATTCCTCCTTTGGGGAGATATCATCCCAAGGTGAAAACCACTATATATGACTAATGACTACCAAGAACTAAGGGTCTTCAGGTCTAGTATTTTATGATTCTATGATATTTCTAATGATTTCAACTAGAAATAAGTTACTTTATGATTAATAATAACCAAACAATAATAATTATATCCACTGAGTCTAACTATAGGTGAAATACTAAGTGCCTTGTATGGATTATCTCATTTAATCTAATAACAAGCCTGTGAAGTAGATCTTACTATTTCCATTTTACAGCTAAAGATAATGACCCTTAGAAAGATTAACCACTCAAGGTGCCACATCTAGTAAGTAAACACTGGGGTAAGGATGAGGCAGTGATAAAAGCAGAAAAGGGGTGGGAAAGGGAGGATTAACATTGATTGGATACTAAGGCTCAAATGTGCTCTGTCAGTTCACATCCTCTGTCTCATTGGATATCTCACAACAACCCTGAGCTATGCATATTTCATTATTCTTATTTTACAGATGAGAAAGGCAGAGATCAATATAGTTAAACATTTTGGCTGGGCACAGTGGCTCATGCCTGTAATCTCAGCACTTAGGGAGGCTGAGGCAGGTGGATCACCTGAGATCAGGAGTTCGAGACCAGCCTGGGCAACATGGTGAAACCTCATTTCTACTAAAAATACCAAAAATTAGCCAGGTGTAGTGGCGTGTGCCTGTAATCCCAGCTACTTAGGAGGCTGAGGCAGGAGAATCACTTGAACCTGGGAGGTGGAGGTTGCAGTGAGCCAAGTTCACACCATCATACTACAGCCTGGAGTGCAACAGAGCAACACGCTGTCTAAAAACAATAATAATAATAATAACAACTATTTGACTTTGTTTCTCTCTGTTGTTGTTTTCTATTATACACTATTACCCCCAGTAGCCAAAGTGTTCTGTGAGGTTATTTTAAAAAGAGCTAAGAAATGGATCCATTTAACCCCTGAAAAGTGGAAGTATAGATTTAGCCACATTATTCCCTCTTCATTGGACAGAAAATGATGAAAATGACTAATTAGTGAGTAACGTATTGATCTGTTTCATTAATTCATTCCACAGAACTGTCCCATCCATTTCTCCTTCTGCCCACGTCTCCAGGCTTTCTTCCTGTTTCCCCGCCACTTGCCACACCTGACCTAACAGTGTCCCTCCCACTCCCACTTGTCAAGTATTTAGGGAATTAAAAGGGGGTGAGCAAGTTAGTCATGTTCTTTTTAAAGTTTCAAAGTGACTGCTGTAGACAGAGTGATTTCTTTGGTGTTAAAGAGGATGAAAATTATTCTTGATGCTTTATTTGTACGTGTGTGCTCCTGATGCTGATAATGAAAAACTGTGATGCCATCCGGCTTATGGATTACCGTGGAAATGACTCCAGATAACTGATCAGGGAGTGGGTGACTCATAACTAAATCACCACCAGACATCAACTGGCTCCTGCTGCGCGCTCTCCCCTGGGCAGAAGGATGGATGTGATAGGTTAAGTGTTTTACACGTTAAGTGGTTGGAGCACGTTCTGTTTCCAGGTTTGGAGAACGGCCAGGTAAAATTCTCTCCTCCTTAGAGTATGTCAGAAACCTGCTACTACAGCAGCGCTTTAGAGCTATGGAAGCAGGATCTGCAGTCGTATAGCATCATCCAGGCACAAAGGTTGGAGCTCTCCACGGTAGGTTACTTTAGAACTTTTGCCACACCCCTCCAGGGGAGGAAAAGGCAGCCTCAGTTTTATAGTAGGAGAATCTGAGTCAGAATGATGCACCAAATGGCTATTCTCTGTCCAGGTTGTTGAAAGCAACACTGGGAACTAATATAATAGAGATTTGGAAGCCAAGGCTAGGAAGACCCTTCAAGGGTGTTTTTCAGATGAAGATGCTGCTTTCTAGAAAGGTTAGGTCACTTGCCAAAGGTTACACAACTCATTAGCAGCTACCACAGTGGCAGAATAAAGGTTAGGGATTATAAATTGCTAGTGTACTATACCACTACTTTTCAAACTATTGTGCATGGTATTGAAAATATTTTGAAACTTGTTAAAATGGTAAGGAAGACTTTATTCAGGACTGCTGCAATATATACATTGCAACAGGGGAGAGATATTGTTCTCAGCTGCAAATACAACCAGGATAAGTGGGGATTTATAACACAAGACCAGAGGGAGGGGATCCGTGGTTGGAAAATTACTAACGGCAGCGGGTAGGAAGATTTTTTAAAAACTGACCTAACGGGATTCTTGCTAAGGCAGGCCAAGAACATACACATCAAAGGTGAGGGATAAGGGACTTAATCAGAGATGAAGGATGAGGGGATTTCAATGGAGAAATTTAGCAGTCTTCCTGCAGCTGGGCTAATCAGGCTAAAGGCAGGTTGGAGGGGCCTCACTAAAGTTTGGTCGAGGAGAGAGTCTTTGTCAACAGGAAATGTGGGGGATTCCGTGAGCTGACAGATTCTGATTCAGTAGGTGTGGAAGTGGGCCTGAGAGTTTGCATTCTTAATAAACTCCCAGGCAATGCTGCTGCTGCTGGTCTTAGGATCACACTTTGAATAGCAGGGCTTTGGAACACATCTCCATACCAGACCCTGGGCTAGTTGGTCCTTTAACTATAGGAAACATTCCTTTCATCTGTTTTCGTAAGGTGGCACCAGGCTAGCTTACTCCTTTCTCCTGCCCATCTCTGTGTCTCCTTTCCCTCCTTCCCTACTTTTTTCCTCCCTTTTCCCTCCTTTTATCCCCCCTTTCTTCCTTCCTCCCTCCCTTCCTTCCCTCCCTCTCTTCCTTCCCTCCCTCTCTTCCTTCCCTCCCTCTCTTCCTTCCTTCCTTCCTTCTGTCCTTCCTTCTCTCTTTCTCTTTTTTCTTTCTTTCTCTCTCTCTTCTTTCTTTTCTTTCCTTTCCCTCTCTCTTTCTCTCTCCCTCCCTCTCTCTCTTCTTTCTCTTTTTATCTTTCTTTTCTTTCTCCCTCCTTCCCTTCCTCCCTCCCTCCCTCCCTCCCTTTCTTCCTTCCTTCCTTCCTTCTCTT
Organism: Sapajus apella; assembly: GCF_009761245.1. NCBI lineage: Eukaryota > Metazoa > Chordata > Mammalia > Primates > Cebidae > Sapajus > Sapajus apella. The sequence goes on from NW_022436980.1 coordinate 12,268,695, forward strand.
TCTCTTTTTTCTTTCTTTCTCTCTCTTCTTTCTTTCCTTCCCCCCTCTCTCTCCATCCCTCTCTCTTTCTTTTTATCTTTCTTTCTTTTCTTTCTTTCTTTCTCCCTCCCTCCCTCCCTTTCCTCCTTCCCTCCCTCCCTCCCTCCCTCCCTTCCTTCCTTCCTTCTCTTTCTCTTTTTCTCTTTCTTTCTCTCTCTTCTTTCTTTTCTTTCTTTCCTTTCTCTCTCTCCCTCTTTCTCTCTCTCTCTCCCTCCCTCTTTCTTTCTTTTTGTCTTTCTTTCTTTTCTCTCTCTTTCTTTCTCCCTCCCTCCCTCCTTCCTTCCTTCTCTCTCTCTCTTTCTTTCTTTCCCTGTCTTTCCCTCCATCCCTCTCTCTCTTTCTTTCTTTCTGTCTCTTTCTTTTCCTCCCTCCCTCCCTCCTTCCTTCCTTTTCTCATTGTATTCAGCAGAATGCTAGAACCACAGAAGGTCAATAAAGACATGTGGTTTGACTAGAAGGTGGTTGCTGATAGAGAATGCCCAAGGTTGAAAGGAACACTCCTGTCGGATGAAGGAGGGTTTTCAATGTGATTTCTAGGTAACCTGTGCTGTGGGTGACCTGTCCAAGTCAATGTATGAAAGGATGTTTAAGTGGCTGGTGACACGGATCAACAGGGCCCTGGATGCCCAGCTGTCAAGGCAGTTCTTCATTGGCGTTCTTGACATCACTGGTTTTGAAATCCTTGAGGTAAGTGTATCTGGTAAGAAGGAAGTCAATGAATATGTATAAGAAGATTAGAAAATGTCACTTGAAGATGAGAAAATATGGTCAAAGTATGAGGACAATTCTGTGCAAGCCTTAAGGGCTATCCTGGTTGGAAAAAAGCTATAATTATTATTAATAATAATTATTGTTATAATTAATGATAGTTTATTGATTTATTAATTCTGGCTCACATAAAGGCAAATAGAGTTAAAGGAATTATGATTTCAAATTTTAATACCATTAAGTGCTATTTATTGTAATAATCTTTAGAAAATTGTACTTAATGATATTACAATTCAAAATTACAATTAATTGAGTTCATTGAGCATTCCTTACTTGTTGGGTCTAGTTGCCATCATATAATAATGGTTATTTTTTTTGTTTACTGGACATTCTTGAAAGCGGACCTCAATTTTATTCTTATCTTTTCTTTTCACCTATTCATATCCTTGAAGTATAATAGCCTTGAGCAACTTTGCATTAATTTTACCAATGAAAAATTACAACAGTTCTTCAACTGGCACATGTTTGTTCTGGAGCAAGAGGAATATAGAAAAGAAAGCATTGAATGGGTATCTATTGACTTTGGTCTGGATTTGCAAGCTTGCATAGATCTCATTGAGAAGGTAATATATGTTTTCTCCTTGTCCATTTTCATTTCGGGAGAGTTGTCCCTGCCTGCTGCGTTGATCCATGTCCGGACTCAGGCTCTGTCAGGGGATGGGAAATGGGAGCGGACAGCCCTGCACATTTTATCTTCATGGTGTTTGTGTGCATGACCCGTGCCATCCGAACGAAACTCTCGTCAGTTGCCCCACTCCATCATCTCTAACGCAGGCTCTCACTGCACATTTGCTGCTAATGCATGGCCTCCACTGATAATGTGCGAGGAAACTTGTCGAGATTAAAAATGGCCATGCTCCTGACTGGAAAAACACAGAGCTGAAAATATGAGCACTGTCGGGCCTGACTGATTAACATAAGGTGAATGAGTAGACCCGGAGCAGCTTAACGAAATTTGGCAAATTAGCATGCAAACAAACAACTGCCATCAATCCTCAAGGCCACTACCTTGCAGGATGTAGTTTGTTCATTTAATTGAACAAGTACCAGTTAGTTTAAGTAATTTATGACAATACTTCATGGCTTATTAGTAAATTAGCTACAGTGTACGCGTTCTGAATTTGGTGATGTCGCAATACTCTGAAACCTTTCTGCTTGTTCTGGGAAAGATGAGTTCTGGGTTTGCTGGGGAATTCTGTATGATTCTTTCTGTGGCTTTCTCCACGGGAGCAAGCATGGTGGCATGTGAGTAGTTACAGGCCGCTTGTGCCTCGCCATAAGCGTGGATTGTGGTGAATCTTGAAGATGGATCTGGGCAGCCTGAAGCCTTTAATTTCCTGAAAACTCTAGCTATGCTGTCACATTTGATTCTTAAAAATCCTGCTAGGAAGGAGCTAGGGCGACTGACCTCTCCATGTCCTTTGCAAGCCTCACGTTTTATCAATCTGTGTCCTATCAATTTCATTTATTAGACTTTAGGTCTTCTTGAAAATAACGATTATTTCCAACAGGGAGTGGATATGCCATTGATTTTATTTATTTTTTAACCAGTGAAATTCCTGGGGGAAAGACAGGCTGATTAAAAAATAATAATAATGAATCAACCATGAGCTGATTACAAATAGTAATAAAGATGAACCAACTCTGATCTGGTAAATGTATTCTGGCCTTATAAAGCTGTAGTTTTCTGATTAGAAATGAAACAAAAGAACTGGAGGTCCTCAGAGGGACAGATTTAGCTTCTAGCAATTGCCACCTATGCTATATACTGACTTTGATTATGACAAGATGCTGTTTGTAGACAGGAAGGTGGGACATAGACATTGTTCAGATCCTGACAAGTTCTGTGAATGTTACTGATTTTTAGTTGAGCTGAAGTCTGTTGCCTCATTTATGCCAGTCTTGGTTATTCCAAATAACACACTAGCATCACGGATGTAATTTCCTGTTGTATTTTCTACTGATACGATAAGATGAGAAAAAAGTTGCGACCAGATGATAAAAGGGAAAGCTAAGTCTTTGGTTTTCTATGAACAATTTTAACAGGATCCAGGTCAGGCAAATGAGAATAACAAAGCCTTCCTTGAAAAGATTCTAAATTTTGAAAAGACCCATTATGTTGGTTGGAGGCTATGTGAAGAAGATTTGTAGCAAATATTAATGATCAAACTCACTCCTTAAAATAAAATGAGTCATGGGTTGTTTTTAAAATTCAAAAGAACTAAAATACATCAGCATGTATAAAATGTCACATAGCAGGCATTTCCATATACATATAAGAAAAAAGGATTTTCATACGTAAAGGTTTCATATTTGTAAGTTTATTTAAAAAAGTTTATATCAGCTGGGCTCAGTGGCTTATTCCTGTAACCCCAGCACTTTGGGATGCCAAGGTGAGCAAATGACTCAAGGTCAGGAGTTTGAGGCCAGCCTGTCCAACATGGTCAAACCCTGTCTCTACTCAAAATACAACCATTAGCTGGACATGGTGGTACATGCCTGTAGTCCTAGCTACTAGAGAGGCTGAGGCAGGAAAATAGCCTGAACCTGGGAGATGGAGATTGCAGTGAGCAGAGATCATGCCACTGCATGCCAGCCTGGATGACAGAGTGAGATTCCATCTCAAAAAAAAAAAAGTTTATATAAACTAAAACAAAAAATGTATTCTAATACAAACTTTAATTGTTAATTTGGTCTTCGAGTTTATAGTGACCTCCTTTCACATTTATGCTATGAACAAATCTATTATAGAATTAGCTCACACTTATTACTTGAAATATTCTAGTTTGTTTAGAACTTGGGCATCAAAAATTTACATATTAAAGTATTAATATATGACTACAAATTTATGGTTGTACATAAGGCATTCGTAAAGAGATTTTCCCTATTATTTCTTAATAAATACTCTGCAAATTGTACATTTTCAAACTTATTATTCATTTGGTGTAAACACCCTGGAAGGCAACATACTTATTCCAATTATTTAGCTCTTTGGAAAATTTCTCAGAAGATTGGGTAGATTTTAGAATTTTACCAACCTCAAGAGAAAATTTTCTTCAATACTTTCATTCACTGGTTTTTGAGTCCAAACTCCACTATTATTTGCTTTATTGGCCTAACTTGACCTGAATAATTTTTATTGTTTCTATATAATGATATACCATCAGACAATAGGAATTTTTCATGCATCAGTAGTCAATAGTATCAGATATCCCAAAGAAAGTGCTAAAATGTTTTAAATCCTAGCAACATCTTGGCATTATGTAAGTGTTATCACCTCCCTAGAGCTTTTCAGATGTGTTAATTCTTGTGTTTTTAATATAAAATGAATCACATTAATATCTAGTTGTATCTTATATGCACATGAATATTTTCTTTAAACACATAACTCCATGCTTTTTTGGTTGGAAACTCTTAAATATTTTGTTTGATAATTGATCACGGCAAAGCAGTCAAGTTCCCAGAGCTCAAATCTGTATGTCTCAGGATTCACCTGTCAATTAATTACTTGGCAGAAATGTGCTGAGGGCCTACACTTTAGTTACCTCGGAACTTGCTATGATAAAGATTATGAAGTGCAAACCCCAGAAGGCATCATCCTGGCACTCCAGGAACTTCTAGTATTATTGGAAATAGCCTTAAAACAAGGCTTTTATTTTTTATTAAACCACCAAGTTAACCTGTTTTGCAACTATTGTTGTAGAGAACTAGCCCCAAGTCACACCCATGGGTACCCCGAGTTCGGTGGCAACAAAAGAATGAGAAAAATACAGATTAAGAGAGAAAGTGGGACTGGGGGGCATCACTCATGACTGGAGGAGAAAACAGTGATCATCCACACTATTTATTGGTTACAGTCACTTTGACCCATAGGGTAGGGGTGGAGTGATGGTGGGGAGAGGGTGACGTGATGGTGGAGTGAATCGCTGAGCCGGAACTGGTGTGTCATTCTAAAGATTGATAACAGTGGCGGTTTGGGAGTGTCACAAAACAAGAACATGTGGTTATCTTTACCTTACTATGCACAGCTGGTAGAATGTGGGCCTTTCAAGGAGCCTACAAGTCTGGCTATGTCATAGTGCTACAAAGGGGTTCTACATCCTTGAGCACAATGTTTATGGTAACAGAGCTGAGGTCACCCTGCAGCGGAACATGAGGCATGGAGAAGTTTGCCTCCCCGGAGGCCTCCTGCGGTTTGCCGTGATTTGTTGTTCCCAGTTTATATGTTATTCATGACCAATTTATGTAGGCACTCTGTAAGTCCTTTCTCCTTTGCTGCTTCCCCAACATTTGTTTTGATTGCTTTCTCTTCATTGCTGAGAGAGGGAATCCCACCCTAGGTTTATGGCAAAGGCTGAACATATGACATCTAACACTAGACAGATGAGACCAGCATTTTATTAGTCACAAATGCTCACAGCCTGCAGTGGGGAGACCCTGAACCATGAAGGGCCACAAGAGAGTTGTGCTGAGAATAGAGTGAACGAGCAGGGGCTGTGGGAGGCAGACTTTGTCGTAATTACAGGCGATGTGACAATAGGATCCTACAGGAGGATGCCATAGGCTTGTTTGAATAATTTCATGGGCTGATAGAGAAATTAAACCCATTATTCAGGGATAAGCAGGCACTATGCCTCATCCCTGCCATAAGGAGGGTGTTTGGCTAAGGGACCTAACATGGAAGCACAATAGAAAGGGAACTTTTGAGCCCCTTCTGGTTTTTCCCACATGTCAAGACACAAATAATGTTGGGCCTTAATTTTAGGCCTTCTACCACACTACTGTATGTAACACTCTGCGTAAATGCTGTAGAAAAATGTAAGCATTTCTTATAAATAGCTTTTGCCTTCAGGGAATTTGCAGTCAAGTAAAGGATTTGTAAGTCTAATAAATGTAAAAATACATTTAAAAAATTATGTGCAGTATAAATGCAATAAAATTTTCCTACACACCACATTCTCTCCATCAGCGAGTTGGCACCCAGTTCTAAATTCAATACATATTTAATTTCTAATGACTTCTCATAAGCTCCAACACTACCAGTACTCTAGACCAAGGGTCAGCAAATGGATTTTGTGGACGCAATCTAGCCTGCAGCCTGTTTATGTAAATCAAGTTTTATGGGAGCATGGCCACACTCATTTTGTTTACATGTTGTCGCAGGCTGCTTCCAATGCTTCAATGACAAAGTTGATGGCAAAGGTGTGACAGAGACTATATGGTTCTTTAGAGAAAAATTGTGCTAAAGGGGGTCATGAGATTTGCAGTAACATATTGTGATTGTTTATTGAGATGGAGTCTCTCTCTGTTGTCAAGGCTGGAGTGCAGTGGCACGATCTTGGCTCATTGCAACCTCCACCTCCTGGATTCAAGCAATTCTTCTGCATCAGCCTCACAAGTAACAGAGATTACAGGCATGCATCACCATTCCCGGCTAATATTTGTATTTTTAGTAGAGACAGGGTTTCACCACGTTAGCCAGGCTGGTCTTGAACACCTGACCTCAGGTGATCCACCTGCCTCAGCCCCCCAAAATGCTGGGATTACAGTGTGAGCCACCTCACCCAACCTGCTTGCTTTTTAAAACCCTTTACAAATGTAAAAGCCATTCTTAGCTCACTGGCTTTCCAATACAGACTGAAGGCAGGACTGAGCCCATGACCCCGACTTTCTAAACCAATGATCCTCTTTAAGCATAAATCAAATCACAGCGCTTCATTTAAAAAGTCCCCAAAGGCTTCCTATTACACTTAAAATAAAAGCCACATGTTTTACTACAGCCTGTAAGGCCTTTGAGATCCAGCTGCTACTTACCTCTTTGACATTATGTATTACCATGTGCTCCATCAAGCTGGCTTTGCTCTGCTCACACTGACCTCTGGTAGGACCTCAGACTTGCTGAGTAGGCTCTGGCCTCGGGGCCTTTGCATTCTTCATTTTTCTGCCTGGAATACGTGTGCACAGATCTTCTCAGGTTGTTCCCATTTAGGAGAGGTGTCTTACCCGAGGACTCTATCTAAAAGAGTTCCCTTCCTTACCTCCTGTCATTCTCTATTTCTTTACTTTGAATGTTTTCTTCAGAGCACTTCTACACACTAAGTCATTTTTTTTTTTTTTTAGTTATTTCTTTGTTTACTTTCCTATTGTCTGCCACTCCATTAGAATGCATGCACCCTGAGGACAGGCACTTAGTATATGTGGCTTACAGTGGCATCAATCACCAGTGGCTACATGTATCGGTATTAAGTAGCAGATACTTAATTAATATTAGTTGAATGGATGATTGCTAGTTCTATGCAGTGAATATTCTTCCCTTTGTCAATTGATTAGTTTCCTGGGAAAGAATTTATGCTGACCCCATACTGAAAGTGCAGATTTTTTTTTTTTTAATCTGCTGCTCTTATGCCTCTTCAACAGCCAATGGGCATCCTTTCCATCCTTGAAGAAGAGTGTATGTTTCCTAAGGCTACAGACCTGACTTTCAAGACCAAACTCTTCAACAACCATTTTGGAAAGTCGGTTCATCTCCAGAAGCCCAAGCCTGATAAGAAGAAATGTGAAGCTCATTTTGAACTTGTCCATTACGCAGGCGTGGTGAGTTACCTTTGGATCCCTGGGCTTAAGTTTTCCTGACTTTGTTTCAAGTGCACCCAGCCAAAGTCCTTAGATAATATTTAAGTAATGTTTAGATTACATGAAGAGAAGAACAAAATACATCTTAGTTCCACAACAAAAAAGTTAGTGTTGCCTTTTAGCACTCAGGAAATGAAATGACCAACTACAATAGCATTCCATGTGCACAGAGGTCAGAAATCTCCAAATGGACTCTGTCACCTCAACTCAAAGCAAGGTAGCTTCAGAAAGGGATGGAGACAATCAAAGTCATGGTTTCCCCCCATTTGTCCTTCCTTTCAACTTAACATTGTGTGAATGGGTGATTTCAATTGATCTTTTTATTGAAGATTTTTTTTTAATTCTCCCATAAAGAAATAGTCAATGTGAAGTAATGGTCTCCAAACTATGGCCAAAAAAAGTTTCTAATGATGCCCGCTGCCTCTCCTCATTTCCTCACCAGTGTATATGCCCCTGTTTCTGCATTTCTACTTTTGGTGGATGATTCTGGGTGGAACAAAAAGAGAACTGATAAAGGATAAAATAATACTTCAACCTAAAAATGACCTGCCAGCTGTACACAGCCATGTTTACAGTTCTTTTCTTTGATACACTGGCATATTAATTATAATGACATATGCAGTAAAATAGCATTATAATTGCTTGCTTTCTTTTGAGTGTTCACTGTGTGTCAGAGACAGTTATTTCAGCATTCTTGCCTTTGAGGACCAGTGATGTGAAATTCCATTCAATCCTTCCTTCTTCTCTATTGCTCTCTCTCCCCCTTCTTTTCCCTCCTTCTTTCTTCGACTTCTTCCCTTAGCTCTCTCCCTTCTCCCCTTCCTGTCTGTTCCTTTCTATTGACAACATTAATGGTAAGAATGTTGAGAATCTTTCTGGACTGCACAATGGACTTTTGGAGTATTATTCAGTACTGTTACATTAAACTGATTTAAAGGGAAAGGACCCACACAATTTGTAATTTTTTTTCAAAGTAATACACAGGCTGGGCATGGTGTCTCCCTGTAATCCCAGCACTTTGGGAGGCTGAGGCTGGTGGATTGCTTGAGCCCTAGGAGCTTGAGACCAAACTGAGCAACATGTAGAAACCCTATCATCACACACACAAAATAAATAAAAATACAAAAAAAAAAAATGAGCCAGGCATGGCGGCATGTACCTATAGTCACAGCTACTCTGGAGGCTGAGGCGGAACAATGAGCCGAGACCAAGAGGTTGAGGCTAGAGTGAGCTGTGACCGTGCCACTGCATTCCAGCCTGGGTAACAGAAAAAGACCCTGTCTCAAAAAAAAAAAAAAAAAAAAAAAAAAAAAAA